>NC_133769.1:30619801-30667938 GCF_003597395.2 Chelonoidis abingdonii
TGTCAGGGTAGTTAAACACTGGAATAAATTGCCTAGGGAGGTTGTGGAATCTCCATCTCTGGAGATATTTAAGAGTAGGTTAGATAAATGTCTATCAGGGATGGTCTAGACCGTATTTGGTCCTGCCATGAGGGCAAGGGACTGAACCCGATGACCTCTCGAGGTCCCTTCCAGTCCTAGAGTCTATGAATCTATCTGTTTATGACAAACCCAGATAGTGTCAGATTAACACACAGGCCCATGTGGCCCATGCCTAGAGGTCCTGGCCAATTTGGGGGCCCTACAGGAGTGCTGGAACCTGTGTAGAAGTGGACATGCCACTGGTGCTGGAACTATGACCCCGCTCGTGCTCCTCCTCTTCCCTCTGGGGCCACGCCCCCTGGCCACGCTGGAAGCCAGAGCCAGGTCATGGTAAGATCACTGCCACCTTACAGAAGCATTTGTGCTATGCAGGAAATGAGAACCGGCAAAGAATGAATGATTGACGGAAGTCCTAAGTGCTCCTTAAAAATAAAACAACTATTTTAATTAAAGTTCTTCACAGAAAATATTCTCACTTTTTGGCATACACAGGGCAAGTGACATATTAGGCAACTGCATATTCCTCATACAGAGTTACATTTAAATGTCCATGACATAATGTGAACATAATAATTTAGTTCACACATTTTAGTAGAGGTGAGATAGAATCTGGAAACAACCTAATCTTGCTTCGACCACTCTTCCTCCATGGGCAATGGGGTGATTTATATTTTCAAACGATGTGGCCACATGATTCAATATCAAAGCACTAAATAATATATCAGGGGAGGGCAAACTTCAGCCCACTGGCCAGCCCCAGCCCATCAGGGCTTTCAATCCGGCCCATGAGATTCCCAGCTCCATGGCGCAGCGGGGCTAAAACAGGCTCCCTGCCTGCCCTGGCCCCATGCTGCTCCCGGAAGTGGCCAGCACCACGTCCTTGTGGTCCCTGGGGCAGGGGGGGAAGAGGGGTCTGTGCGCTGTCCTTGCCTACAGGCACCGCTCCCTGCAGCTCCCACCGGACAGGAACGGGGAACCGTGGACAATGGGAGCTTTGGAGGTAGTACTCACAGGTGAGGGCAGCGCATGGCAGAGCTGCCTGCCCCACCCCACCCCTAGGAGCCACTTCTGGACATGCTAGCCACTTCTGGGAGTGGCGTGGGGCCAGGGCAGGCAGAGATCCTGCCTTAGCCCTGCTGCATGCCTCTGCCACCCCGGAACCACTCAGGGTAAGCAGTGCTGGGCCAGAGCCTGCACCCCAAACTCCTCCTGCATGCTGCACCCCAACCCCCTGCCCTGATCCCCCTGCTATACCCCTCCTGCACCCCAACCTAGTGCCCTGAGCACCATCCCACACTCCTCATCCCCTCCTGTACCACAACCCCCTGCCCTGAGCCCCTTGCTGCACCCCACACCCTGTCTCACACCCCGCACTCCCTCCCACACCCCAACTCCTTGCCCCAGCCTTACATTCATGGCCCTGCATACAATTTCCGCACCCAGATGTGGTCCTCGGGCCAAAAAGCTTGCTCACCCCTGTAATATATCCTTGTTACCAGAGAAAATGTGTTTGCTAACGTACCAAAATGAGCTGGAACTTTTCCAATATTCAGATCTTCTCTTAAAATGAACTGAAATTCATACCCATCTTTTCTCCAAAAGTTAGTACTAACAGGGCAGGATGAAATCATTGTCCTGTAGGCCTTCCTAAATAAAAACGGCCACACTGGGTCAGACCAGTGAGCAATGGTACATCTAGCCCAGTATTCCATCTTCCAATGGTGGCCAATGCAGGTGCCCCAGAGGGAATGAACACAACGGGTAATCATCAAGTGATCCATCCTCTGTTGCCCATTTCTAGCATCTGGCAAACAGAGGCTAGCGACACTGTCCCTGCTCATCCTGGCTAATAGCCATTGATGCACATATCCTTCTTGAATACAGAATTCTGTTTTTTTGTTTTGTTTTGTTTTTTCAGGGGGGTATTTCATTTTTATGGGTTTATTTTAGCAATTTTTAGTTTTACCTAGATTTCCAAAAATCAGGAGTTTTCAGGGCTTTCTCTCTGTATATGCTGTAATGAATATTGTTTATTATAGACATTACTCATGCAGTAATATACACTATAATGAGTAATCTCTTTGTAACATTGCTCAGTGTGCTTTAACATAGTACTGTTTCAAACAGTGGTTGTAAGGAGGTGCCCTGGCCCCCCGCCGCACCCAAGGGAGAAGAGCCAGAGCAGGCACCTCCGTGGGCGGAGCCAGTACCGCCTGTTCCCGCCCCCAGGAAGTCAAGGGGCGGGACAGGAAGTATAAGAGCCAGGGCCCAGAGCTCAGTTGAGTGGAGGATGCTGAAGAGCACAGATGTGGAGGCCTGAGCTCCTGTTTGGCCCAGCTTGCCTTGTGCTCACTACCCAGAGGAGCGCTGGCCGGCCCTGCATCCAGAGGAGCGCTGGCCGGACCTACCTCGGGCCCAGTATCCAGAGGAGTGCTGGCCGGACCTGCCCCGTGCCGGGTATCCTGAGGACCCTCAGCCTGAACTACCCTGCGCCCGCTGGCCGGAGGAGCCGTCAGAGCCTGCTCCCCCCGTTCTCCGAGGAGCCTTGGTCTGGACCCACCGGACTGTGCCGACGGAGGACAGATACCAGGGAGGGGGCAGTTGGGAAGTAGCCCGGGCGCTTGACACAGTCAGGCCTCGCAGAAGGCCCCGAGCCTATGGCCGTGTGTATCGCGCCAAGGATCCCCACTGACCACCCTGTCAGGTTTCGGTTTGGGAGCTACTGATCACGCCTGTAGGGTTTCGGTCCCGGAACCCCACGACCGCCTAGCGGCGACCGCCGCTACCAGGGACCCGGGCTGGAACGCAGAGGAGTGGGTGGGCCTGCGTTCCCCCTGCCACCCGTAACCGGGTGGCAGAATTCCCCCTTCACCCAGAGCCCCTGAGCTGTGCTACGGTTTGTTTGTTGCCCCGCCCTGCCTAAGGGCCAGGGCCCCTAGACTTTGCTACTGCTCTGCCCTGCCCCAAAGGGCCAGAGCCTGAACTGTTGGTGCCCCGCCCTGCCGAAGGGCCAGGGCCTTTAGACTTTGTTTGCTCAGCCCTGTGACCAGGAGCTGAGCCTGAACTGTTTGGTGCCCCGCCCTGCCTAAGGGCCAGGGCCCAGAGACCGCATTTGCTTGACCCTTTAGTACAGGACTGGCGTGGAACCCATCCCGCTGCCTAGAAGGAGGCGCCCTGGCTCCCCGCCGCACCTGAGGGGGATGAGGCCCGAACCGACGGGCTTACAGTGGTATATTAAAGTGCACCAGGAAACCTTTCGTGTGTGCCAGTGTGTCTACATGGGCCAATTCATGCACAACATGTTAGTATGCTTCAGAAATCATACCCCCATAGTTTGCATTACTGTTCCATGTACATAAATCTATAGATACAAGTAAACATTTCTAGTATTTTTATAAACATATACATCACTACCTTGATATAACACGAATTTGGATATAATGTGGTAAAGCAGTGCTCAGGGGGGGCGGGGCTGCGCACTCCGGTGGATCAAAGCAAGTTCAATATAACACAGTTTCACCTATAAGGTGGTAAGATTTTTTGGCTCCCAAAGACAGCGTTATATTGTGGTAGAGGTGTACATTTCATTTTTTTTAAAGCAGGGGTGTTTTATCAGTGTTCAGCAGTTAAAATCAGGAGCCCTAAATATACCTCTCCAAATATTTAACTGGAGAGAAGAGATAGCTTAGTGGTTTGCACATTCCCTCCAGCCTAGGGTTCTGAGTTCAATCCTCAAGGGGCGGGGCCCTTAGGGATCTAGGACAAAATCAGTACTTGGCTCTGCTAGTGAACGTAGGGGACTGGACTCACTGACCTTTTAGGGTCCCTTCCACTTCTATGAGATAGGTATATCTCCATATTATATGAGGTGCCACCTAAAGAGGGTTTGCTACTGGGTCTTTTTAAAATTGGACAGTGTAGTATTCTGCAAGACATACTTGCAATATGTAACCATCCCTTCTCTGATACTTCAACTTGTTGCTTTTCCATCCATTTTTTATTCTGTATGACTGTTTGAATTTGTAATTAATCAAGATTTTAGTATACTTTTCCTTTAACACTTTGATGCAATGTTAACTACTCTGGTTCTGTTTGTTCTCATGTGACTTGGTAAGCCTAGAGAAAGAAAGTTTCTAATTTTCAAATAGAAGAGTGAAGGAAAGTCAGCAAGTTTTACATTTTGTCTTTAACACAGACTTCTTCCATGGAAAAAAGGCAAGAGCCAGAAAACGTCATTTTTCTACGTTTAGGGTAGTTATCAGTCATAACATCTTTATGGGTCAAGATTTCAGCACTGGACACTCTATTCTGACAAATACTACTCTGGTCTTGCTTATTTATTGCTGAGGCACATGGCAGTTCTGTGCTAGAATATCCCAGTGATTTCCGAGGACACATTGTGCACCTGTATGTAACTGGAAGGAATCAGTACAATTAAATATCAGACAAACCATGTTTGATGTCCTCACACTACATGGGTAAAAAACTCAACATGATGTTTCCAAAACATCACCCCATTGCGATGTTGCTTTGAAGCCCACATATCCCCTTCCGGACATTGTCAGGATGATGTCCTGCCAAAATATTGCATGAAACACATCTGTAACACAGCAAACTGTCCTGTAGCACCTTATAGACAAACAGATGTTTTGGAACATGAGTTTTCGTGGGTGAATACCCACTTCGTCGGATGCATGTAATACAGGCATGCTGGCAAAAGATGAGGTGTTGCCCAATGAAATCTGGAGAGTCCTGGGCCTCCACGGCCAGGGAGCGCCAGTTGTTGGACGCCACATTGCACTGGGCCCTGGAAGCAGGGTGGGGCAGCTGAGCAGCAGCAGCCTTCTCTAGGCCGCGTCTAAAATTTCTAGGCTCTGTAGCTTTAAGAGGCATATCTACATAGCCACGCCCACTGTGGCGGGTCCTGCTAAAGAGCTGCGCCAGCAGGCCGCCTCCGCCAGGGGTCAGTGTTGCGCCCTTGCGTGGGGCTCAGACGACGCCACTCAGTCACAGCATCGTCGCCCCCTCGCCGGGCCTAGTGCGCTTGCGCGAGTCCGCGGAGACCTTGGAGGCGCGGCTGCCAGCGACGAGGCGCTCGGACGCTAGGTTAACGCTGAGGCGGCCGGAAAATGCAGAGCTGGAGCCGGGTCTGCTGCGCCCTCGCCCAGGTAGCGGCCTGGCCCGGCCCGGCCAGCGCGGGCGGGGGGAGCGGCGCTGCAGGCCCGCGTTGGGCCTGCGATACAGACACGGCCTCGGAGCGGGGGGGGAGGCGACCCTCTAGTCCGCTCCGGACCTTGGTCCGGGCCAGCGGGCACCGACCTTCCCCCGGGGCTAGGCCAGCAGGGTGCGGACGTGGAGACCCCCGTCTAGCTCCGAGCTCGGGGGGGCGGGGGCTGCAGCCTGCTCTGTGACCCCTCCCCTCAGCTTGGACTGCGTGTCCCCGTCCCCCTGAGCCGGGCAGGGGGGGTCTGTCCCTGTTCCCCTGCCCCCCATACCTTGAGCTGGGTAGAAGGGATTTCGGTCCCCATCCTCCCCCTTCCCCGCCTCTTGTTTCCCCCATCCCCTGAGCTGGGCAGAGAGGTTTCGGTTCCTGTTCCCCCGTAGCCTGAGCTGGGCAGGGGCCCCCTTGGTGCCTGCTGCTTGTATGTGACCTAAGAGCCCCTTGGGTGCCAACTGGCAAAGGGCTCGCTGTTCTGTAACAGCAGCAACTCTTATCAGGGCTGACAAACTCAGTACATCTAACACCTTGCTGTTACCGTATTTATATAGAACGTTTCATGGTTGATGTCAAGGTGTTACTCCCCAGCAGAGGTGAAAAACTGGTTTTGCCAGACAAACGGATGTATAATCATGGATGTATAGTCACGTCTGCCTAAAATCATACAATATGTAGATTAAGCATAGTAAAACCAACACAGTGTGAGCTACATTTGCTTTCCAAGTCACTGTGAGGATATGAAGACAACTTGGGGCCAGCACACAGGAGAACAAATGGGGGAAGGGGAGAATCTCAGGGCATTGGGGCACAAACAGGCACCAAGATCCCCTCTATGCAGCTCAGAGCATTGGGGGGAAGAGGCACAGTGTGACGTGCTCCAGGGTTAGCCAAGGTTGTAAGGCATCTCACCACTACCTGCCCTTAGTGTGAAGCAGTCTTGTTTATGCCTGCTCTGGCTTAGCTTCCTGAAACCAACAGCCTCTAGGGCCACAAGCACTTACTTCCAGGTCTATGCAGACCTAACCCTTTCTGTGCAAGTTAGTGCTAGGTATACACCAACTCTCTCCACCCCCTTCCCTGTCCCTCAGTGCTCCCTGCAGTAACCAGGACACTGGACACTCACAGTAATTACCAGGTAAGCTGTCCCCAAAGAGACAATGTACACATGGCTTGACTGGTACCACTCAGGATCAGGTCCTTTGTAACATTACAGCGCTGGAATATATTTATAGTGAAAACAGTCACTTTTATTAACAAAGACTACAATTTGTCATACTGAGAAAAGAAAAGTAGAAACTATTGGTTACACACACACAACAAAGCATAAAATGCAATCCTAGGTCTACATTTTTTTGGGTTACCTTTCCTCTTTAATAAAATAGATCTGCTCCCAAGAACTGAGTCCTTGACAGAGCTGCTGGTTTTCAGGCAAAACCAGGAAAAATGGTTTTAATGAATATCTCCACACTATTCAAGGTATAGGTCCCGAGCTCCGTGTCCAAATCTGGTAGGTGTTGAACAGGAGAGCGGGTAGGGGTGGGGGGTCTCTGCAAGCCGCACTTTAACCGTAAAAGAGCATGTGGCTCGCAAGCCACGTTTTGCCACCCCGATATAGCCTGTTGTTTGAGCCCCTCTTCATCAGCCAGCTCCATAATAACTCTTAAGGCTATTGTGTGGGCCTGTTGGTTTTATTACCCAAGACTTTTATTGCATGTCCTCTGGGATGGTGATTGAAGCATGATGGGACATACGAATCTTTAGTGCATCAGGCACGTACATATCTTGCGATGCCAGCTGCAAGAGTTCCATGGGGACACCTGTTCTGACTTTCTGGTGAAATAAACAAGAAGCAGGCAGCATTATCTGTTGTAAATTGTAACCAAACTTGTTTGTCTGAGTGATTGGCTGAACAAGAAGTAGGACTGAGTGGACTTGCAGGCTCTAAAGTTTTACGTTTTTGTTTTTTTAATACAGTTATTATTTTGTACATAATTAACTTACAAATGAAGAAACTTTCATGCTAGAGATTGCACTAGGGTACTTGTATTAGGTGAATTGAAAAATACTACTACTATTGTTTTTTTTTTTTAGTGGAAATACTTGTCATCAAAAATAAATATAAAGTGAGCACTGTATTCTCCATTGTAATTGAAATCAATATATTTGAAAATGTAGAAAACATCCAGAAATATTTAAATGCATGATATTCTCTTCTTGTTTAACAGCACAAGTAATCGTGATTAATTTTTTTAATTGCTTGACAGCTCTAGATTTTTTTTGTTGCTTTCCCTGAATACACTCTTCGTAATTATCCCTAGGTTTAAACCAAAGCCTGTCTTACTCTCTCCCCATATTTATAGGTACGGTTAGTGAGTGAGATAAGAGGAAATGTTGCTTATCCTCTTAAACAACTGAACTGTGGATAAGGGGTAAAATGACTGTTCCCTACCTGTCTCCCATTCGGGAAGTAACTGTAAAATTGAGCAATAAGATGGTCTATTATTGAATTGCCCCACAGTCCTTCCACAGAAAAGTTTGAATGGGGTTTTGTAATCTGTACTGCCATTATTTACTATCTGATAATGCCTTCTGTATAGTAGCTTTCCTAAAAGAAAAGAACAATCCCTGCTCTGAGGCACTCACAATATAAGGGCAGAGGATGGGGAAAGGAGTACAGCATATTAGTAGAGTGTTCAAAGCCACATATGGGAAATGTATTTATATAGGTTTTGTTTTCCATAGGAATTACAATGCTAGTTGCACATCTAGTCTGGAGATCTCCAACAGTGATCAGTATCATATGCTCAGAGGAAGTTGCAAGATACCATGTAGTTAACAGTTACAGGATAATAAGGGTTGTTTCTTCCTAATCCTAGCAGTTAGTAGCTGGTTTGTGCTGTGAAACAGGTTTTGATTCTTGTGTGTTAGATGCTATGCATGCATGTGGTAAGGGACAGTTCCTGCCCTGAAGATCTTAGAATCTAAGTGGACACAATAAAGGTTAGAATGGAAATAGAGGTACAGAAAGATGAAATGATTTGCTGTAGAAAGCACAGCAGATTAGTGGCAGAGCTAGGTTTTCCGTATCCCAGAGCAGTGCGCTATCCACTGAACTTACTTCTGCTACCGTTTTTTTTTTTTTTTAGTCTATGTAATGTAACTGGATTTTCTAATGAAACAGATTGTGAGAAGTTGCTGATTCTTATACAGTTATTTTCTTTATGGAGAAAGTTAAACTTTTGTTTTTTTCCCTCTCTAGAGAAGCCATTTTAGTCGAATCCATCATGGCCTACAGGGGATTTGTGCAGTGTCACTGAGGAGCTATGCTGATCAAGGTAAATTTTGATTGCTGTAAAATAGCTTTCAGGAGACAAAGTTGTATTTCAAATTGAGGCCCCAATCTTACAAGTGATTCTGCAGCCACAAGAGCCCATCCATGTGGAGACAATTGTACCATCCCGGTTGATGGTATGAGTGGTTCTTAAACTTTTGTATTGGTGACCCCTTTCACATAGCAAGCCTCTGAATGCGACCCCCTTAGATTAAAAAACACATTTTTAAATATTTAACACTATTATGAATGCTGGAGGTAAAGCAGGGTTTGGGGGTGGAGGCTGACTGCACACAACCCCCATGTAATAACCTTGTGACCCCCTGTTTGAGAACCCTTGTTTCTACAGCATAGATATTAGGTTACAGCATGCAGTGGATTGGATTGACTATACTAATCATTTATACAACATTATTGTTAGAGGTTAAAATAAACTAGTTTTGGCGGGGACAGGTGAGCAAAGCCCACAGGTAAGTGGGGAACATGAAGACCTGGGAGATGGGTCAGAAACAAGAGGGATCGTGGGCTATAATGGCAGAGAGAAAGGAGGGTCAGGGCAAAACTGGGAGGCAAGATCAAACCAGTATCTTAGATGCCTATATACAAATGCGAGAAGTATGGGTAATAAGCAGGAAGAACTGGAAGTGCTAATAAATAAATACAACTATGACATTGTTGGCATCACTGAAACTTGGTGGGATAATACACATGATTGGAATGTTGGTGTGGATGGGTATAGTTTGCTCAGGAAGGATAGACAGGGGAAAAAGGGAGGAGGTGTTTCCTTATATATTAAAAATGTACACACTTGGACTGAGGTGGAGATGGACATAGGAGACGGAAGTGTTGAGAGTCTCTGGGTTAGGATAAAAGGGGTAAAAAACAAGGGTGATGTCGTGCTAGGAGTCTACTACAGGCCACCTAACCAGGTGGAAGAGGTGGATGAGGCTTTTTTTAAACAACTAACAAAATCATCCAAAGCCCAAGATTTGGTGGTGATGGGGGACTTCAACTATCCAGATATATGTTGGGAAAATAACACCGCGGGGCACAGACTATCCAATAAGTTCCTGGACTGCATTGCAGACAACTTTTTATTTCAGAAGGTTGAAAAAGCTACTAGGGGGGAAGCTGTTCTAGACTTGATTTTAACAAATAGGGAGGAACTCGTTGAGAATTTGAAAGTAGAAGGAAGCTTGGGTGAAAGTGATCATGAAATCATAGAGTTTGCAATTCTAAGGAAGGGTAGAAGGGAGTACAGCAAAATAGAGACAATGGATTTCAGGAAGGCGGATTTTGGTAAGCTCAGAGAGCTGATAGGTAAGGTCCCATGGGAATCAAGACTGAGGGGAAAAACAACTGAGGAGACTTGGCAGTTTTTCAAAGGGACACTATTAAGGGCCCAAAAGCAAGCTATTCCGATGGGTAGGAAAGAGAGAAAATGTGGCAAAAGACCACCTTGGCTTAACCACGAGATCTTGCATGACCTACAAAATAAAAAGGAGTCATATAAAAAATGGAAACTAGGTCAGATTACAAAGGATGAATATAGGCAAATAACACAGGAATGCAGGGGCAAGATTAGAAAGGCAAAGGCACAAAATGAGCTCAAACTAGCTATGGGAATAAAGGGAAACAAGAAGACTTTTTATCAATACATTAGAAGCAAGAGGAAGACCAAGGACAGGGTAGGCCCCCTGCTCAGTGAGGAGGGAGAAACAGTAACCGGAAACTTGGAAATGGCAGAGATGCTTAATGACTTCTTTGTTTCGGTCTTCACTGAGAAGTCTGAAGGAATGTCTAACATAGTGAATGCTTATGGGAAGGGGGTAGGTTTAGAAGATAAAATAAAAAAAGAGCAAGTTAAAAATCACTTAGAAAAGTTAGATGCCTGCAAGTCACCAGGGCCTGATGAGATGCATCCTAGAATACTCAAGGAGTTAATAGAGGAGGTATCTGAGCCTCTAGCTATTATCTTTGGAAAGTCATGGGAGACGGGAGAGATTCCAGAAGACTGGAAAAGGGCAAATATAGTGCCCATCTATAAAAAGGGAAATAAAAACAACCCAGGAAACTACAGACCAGTTAGTTTAACTTCTGTGCCAGAGAAGATAATGTAGCAAGTAATTAAAGAAATCATCTGCAAACACTTGGAAGGTGGTAAGGTGATAGGGAATAGCCAGCATGGATTTGTAAAGAACAAATTGTGTCAAACCAATCTGATAGCTTTCTTTGATAGGATAACGAGCCTTGTGGATAAGGGAGAAGCGGTGGATGTGGTATACCTAGACTTTAGTAAGGCATTTGATGCAGTCTTGCATGATATTCTTATTGGCAAACTAGGCAAATACAACTTAGATGGGGCTACTATAAGGTGGGTGCATAACTGGCTGGATAACCGTACTCAGAGAGTAGTTATTAATGGCTCCCAATCCTGCTGGAAAGGTATAACAAGTGGGGTTCCGCAGGGGTCTGTTTTGGGACCGGTTCTGTTCAATATCTTCATCAAAGACTTAGATGTTGGCATAGAAAGTACGCTTATTAAGTTTGCAGACGATACCAAACTGGGAGGGATTGCAACTGCTTTGGAGGACAGGGTCAAAATTCAAAATGATCTGGACAAATTGGAGAAATGGTCTGAGGTAAACCGGATGAAGTTCAATAAAGACAAATGCAAAGTGCTCCACTTAGGAAGGAACAATCAGTTTCACACATACAGAATGGGAAGAGACTGTCTAGGAAGGAGTATGGCAGAAAGAGATCTAGGGGTCATAGTGGACCACAAGCTAAATATGAGTCAACAGTGTGATACTGTTGCAAAAAAAGCAAACGTGATTCTGGGATGCATTAACAGGTGTGTTGTAAACAAGACACGAGAAGTCATTCTTCCACTCTACTCTGCACTGGTTAGGCCTCAACTGGAGTATTGTGTCCAGTTCTGGGCACCGCATTTCAAGAAAGATGTGGAGAAATTGGAGAGGGTCCAGAGAAGAGCAACAAGAATGATTAAAGGTCTTGAGAACATGACCTATGAAGGAAGGCTGAAAGAATTGGGTTTATTTAGTTTGGAAAAGAGAAGACTGAGAGGGGACATGATAGCAGTTTTCAGGTATCTAAAAGGGTGTCGTCAGGAGGAGGGAGAAAACTTGTTCACCTTAGCCTCTAATGATAGAACAAGAAGCAATGGGCTTAAACTGCAGCAAGAGAGATTTAGGTTGGACATTAGGAAAAAGTTTCTAACTGTCAGAGTAGTTCAACACTGGAATCAGTTGCCTAGGGAGGTTGTGGAATCTCCATCTCTGGAGATATTTAAGAGTAGGTTAGATAAATGTTAGGGATGGTCTAGACTGTATTTGGTCCTGCCATGAGGGCAGGGGACTGGACTCGATGACCTCTCGAGGTCCCTTCCAGTCCTAGAGTCTATGAATCTATGAATAATCAGATATGCCATTTTTCTTACATTGCACAAATGATGTGGAAGGGTTGCTTTTGTTAATCTTTCTATGGTCTGGGAGCTAAATATATAGACTCTGCTTCAATCCCAGTTTCTCTTGATTGTTGAGCATGAGATGTTTAACCTAAACCTGTTCTCGTACAATGTAAAGGTGTAATATTAGTCTATCAGCATTTTCCTTATTTTTTTTTAATATCTGTAATTATGCCACATGACACATTCAAGACCTTTCTTGTAACAGTTTTTTCAAAGGCAGTTAAACGTAACTACAGATACCTTTGTCCAAATTCTACGAAGATTTATAGTATATGCAATCCCAGAGTAGATGCAAGGAATGCAGGTCAGACCAGAATTTAGTCCCTTTACCTCAATTCACAATGGTTTTGTTCTCAAATCTGTAAGAGTGATTGTTTTTATTTACAGAACAAATAGTGCCTCTGAACCATTCCATTTTTTGATTCAGGTGGTTGCTTTCGGTAGTCAAAATTTACCTGTCTAAATTAATTGAACAGCACCCTCATTTTTAAAAACTAGCTACTCAATCTGTGGGTAGTCAATGTGTGGAACTATCTCAGAATGTTGCAGGCTAGGTATTCCTATAGTAAAACTAAAATAAACCTACATTATAGCAAGAAAAGTAACTTGATAACATTTAAAAATTTTGTGTTTTTTCTTTTAGCTGATGTTGACATTACAGTTATTGGTTCTGGGCCTGGAGGATATGTTGCTGCTATCAAAGCAGCTCAACTTGGCTTTAAGGTAAGAGAGAACTTGTGCTGGATAAACTGGGTAATATAGCACTAATCCAGATAAATTCAGTAGGGGTTCTTGCAACACTGGAAAAATGAAGTTCCCTGTCACTGGGCAACCCTGAGTTGGAGCACCCTCCTGACGCAGGCTGTGTTCTGGCAGGCACACCTGCCTCAGTTTCTCTTCAGCCTCTCCCAAAATAATCCAAAGCATCTTCCCAAGTAATAATATAGCTGGGGGAAGGGGAGGGATTACAGAAGTCTCATGCATATAAATCATAACAAAATAAGCCCTAACACCGTAATCCAGATTTCACCAGCATAGTCCAATGAGTACATGCAACATACTGTCTTGGCAGCCACCACCATGCCCCGACTCTCCTGCGCAGTCCACCTCAGCCCTTTCAACTGGATTGCAAGCCTGATCTTCCCAGCGGGAAACACCTTGCTGGGAGCATCCTTTCTAGGGGAATATCCCTCCTCCTGTCACTCTCATGGTTCATGTGGTTCCACCCTCCTAGCCCTGAAGATGTCAGTGAGTAAGCCCCTCTGCTGCTCCTCTGCCTTCAGCCTGAGACTTCGGCCAGCAGGCAGCCCCCATTGCTGCTGCTCCTGCCTTGAGGCCTCTCCACCCCTCTGGCCCAGCCAGTAAGCACCTGTTGCTGTTATCCTGCTTCATCTTTCTCCCAGCTCCCAAACATAGTCTCCTAGCCAATTCCTCCCTCTTCCGACGGAGGGCCTACAGAGCTTTCCACCCTGCAGACTCTCTCTCCCAGGCAACTGTCATCTGCCCTTCCAAATAGAACCAGTCTGTTCAGATTCTCAGGATTTCCTCTCACTGAGTCTCTCCTATATAGTCCACACATGCTTGCTCACCCTTTTAACAGGCAAAATGGGAGCATCTGCACTGTTTTTCCAGGGTTGTTTGTAGCTTGGGACACCCACACTGTGAGAACTTGATTTCATTTCCAGATTATATAAGAACTAGTTATTACCATTAGTGTTCTTCATCATTAGAGCTCAGCATTTTACAGAGGTCAGTATCATTTCCCCCATTCTACAGATGTGAAAACTGAGGCACAGTTAGGGAGGAAATGACTTGTCCAAGATGACCCGAAAGCCCATGGCACTAGAACCCAGATTTCCCATGTCCAGTCCAGTGCTGTATCCACTAGACTATGCTGTAGATTAACGTCCTTAACTTTGTCTTAAGCAGACGCTGTAGAGGCACCATTTTTCATGTTGGTTTGTTAGTATCTTTTGAACTTTGATTATTAAAATAAGTCATAGTTGATTTTTGTCACTCGGCGTGAGGGCCGTCAAATTAGCTTAATTTTTATTTAGAATTTATAGATTAGACGGAAACCAATGGTAAACAGTAGTCATTACGAGGTGAAACAGCTACATTTTAAATACAATGAATTAAATTGGAGAGGGAAGCATATTTATAAAAGTAGTAAAGAGAATGCCAAGAGGAAAAGTAGTTTTCTCCCCAAAAATAAAACTGTTGGGTTTTAATCAAAAGCAACTTTTAAGCAATCTGCCAAAAAGGATCAGAATGAATAACAAATTTAGTGCCTAACTGCTGAGAGATTCTGTGAAGATGACTGAGAGAACGCCAATAAAAATAATATCCAAGTCTTATGTAGCGCTTTTCATATGTAAATGCAGGATTTCCTGGAACTCATCACCACATTCATTTATTCTGAAAAACAAAAATTGATGGAAAGAGAGAATTATTAGTGTGGTTAAGAGCAGTGGAAATATGCCACTGCAATGAAGCCAAAGTTATTTAATGCCAGAGTGACCGGTTAAGTACTGTTTGTCATGAACATGAATAAAGATGACTTGGGGCTATATTAAATACATGGACTGAATGTTGGAGATGAGACTATAGATATAGATTATCCTAGATGTAACTTACATGCATGAGCTTGTTCTTTTTGCTATTCCCTCTGCCTCCTTTGAATGTCCTTTATGAACAAAGCTGCTTTCATGTGATGAGTACTAGTTATTCGTAACTTAGACAGATGATTCAAGTGACCTCTGTTTCACTCTCTGAACAGTGGGAAGTAAATGAGTTTTCTAGAGTAGTTTTTTAAAATATTGAGAGATGAAAAAATATTTTTCTAAAGATATTATCACAGTTCAGAACAACTGCCCTATGTTTTCCCTCAGTGGTTCATCCATCAAGGGCACCCACTCTTAGGTTTCTAGCTCCTCAGCTGTTGCCTCTCTTGGATGGAGACCCACATCTCACTCCCCTGTGACCAGGGTTGTCCAGGCTGCCCAGTTCCCTGCCTTCACTGTGTATTTCCCTGTAAAGATGGTCTGCCTAGATAGACCTACTTGCTTTCTCTTCAGAGACTGGTAACAGAGGTTGCTCTGCGTAGATGTTACCACACAGTTCTTTCTAAGCAAGCCTGCTTCATTCTTAATCCCCATCTCTGGGGTTTAACTTACTTCAACAGTTAGGTAAGGTTTAACTTAATTCAGTGAGGTTTGTTCAGGATATTGCAGCCTGTTGTCAGTGTGTCACATCTCAGCACGATTCTCACTTCATGAACATAGCTTTACTGGTGGAACTCCCTTAGTTTTAAGCACTTTTGTTTTTTTTTAACCTTTTGGAGGGTGATAGTTGCAGAGTATTATTTTCCAGGCCCCTACTGGCTGTCATGTCCCAACTCCACCCAAGTATAAATGCTGCCCTCTGAATGTTCTGATAGGTTTGTTTTGTGACCACAATCCCTACAGCACTGTATGGCTCACTGGCCATTGCACCAGCTTTTTTGAATCTCAGTGATGCCTTGTTAGGGATCCTTTAATATCCTTTTGCTTTCTATGCAGGTCTGGTACAATTGTGCTAAATGAGAATCCATTGCCTCTAGCACTTTGGCCCCTGTCTCAGTGCTTCAGTGCAAACAGTACTGTTGCCTTGACCCTTCCTTTGTGTGTTGGTGGCCAGTACCCTGGTATGACTGAGGTTTTTTGTTTGTTTGTGTTTCCCAGAATTGACGCACCAATACCTGAATTAACGTGCTTAGCACTACCGCTTTTACTGGGAGCCTTAAAGCTACTTGGCTCCCTAGTTCCTGTTCCATTCTTTTGATGCTACATTTGTTTTTGTGGCTCTATGCTTGCTTCTCTTTTGGTCCAATGTTTCCTTCGAGACATTTATACATGATGCGTTGTGTCAGGTGTGACATCTAAGGAGGGAGTTTTCAAACCTGATCAGTCTGCATTGTCTGCCTCAGACTCATCTGTGGTGTGCAGAGGTACTGAATATGTTTGGATGCGTTATGCTAAGCATTGAAGAAACATGTGTTGTGCCTTCAAGCCCTCCTTGAGGTGATCCAGTGGGAGACTCCTCTCAATCTGGCATAAGGAGGAATGGAGTTATTTGAAGTTTAAGCTCTTAAAGCAAAAACCTGATTCAGCCAAATCCATTGCACCCCAACATTGAGTGTTAGTGCTACCTGCATTGACATAGGCCGTGGTCCCCATTAAGACCAGTGTGGTGACTTTACCCTTGAAGCAGCATGTGTTGTGGTTGAAGCAGAGGGTTCCAGTAAGTAATGGCTTCTCGTTGTACTAGGTGAGGCCTTGGCACTTGTAGTTGATGGTGCTTAGAGAAATGGCTCACTGGATGAGACAGTCTCCACTTGAGATAAAGGCAGGAGGTGCCAGAAGGGAGCTAGTAGCTCCCTAAGGCAGCAGTCAAAAAGATATTGGATTGCCCCTCTTGCATTCACGTGCTTGAAGGGCGATTGGAAGAATCTGTGCTCAATACAAGAAATTCTGTCCTTAACAATGGTGCTTCATGCACTGGCACAGCCATCACTGGTTCTTATGAAAGCATTTATGACACCATTGCCTAGTGAATTCCAGTCACCTGACTGAGGGCTTGTTGACAGTTAGGATGATGAGAGCTGCTGTTTGGATTCAGATGAGACAGAAAAGTCATCTGATACCGAGTACATCACTGTGGAGAAGCACCAAGACAGTGAGTCTGGAGGGGAGAATCCTGCCTTTCCTCAATCCTTGCAGAAACTGTTCAAGACAGCTACTTCTAACTGAAGCTGGTCAAGGAATCTACAAGGACTATATCTTAGAGGTATCTTGGCCTGGAAGCCCTGTTCAAAAGGGTTACCATGCATTTGTGTCCTGTTTTGGACCAGCCTATGAATAATGCGGGGCTGAATGTAGCTGCTATGGTCTTGAAGGCAGCTGAATAAAAGTTTTAGCTTCAAAACATAGCTTCAGTAAGTCCCTGTTCTGGGCTTTCCAGCAGCTCTTCAACATCATAGAATTATAGAATATCATGGTTGGAAGGGACCTCAGGAGGTCGTCTAGTCCAACCCCCTGCTCAAAGAAGGACTGATCCCCAGATAGATTTTTGCCCCATCCCTAAATGGCCCCCTCATGGATTGAGCTCACAACCCTGAGTTTAACAGACCAATGCTCAAACTACTGAGCTATCCCTCCCCCCTAGGTTCAGGAGTGGTTTTCATCTTCACACTCAAAATGGAAAAGATCAATCAGTGATTATGCTATTATATAGGAAGGGAAAGGGGCTTAAACTTAAACCTTGTTTTAGCAGTTTTAATGCTAACGTCTCAATTGCTTTGGCAGAAAATGAGCAATTTAAGGAAATGGTTGAAGCACTTCACCCGGAGAGTCTCCTCCAGACAGAGTTAAACTTACAGCTCCCAAAATGAGGGGCTCCCCTGTTGAACCCTGTGCACTCCAGAACTTGTTTGCAAGGAGGCGAGGCCAAGATTTCTTGTTTCCAAGAAAAGTTTTGTTTTCTTTCCAAGTGTCCCTTCTTTGTTAGCCAATTTTTGCACAGGGTTTTGTTCCTGACTGATGCCTTTCTGGAGACTTGTATGTTGTGTGATGATGGATTTTGAAGAGATAGATCTCTTCTATCCATCCTCTCTTCCTCCCTGTTTAAACAGTGGGCATTGGCCTTGTTATGGCTGCTAGAGGAGTTTTATTTTCATTTTTCTTCTGAGATATCCCTAGAACTTCTTACTCTTGAAGTTAGAATCCCACAAGGTGGCGATATTTTTATAGAGGGAAACATTACTTGCCTTGTAATTTTCTCTCAATATGGAGAAGATCATTTGACAAGATTTACTCACCAATCCATTCCCCTCAGTGTTAAAGGTTCTCTTTTTACTTGTCTTTCCCTATTTCACCTTGTTTTTCATTATTCTGAGGCATTTTTTGATCCTATGTCAATTTAATTCAAGGCAATCATCTTTCAGAGAGCTTCAACTCCTGCTCAGTTGAAAGAACTTATTGAAATACTTGAAGGAGGAGGGCAGTGTTTATACTTCTTTACAAGTATAAATGGTGACAGTGGGTTACCCTGCTGTCCTTGCTCAAAAAGTATTTGTTTTAAAAAAATAGAGAGAGGGAGAGAGAGAGAAGAGCTAGGAGAGTTCAAATCAGTCTCCAGCTAAACCCAGGAACAAGAATCCTGCACAATATCTTGTGAGAAGTAGAATTACAGGATGAGTAATTTTCCTTTGTCATTGGAATTCATTGAGATTTTCAAATCTGCTTTTAGGAAATATAAATGTAGTATGGCTCTAAAAGGGTTTTCTCCTCTTCTGTTCCAGACTGTGTGTGTAGAGAAAAATGAAACGCTGGGTGGAACCTGTTTGAATGTTGGCTGTATTCCTTCCAAGGCAAGTGTGCATTTATCTCTAATTGGTATCATGTTTTCACTGTGGATTTGAATGGTGATGCAGTGTGAAGAGATCCTCAGATGGTGTAAATTGTCATAGTTCCATTGACTAGAATGGAAAAAGAAGGGGAATGGATAGCAACATAAGGAAAGAGAAACAGATTTATTTCAGAGCACCAATGAGCTGACAAGATTAATATGGCGTTAACCAACTAAACACAATCAAGTCTCTTATACTAGAAACATTATGATTACCAACAATGAGTCCTGTGGCACCTTAAAGACTAACAGATGTATTGGAGCATAAGCTTTCGTGGGTGAATACTCGCTTCGTCAGACACGCGTCTGACGAAGTGAGTATTCACCCACGAAAGCTTATGCTCCAATACATCTGTTAGTCTTTAAGGTGCCACAGGACTCATTGTTGCTTTTTACAGATCCAGACTAACACGGCTACCCCTCTGATACTTCACACTATGATTACCGCAGATGATCAATTCTTTAAACCTCTAGCATGAGTGAGCTTATTCTGAAAGGGCTTGCAGCATTAAGTCAAAGATGGTCATAATGCTGTTTCTGCATTGATAAATGAGTGAGCCTTTTATGGTTCATAGTCACTTAGTGTCTATTTTCAGGTTGTTGGCTGTTGTAATAGGTCATCTTGAGATGTTCTTGGAAAGGAAAATTCCCATTTCAGATGATTTGCTATTGGGATACTGCAGCTAATATTGCCCCATGTCTGTTGTAATGTGTTTACACATATTTTATATAGATTTACAAACTAACTTGTCTTTTTCCTTTTCTGTTGTGAAAAAAATTGTTTTGTGAAGTTATTTCCTGTCATCTGATAACATACTTTGCCACATTGGTAATTATTTCTATTTTCTCATTCTGACTTCTTTGTCTGCTTAGAAAAGAAAAAACATCATTACAAGCCTCCCATCTGAACCAATCTTTCAAAGCCCACTTGGTTGGGAGGAATATCTCTGGGGTTTGTTTTGTTTTTGTTTTATTGATGGAATTTAAACCCAAGGTCTTAAGCACATCCAGTCATTAAAAATCCCCATTTCATTCCTGGTCTCAATAGTGGTGTTTTGGACAAATTTCCAATCTGGGTAATTGTATTTTACTTAAATTCCCCTTGAAGTTTCAGTTGAACACAATAATCTTTGCTCCCGATTTAAGCTATGGTGCAGAGATGTTGCTCTGTGCTGTTAAAAGAGCTGTTGTTTCAGTGGTGAATGAAGTGATCCCAGTATAGAATTTATCTTTTTAAGTTTCTAAAGCACTTGGAGATCCTTCAAGATGAGAGGCTTTGGGAGCAGCACATGATGCAAGATATATTTTATCTGTCACTTGGGAGCTATAGTTAGGGCTCTGGCTCTGTCACGGATTCTGTGACTTCATAAAACCTCCGTGACTTCATAAAACCTCCATGACTTCTGCAGTGGCCAGTGTGGCTGACCCCTGGGCCGCCCGAGCAGCTGGCCCCAGGGACAATCACGCTGGCCGCTGCTGGAGCGGCTCTGCAGCCAGCCACACTGGCCCTTCTCTGGCGGCCCCAGGCAGCTGGCTCCGGGGACTGCCAATGTGGCTGGCCTCGGGAACTGCCTGAGCAGCGGTCCCGGGGTGGCCAGAGCAGCAGCTGTGTTTCGTCGACCCCCCCCCAGCAGTCGCTGGAGCAGCAGTGGACCCTCCACAGCTTTCCCCTCCCCAGTGATGGCCAGAGCAGCAGCAGGCCCCTGGGGCTGCGTTCCCCCCTCCCCACCCAGAGCAGCTGGTGGCCCCTCTGGGGCTTCCCCCCTGCCCCTCAGCCGCAGTTCAATCAGGGTTATTTATGATGCAAGTCATGACCAGGTCATGGTCCGTGATTTTTTTGTTTCTTGCCCGTGACCTGTCTATGACTTCTACTAAAAATATCCGTGATTAAATCATAGCCTTAGCTATAGTTATATGGGTAGCTCTGTGGTTCCAACCTAACTTCTCCACTTGCAGAAATAGGGTAAGAATTGTGAAGTGGGATTTATGCCCAGCTCCTAGGTCTTCTCCTGAGGCCATTTGTAACTGCCCTGTGTAATAGGGAGTGCTGAATAGGAAGTAGTACTGAATCCAAACTACCAGATTGACCGCAACACTGAGAACATGTGCAATATTTTTCATTACAAATTGCGCTCACAGCATGCAAGTGAATAACATAACAGACACAATGATAAACTGTCTCTCACTGTTTCAAATTCAAGTTTTTACTAAATCTCCATGGTAATGCATTCATAGCAAGAGATCCATTAATATCTAAACAAAAGTTTTTTGCACTGCTTTGTGATACTTAGCTTCTGAGCAAACAGGTACATAGAAGGGCTCAGTGCATTTAAAGTTTAGTAGAAGAAGAATTCTAATATAAATACTGGCACATCTGTTTTTTAATTTTGTAAGTCAGCTGAGCATTCTTCATAACAATCTCTAGTAAAGGTAATAGCTTAACTCTATGCAGTGTAGTAAAAACCTTTCCAGGCATCTTTGCAAATCAAGTTTAGTGGTGAATAGTATTGGGAAATGACCTTTAGGATCTGATTAAGGAGCTTTCACTCTTTTATGTCTTAAATTTATCCTCATTTAAGGTTTTTTATGTACATGCTGTTTGACCTCACGGCTAAACTTAGATGTCATCCACAGTTTATTTTTGAACAAGGAGAAAAAAGGTCTGTTAATAAAAGGAGAGAATAGTCCGTACTCATTAAGGCAATAGTAAGTTATTAAGTTCTCTGGCAAAATCCAATCACAGTAGAAGTGTTGGTGTGTGTTTGTTCATGGCTTATCTAACATAAAAAATTTTTCCTTTCTAATTGCTGAAGACTTACACAGTGATGATGCTGACCGGAGAGTAATTTCTAAGTAGTCACAAATTAAAAAAAACAGTTTGATAAAAATGTTAGTTTTGCACATAGACGCTGCTTACATTTATCTGGTTCACAAAAACAAACCTGATTATCTCAGCCTGACAAACTGTCGTTTTACTCAGAATATATATATAAACTGTATAATCGTAAATATAAATTATGTATTTTTAAGGTTCATTTGCAGCCTCCCATAGTCTCCGTTTTCTAGACTCTGGCATTCTGCAGATTTTTGCTCCTTTGCCCTGTTGCAGATTCACTGAAGTACAAACACGTCATCCTCATGCATCTCCTCGGGCTCTCCACTTCAGAGTACAGTTTAGAATTGTCCTTGTTACAGCAGAACCTCAGAGTTTTGAACACCAGAGTTGTGAACTGACCAGTCAACCACACACCTCATTTGGAACCAGAGTATGCCATCAGGCAGCAGGAGAGACAAAAAAAAAAAAAAAAAGGCAAATACTGTGAAATGTAAACTGCTAAAAAAAAAGGGAAAGCAGCATTTTTCTTCTGCATAGTAATGTTTCAAAGCTGTACTAAATCAGTGTTCAGTTGTACATTTTTAAAAGAACAACCATAATGTTTTGTTCAGAGTTACGAACAACCTCCATTACCGAGGAGTTTGTAACTCTGAAGTAGTATTGTATCAGAAGGACAAATATAACTTATTTTTTGAACTAGGTCTGTTTCCTGCTCCTCCAAGTTTTCCTACATCCTCATGTTCCCTCAGATGTGATATTACATGGTAGGGCAGAGAACAAGACAATTTTCCTCTCAGCTCTTTGTTTCTGGAACATCCTAATTGTGTTTGTCTTGAAGCTCCATATTATTGTAATTCTACGTGATAATCTACTGGGCCAAATTCATGCCTGCTTTAACTCTGTTGAAGTCATCAGAATTAAATGGGGCTTGAATTTGGCTTTTCTGTCTCTCGTTTAATTGTGTCTTAATTTTGTTCTCTATCTGCTTGCAGTTAAACTTTGTAACTGTTTAATGCCAAAAATTTTTGGAAAATGGCTTATATAAAATATACTACATAAAATGAAATTGCGTCCTTTGAATAAAGGTTTCATAGTGATAATAGTGAAAGTGTTTATTGAAAACTAGCGCTAAAATAATTTCTGCTGATGTTGGAATGAACAGTGATCTCAGCTGCTTGAAAGTTTTTAATATGATATGCTCTGATTCCAAACTAATGAATTCTTCTTTTCTGTGTGATAGGCTTTGCTGAACAACTCACATCTGTATCATTTGGCCCATGGAAAGGATTTTGCTAGTAGAGGAATTGAAAGTGAGTATGCTGTACAAGTTAGTGGCATTGCAAACAAGTATGGTTTCATGCAGTGTCTTTTAAATATGCAAATCTTTGACTACTTTAACTGTTTGAATAGGTAGTAAGAAAACTTAGCAGGTTTTCCAGAATCAACTGAAATGTTAGAGACTTGTTTCTATTCCTTAAAATCAGCTTCTTGGATAATTGTGACTTAGAATGTTTCATTATATTACTGCAACAAAATAGAACTGGCCTCCAGCCATATTTGAAAAATATAAGGTTATTTTTTTGTATTTTGATGGCTGAATGCTGTCTTTAGCCCAGTTAGTGGGGGTCATTCCGCACATCTTACTGTGACATACAGAACTCATTTGTTTTCAGATAACTTTTAAGTTAAGAGATGGATAAAGACACTGAAATACAAGGGAAAAGTAAAATTGTATTAAAAAATTATAGTTACAGGAATCCACTTGAATTTAGAGAAGATGATGGAGCAGAAAAATGGTGCAGTGAAGTCTTTGACAGGTGGAATTGCCCATTTGTTTAAACAGAACAAGGTTAGTTTGGGCTGTTTGTCATATTATTTTTTCTAGGTAAATTTCTCCTTTTTTATTAAATCTACTTTTCACCTCAGAGATTAATTAGAATGGGTAATGAATGATCAGCAATGATGGAATTTAACTGCTTCACTTTTCTGAAGACTTGATTATCTGCAGTTCACTATTTTTATATTTAGAGTTATTTTTTCCTTTTCTTAAAAGAAGGGTGTCACATTATTTTCTAGTTTGTAATGTAGTGATATCAAGGTTAGTTCATCAGTGGAGAATTCATGCTTCATCAGAGAGATATTGAGATTCAAGTTATTTTGGTTGTAAAATATTTATGCATTAATTTAAATTGTGAAAGTTTGTATTTTCTGTATTCTCATTTGTAAAGGTCGTACATGTGCCTGGGTTTGGAAAAATAACTGGCAAAAACCAAGTCACCGTATCCAAAGAGGATGGTAGCACTCAGGTTATCAATACAAAGAATATCCTCATAGCCACAGGTTCAGAAGTTTCTCCGTTCCCTGGAATTACGGTATAATTTAAATAATGACCTTTAATGGTACAGTGTTTTTCATTATTGTGTTATTACTGGTTTGGTTTATTGAGTAACAATTTTTTGTAGCTTATTAGTTATTGCAGTGAGATAGCTACTTTAGACAGTTTGAATTTTTTATGTAGTATTCAGAAATTCTGTGTAAATGTCCTTGAGGAGGTAAAAGCTTTCTCTTTGTTCATTATTAGATTGATGAAGACACAATTGTATCATCAACTGGTGCACTATCCCTGAAACAAGTCCCTGAAAAGATGGTTGTAATTGGTGCAGGAGTCATTGGTGTGGAGTTGGTAAGAGGCTTATTCATACAACTTATGCTTCTCGTAGATACAGAAACAGGATGTAACCATTTGGCACAGAATTGCAAATGTTAATCTGTACATTATGTTAGTATTTAATAGGGGATGATATGGCTGAGGGAATCTTTAATGTGAGAGAGAGAGCATGTCCTCTCCAAGTCACTGGTTAGATCATCCCACATTGGCAGTGTGCAAGAGTTGTGATCTGATGGCTGGCTGATAGTCTATATGAAAAGCCAGGTTGTAGTTTAGTTCTCAGTGGACAAGTGTCCACATTATTAAAACTACTGTAACTTGTTGGCAGTCTCAGCAGAGAGTTGAAGGATTGAATGAGCATAAAGGGTGAAGTACATTCTTGCTTCTAAAGCCCTCCCAGTTCAGTGTTATGGGGAAGCTTGCACTGCAGTTGCCCCTGCTGAACCTGCTCTGTACATTAATAGAGAACTTCTCTCTAAAGGGCTGTCATTTTAGCACCTTTAGAAGCATAAACACACTTGCAGCATTTAACATCAGGAAATCTTGTTGATAGGATGTTTATCATCGCTAATAACCAATGGAGTAACTTTGTGGGATTGAAAGAGGCCATGCAGCACTTCTAGGTCTGTCTCCTTTCTCACCCTGTACCCTGCCCATCCCCACATAGATCTACTATTTTAAAAATACGTTCTTTGGCTTACAAAACTATCTTGAAAATTTGGTCAGACCATGCCATAGCCAGCCCAGGCACAAAATCTACTCACCAGCCTTTTACCTTGATTTTAATGGGGAAAAACAGCAATATTTTACTTTCTCTCTGAAGTGTATGGGTGTGAGTGGGGGAAACTTGCTTAGGACAAGTAGGATGATGATGATTATAGCTCTTGCTTTTGCAATTGCTTATGCACTTTTTGGGGCAGTAACTTGGACAGTGAGTTCTCAAGTAAAATTAAAGCTATCTGGTATTGTTTTGATAGGAATCTATTTACAACATTTAATTCTATTGCCAAGGCAACTAGTGAGCTAAGTAGCATGCACAGCCAGTCTGCATGGAAATGAGCTTACGTTATTGTGTGTCCTCCCTTCACCATTCCTGTTCCCCAACTTTTGCATGTTTGTTTCATACACCGTTTGCATCATATTGATCTAGACTAGGGATCTCAAAGTCAAATCACCACAAGGGCCACATGAGGACTAGTACATTGGCCCGAGGGCCGCGTCACTGACACCTTTCCCTAGAACGATACCAAAGTCTAGTCAAAAATGAAAAAAAATGAAGAGTAATACAGTATGCTGTTAAAAGTCAGTGTATTAACTTTTTAAAAACTGTAATGCCAAGAGGGGTTTTAGTAAAATATAAACACCTGTAACTATTCCTTATGTGGTCAGTAACGCTGATAATTATCTACACTAACAGTCTATCAACATAGCTGTAATGGCAGGAACTTTTTAACGTAACTATTCAACAAAATACTTTGCCACTTTTAACAAACATTCTTCCCAACTACTCACAGCAAAGAATCATACATGCTGAACTTCATACCTCAGACTGCTTGTCTAGTCCATGAAGCCCCGCCTCTTCCCACCCCTTCCCCACTCCCATTCCAACCCCTTCCCCAAATCCTCGCCCTGGCCCTGTCTCTTCTCCACCTCCTCTCCTGAGTGCACCACGTCCCCACTCCTCCCCCGTCCCCCCTGGAAAGTCCTAAGTGCCACCAAACAGCTGTTTGGCAGCAGGAAGTGCTGGGAGGTAGGCAGAGGAGTGGGGACGTGGCGCGCTGGAAGAGGAGGGGAGCTTGGCTGCCAATGGAGTCGGCATCTATGGCGGGCTGCAGGAAATAATTCCAGCCCATGGCCGCATGTTTGAGACCCTGACCTAGACTGTAAGGTCTTTGGGATAAGGATTGACTTTTTATTACAAATTTGTACAGCACCTAGCACCACAAGGTCACAGTCCCTGTGACTGTAATACCTGTAATCAATGTAATACGTACATATTCCCAGGTGGAGCTATGGGCACATATCATGTTTATCACCATTATAGTGCCCCAATGAAGGCCTTGTTATGCATTGCCCTATTTTGAAGAACTTACAATCTAAGCAGTAAATATTAAATCATGGAAGATTGCAGTTTCTCTTTCAAAGGTGTTTTTATTTTTAAAAACAAAATAATGGTTTATTGTATTGACTGCAGGGTTCAGTTTGGCAGCGTCTTGGTGCAGATGTGACAGCTGTTGAGTTCTTGGGCCATGTTGGTGGAATGGGTATTGATATGGAGATCTCTAAAAACTTTCAGCGCATCCTTCAGAAACAAGGACTCAAATTTAAACTAAATACCAAGGTTACTGGTGCCACCAAGAGGCCAGATGGAAAGATTGATGTTTCGTAAGTGCTTAACACGTGAAATACAGGACTGATACATCCTTCCCTACCGGAAATCTAACTAAAAGTACAGCTTTAGATTTTGGGTATAATTTACTGTATAAATAAAAGTACAAACAGTGACAGTGGAACTTGAATCCAAACATCAACTAAATTCAAAGCTAAGGCTGGTTTAAACTGTACTCCTAACTTATTCAGTTGTTACAGTGGACACAGGGATATAAAATATTTTTTTCTAACTCCACTATTTGTCTTGATACCAGATGGGGTGAATGGAGGATGCAATTTCAGTCCCTACTGAATACCTTACAGTTTGGAAGTTTAAATTAGGCCCTTATTTCCCTGATCCTACAGTACCTTTGTGGGCAAGATTCCCATTGACTTCAGTCTAAAGAATTGCCAGGATAAAGACATTGGTGTCTTAGTGAAGTTAATAGCAAAAACAAAATCAAAACCTCACCTTTATTGGAAAATGTTCCCTCTGATACAGCATCAAAATAAGTATTTTTATTCTTCAGCGGATGCATCTCCGTGAATCCATTAATTCTTAACTCTTTGGTAACTGGTGTTGAGGTAAGGGTCATCTTGTCCATTATAAATTTTCTGGAGGCAAGGAGAGCAATCCAGAATAGAAGGTAGTAAACTCTCCAGTAATGCATTTTCATAACTAAACTGAAACCCACAGAATGGATTTCTAATAGAAATGCTGATATGAAAACATACAGAACAGATACTTCATGAAAAAAAACACACTTTGATGCTTTACCTGTATTTTCAGATTTTCTCCCTGTATGGTGTTAGCAACCAAGGAAACTTATTGAAATATGAATTTTAATGTCTTCATAACTTATTTGCTTCCGTCCCATCTAGAAGTCAAAATTTTTTCTCACAATATAACTCTTACTACATAATTTTCCACTGCAACCACTAGTGATTTTGAAATGACTATGAATTCAGGTGTGGGAAGGAACATAAGGAGTAAAGTCTTTTTTCTTTTTTAAATAGAAAAGTAGTATTGGTTTATTAATGAACAGGAAAAACGAACAGTTACATTGACTGTACACAGAAATTACACTTTGTACACTTATCCATAACAAACAGAGAAATAAAACAGCATACCCTGGTCCTTAGCTCAGAGAGGAAGAACTGACCACATGAAAGGAAATGACTTGCTGAGCATGGATAACCACAGAAACAATCAGATATTGGGGTGATGGGAGCAGCTTACGGACCTAAATAAAATAGTATAACTCAGTAATAATATAGTAGCAATGCTTTATTGATTTCTGATATAGATGAACTCTGAAAAAATCTTTAGATCCCTGCCATCTGCAACTGTGGGCTATCTAAACAAAATCATCTCTCAAGAGAGTGATTTCAAGCATTTCCACAATGCTCTCTAACTTCAGAGGTACAATGCTGTGGCTATTGTTTCAGTATTTGTAGTATAAAAACAGAGAATGTAGGATAAAATATTACTCAAGTAATTGTGTAAATTTATGAAACTCATAGTTTGCTTTAGTTTAGTATATCACTTAATTGTAACGAGATTGTAGTATGAGGTGAACTTAAACCGCAAGTCCCATTTTGATATTCTTAAGCATACTATAGTTTGAAATAGTTTCTTGCATTTTATTGAGACCTTTCAATGCCCATTCCTCTTCACTGCTATCTCTAGATCAATTAGTCAAAGAAGTTACCAGGTCTCAATTATATTTAAGATCTTCATGTTTTCTTGTAAGTGGTATCTTGTTGACAATTACTTTTTTTTTCCTCCTATCCTTCAGTATTGAAGCAGTTGCTGATGGAAAGACAGAAGTAATCACCTGTGATGTACTACTCGTTTGCATTGGTCGACGTCCTTTTACTCAGAACCTAGGGCTGGAAGATATTGGAATTGAACTTGATAACAAGGGTAGAATCCCAATCAATACGCGATTCCAAACCAAAATTCCAAAGTAAGCAAGATGTTAAAAACAATTTTCATTAGCTTCCAAATAGTCACATTATACTTCACATATTCCTGGCAAAGATAGCAGGATTTTTATTTAGAATGAAAGATCTTTATTAAGAAAGAAAAAAGTTCATTACTCTACAAAAATACTCCTTTTTGTTTTTAATAGTAGCTGACGATAGTTTAACTTGTTTAAGGAAAGGAAAATTCAAATTTACACTTCCAAATAAATTGCTACTGCCTATGGCGTTTTAGAAGCACAAAGAAGGCAGAGCAATGTACAGGATGTGGCCTTTAGTTTTCTCTCGGGTTAAAACAGGTCACACATGAAAAGTAAGCATTTAATAAATTACAGTAAAGTTTATAAAGTTATTTGAAAAAATATAACTAGCGCTAATCTATAGAAAATAGCTTTTGAGATCAAATTGGAGGGCTAACCTAGCAAATTAAGTGCAGAAGCAGTACACATTGGGCAATTATTTTCATCTGTTTTTGTTAGACTTTCTGTTTACAAACAAGTTTAAACTACTATGTTTATGATATATCTAAAGTTCTCCACATGTACTTTTTAAACAGTCATGTTTTGCTCTTTTTCATTTGTCTCATAGCATCTATGCTATTGGTGATGTAGTTGCTGGGCCGATGCTGGCTCACAAAGCTGAGGATGAAGGCATTATCTGCGCTGAGGGGATAGCTGGAGGTGCAGTTCACATTGACTATAACTGTGTGCCGTCAGTGATTTACACACACCCTGAAGTTGCCTGGGTTGGCAAATCAGAGGAACAGTTGAAAGAGGAGGTACTGTCTGGTTTCTCTTTGGATCATATTACTTTAGGGTCTTGGATAAGTTAAAGTAAATGCATTTGTGGGTTGTGGCTGCTCTGAATCACGATAGATGTGTGTGCCAAGAAAAATATCATGTATTCACTCTGTCAGTGCTCTGATTTAATAAGGCTGGTATCTCAGCATCAAACAGGGTTGAGTCATTGTGAAAGTTCACCCATTAGCAATGTGTATCGAATAATTGTTGTTTGCTGGTGATATTCATCTCTCCCTGTTGCCAACGTTGTGTAAAGCACATGCAATTCATAATCCAGGGAAAAACTCTTCACAGTTTGTAACAGGCTTTTAGTCTGAAATGACCTCTTTTTGTGGCTTAGTTTTATCACGAGTGTTTGGGGAGCTATGTGCTATTATTGAGCAGTGCATTCAGCAGGCATGTAAAATGCAACTGCACGCTGTGGTTCAAAGCACACTATGCCTGGCATACTGAATCTGTACCTGCACAGTCATTGGATGTCTGAAAAGCATATATTAGGGGAAGAGTCTGCAAGTGCATACTGTAGTTAGTGTAGATGAGGTCTTAGTGCCATCAGAATGGGATCTGCTGCAGACCTTGTCTTGAAAAGTCACTACTCCTGCTGGAAGTGGGAGTACAGCTGGCCCTGTGAATAGGACACCAGGGATAGTAAATAGTGCCACACCAAAATATGTCCTCTTGCAGTCTCGCTGCTGCTCTCCAAGCACAGCGTCTCTGCCCCCAGGCAGGATTGGCTTTGTTCAGGTCTGTAAATGTGAAAAATGTCTTGTCTAGCTGGGAATGCCAGATTGTGGGGGTGAGTTGGTTGGTTTGTTTTTTGATAAACTGGCATCTGTATAACACTCCTTTGCAGTAAGAAAATACTTGATTTGAAATCATCACCTATTCTAATTATTTACATTCGAATTCGTGGTTTCTCTTTAATGATTTTTCCAAACAGGAAGCAACAATTTAAGAGCTCTAAACTGATCTCGTGAAAGGTAATTTAAATGGTGCTGAATGTCATTAGTTCATGTCCAAAGTAAGGTGGAGCAGTTACTCCTTTACAATTCATGCTAATGAATTACTATTCTTGAGTCATGTTTTATCTAATACTGGTAATAGATGTTAAACATTTGTGAGTGTTTTATGAATGGAGAGCAACGCAAATAGTACAATGTAATAATTGTCAGTCAGGTGGGAGCTAACCAAGGGTTTAGATTAGTCAAATAGGTCATCTAAGCTACAGTTTCAAGTGAAAAATGAAGTATACCTGAATTTATGAACGTATATGAATATAATTTATGCTGAGTATATTAGATGGTAAGCACCTTAGAGCAGGAACTGTCTTCTGTGTATTTGAACAGCGTCTGCACAATAAAACCTTCATCCACTCCTGCAATATACACATTCACTAGTCCTTTGTGCACCATTTGTTTCTGCAGTACACTGTGTGAATTGTCAGTGACCCATACCTATATTCTATAGGGGACAGAATACAAAGTTGGAAAGTTTCCTTTTGCTGCTAACAGCCGAGCTAAGACTAATGCTGACACAGATGGCTTGGTGAAGATACTGAGTCAGAAAACAACAGACAGGATGCTGGGTGCTCACATTCTAGGCGCAGTGAGTATTATAAAAAATGGGAACCTCTTCCCGGTTTCTCGGCTCCAATGGTGATAACTTATAAATTAAGAATTGTGTTTTTGTATATCTGAAAAATGTTAAATCTTGTACTTACCAGGTTTTGAGAGGCAGAAGTGTCCTTCCCAAAAAAACCAAAACAAACCACAAATCAGGCCAAGCTTTGAGTCTCTTGAAGTCACTGTATTTAGTATTTATTTTACATACTTTGTTAACTCTGAATTAGACCTCATCATTTTCTGGCCAAGAAAGGGTGGATGCCACTTTTTTTTGAGTTAATCAGGTCTTCTCCTTGAGTCTCCAGGAGGGGGCAGTACTGAACAATGTGAAGTGTTGATCCATGCCATGGAAACTGAGCTAGCATCTCAAACAATAACAACTAAGAGAAGCATGGGTCAGAATGACATTTCTTTTGCCTTCCTGGCAATTTGTATACAATTGGGGTATTGTTCACCACTGCCATCAATATCAAGAGCGAGTTTTTGGTTGTATGTATGCTTGCATTCTGTCATTTACTCTAGTGTGAATCATTATAGCAGTATAGAACAGTGCAACTGTTGTGTATTTTTATCCTTTCTCAACTATACTGTGTATGTATGGCAGGTATGGATAGAGTCATTGACTAAATTAACCAGATGCTAATACTTAGCACTGCTGAATCTGATTAGTTTTTTAGCAAAAGACAAAGCCTGCAGGCAAGCTGGCTGATTCATAGCCAGCTAGTAAGTTAGAAAAGCTTGTGCATAGTTTACATGTCTTTGCAATTGTACAGTTTGCACTAATTATACATGTGTTACAGGGTGCTGGGGAGATGGTTAATGAAGCTGCTCTTGCTATGGAATATGGAGCGTCATGTGAAGATGTAGCCAGAGTTTGCCATGCCCATCCAGTAAGTTGGCATTAAGTAATTTATCATTCTGTAATTTTTTTCTTCGTGTTTGCTGTATAGCATATATAATTACATAGGAGTTAAAAACTTGTCCCTTCATTCTGTTCTAATGACTTTTACCTTTGTTTTTGCTTCCTACAGACTGTCTCGGAAGCCTTCAGGGAAGCAAACCTAGCAGCATCTTTCGGCAAAGCTATCAACTTCTAAAATGCAAGCACAATCGTTTGTACATATATAGCACATTTCTTCTGAAAATGGACTGTTGGCTTTTGCAGAAGACTGGGTCTTTGAGTATTTCTAGAACTGAATTAAGTTAATTTCTTTTGTTTAAACATCAAATATTTAAACACATGGGGTTTGGAACAAGTGGAATTATCCAGTCGCTGTATATTAATACACTTAGAAACTTGTTTGTGCATCATGGGTATTTCAGAAACAAGCTTAAGAGATAACAATTAAAAAAAAAAAACACATTTCATGGTTGCACACCATAATGAGGAACGCCGGCCACAGCTCATGGCTAATACCGTCCTGGTATCTGGTATATTCTTATTTGAAATACTGATATTCCAGTGGAATGCTGGCACTTCAAAATGCCACTGTCACCTGGGCGCAAAGATGTTGTGGCATTCTTTTATGTGAAATCTTTCACTATATATTAACTTTTTTTTTTCTTTCCTGAAATGCAGTAACCAAACCTATTGGTTACTTTGATCTAGTAGAGTTGGGATTATTTGGATGAGGCTGTTTACTGCAGGTGAATTGAAGTTTATCTGTATTTGTAGAAAGCTAGGCTGGCAGTGTTGGTACCCTTTATCTCCATGCATCATGTTTTCATATTGAAAACATGTCTATAAAATTCTACCTTAACTTGCAAAAAAAAAAAAAATCAAGCGTTTATGGAGAAATGAAAATTCAGTGGAGGAAAATTAACTGAATGTTATTGCCACATAATCATATCAGTCTTCTCATTTTTAAGGAATTTTCATCATTCAGAGATGGTTAAAATTATCCTGAAGTGCTTTAAAAACATAAGTTTGTGGAAGGCTAAGCAACATTAGATCTGAGTGCAATGGCACCCTGGACAAAAATGGGGTTAGGCACCTTTCTGCACTTTCCAAACATACTGGCTGCAGTGGTGCCATGTCAGTTCCACAGCAGATTCTAGGTTGCTTGTTTCCCTTCTTTTCTGTTTTGTCTGTTCTCACCTCTACTATTTAATATCTGTTTTCCTGCAGCAGGAATGTTTCATATTTTGGCTGGGGATTTTAAGTATTTGTAGGTGGCTTGACAGAGAGCTTGATATAGAAGGGTTAGTTTCCTTTATTAAGCTCTTGAGTTCGTCTCTGCAGCTAACTCCATGCACTCCTTATCGTGGTTCCCTCAGCTCGGCTGCACTGAGGATTTTCTGAAAGTCTCCTACCATTGCTCTAGTACAGGCTCTGCTTCACTGGTGCAAGTGCAGACTGGCTGTTGGTGTGTTTACCACCAGGTCATCAGAACTGGTCTAGAGCTGCACTACTGAACTCCAGAATTTCTGGAGAACCATGTAATGCCTGTGCCTGTCTGTCCCTGAAACTAGCCAAGTTCTTGTGTGCAAGTGATAGGTAACTGCTGGGTGTGAATGGATAAGACACTGTGGACTGCTGCAGTTTGCATGATTGTGTGAGGGAAACTGCCCAAGTGCAGCAACTTGTTTGTTTTCCTTGTGGGCTTCAATGCTTCATTTACTGGGCTCTTGTTTTGTCCTGATCCCCAAAGAATAAATTTGATAGGTCCTGGTGTCAGATGCAGTCATTGCTTCTAAACCCTAATGGGAGGGAACATGCTCAATTGATACTTTAAAAGAAAAAAAAAAATTGCACTAGATCTGGTCAACTTTGTGTTTGCATGATGAGACTTTTGGTAGTTGTATCCTCTGGCTACTGAACTCTGTATTGATCTGATCTCTATTTTGAATAATGGAAATATGATCAGCATTTGGCTACTCAGTATTTTTAGGAAACTAAACAATAGCAAAACTCTGAAATTAATATGCTTTTCTGTCTCTTCTGACCTGTCATCAGTATATGTGGATTGAGGCCAGCGCCCTCTTTTGAGCCCGTCTCAGTGTTCTGAGCTGTCTGAATACACCCATGAGTTGGTGAGAGAGCCAGAATAAACGTGGGTTTATGTGGGGGTGATAGCAAGGAGTCTCTGAGGGAAGCAAAGATGAAGTGTGTTTTGTGAAATGGGGGAGAGATCTGGGACACCTGGAATGGAAAAAAAAAGCCTTACATTTTAGTGGATCCAGGACATATTTACTTCTAATCCACCTCCTGCCTTTTGGATAAATTCATTGGAGTTGTCCCCTGGCATATTGTAAGCTTGCTTACAATATGTCCCTTCTGTGGAATGCCTGCTCTCTACTTGCTAGGGCTGGCCAAAACAATGGGAAACTTTTTCACAAAATCTTGTGAAATTTTTTAAGTGCTCTATGCCTGTTTGAACAGCAGGGTGAATTTTTTTCACATTTCATCTCTTTTGTCAAAGCAAAACTTCAGAAATTGACTAGCTCTACTACTTACTAATGTGTTTGGAGGCCTGGTTCTCCCTAACCTCTCTAAATAAATAAAATTCAAGCCCTCACATCTTGTTAATGTATCATTCTTGTCTTCTTAATTCTCATACAAAGGAATGTTTGTCAAGGGTAGAGAAGTAAAATAAGGATACTAAGAACCACATTTAAAAGGAGTAACTGACAGCAGGTCTGTATGCTCCAACAGTGTTCTAACAAATGCTTGATGTTGGCAAGAAATTAAACACAATGTGAGAACTTGACGTACTAAAAAAAAATCCTTGCTGATAAATTGGATACTTACAGCAATGTAAAGTGGGAATAGAGATTGGGGTAAAAATTTTAGCTCAACTTAGTTTTCCTGTCAAAAATATGTTTTTCAGTGCTATACAATGGAGATCTTGAGTCTCATTCTGATTTTCACCAACATTAGTCAAAGTATTAGTGAGTGAAGCATAGTTATGTCTGGCCTACCAAAATATGCAGTGCATGTAGTTACACATTTTGGAAAGTCTTAGGAGCTGGCTGCTATATAGCCATGTACTTGAGAATTTTTCAAATATGTTTTAAACAAACTGAAGCCTAGGGAAAAATATGACTGGCAGTACGTTTTAATAGACTTCCTTAAACTCATATATATCCTGGGACACACATGACTACATACATGAGAGATTTCTTTGTAAGCTCAAAAGCTTCTCTCCCCACAAGAGAAGCTGGTCCAGTAAACAATATTCTGTCACTCACCTTGTCTTGCTAAACTCATGCTGCAGTCAAGGATACTGGTTAACATGGTTGAAGACCACACTGAGTGCTGCAGTTATTCTGCAAACATTTTCACATGACAAATGTATACAAAAAAAATCCTGCTTCAAATACTCAGCTGTGTCTTTCAATCTTTATATCTGTACAATGCAGGCTACCAGTGTTTGTTTGTGTGCATTAGTCTTTAGACATTGTGGGCTCTGCCCTCTATTGCAGAGAAAACCAAGATGTGATACAACTAGCCTCTGTACAAAGGCAAATGGACAAATTCATTTAAAAGATCATGAAGCCATTCACATGATTTAGTATCTCTCTTGAAGTTTTGGGCCCAGAAGCTCATCTTGTCCTGTGTTCTTTATGAATAAGAGGTTGAACACTGGTGCTAGAAATCCAAACTGCTCTCAGTACTACACCCACATGAGAAACATTGTTTGTGAACAAGGACATGAAACTTGTGTCAAAACTACCAGCTAATTTGTATTTAAGTGAACATCCTGTAGAAATTAAGTATTCAAATGGAAATGCTGACTAGTAAAACAACTCCCCAACCCCCCCAACACTAGTTCTTCACTCTAAAGGCTGGTCTACGCTACCCTGCTAAATCAATCGAAATTACACAACTTCAGCTACGTGAACAACATAACTGAAGTCGACTGACTTAGATCCACTACAAGGTGCTGTGTCAACAGCAAAGCATCTCCTCTCATCTTCCCTTACTCAGGGAGGTGGAGTACACAAATTGATGGGAGAGTGCTCTCCCATTGATTTAGCATGTCTTCACCAGACCCTCTAAATTGACACTCACTGCATCAATTGCAGCAGTGCAAATCTACTGGTAAGTGTAGACATGCCCAAAATGTGTTGTCACCCTTCTGTATTTCACAGAAAATGGAACTGCCTTAGTCAAAATTAACTTGTTAAAAGCCCACCTTTTGGAGCTAAGATTTTATTAGAATAGTACTCTATTTGGGTTAAACAAGATTTGCATAAGCTGAAGAAATAACCGATTTACTATTCCAGCTGGTAACAGTAACAATGCAGTTAATGAATCATACTAGATACATACAGTGGTACAAAAGTACTGTTTTTATTTTCAACATAAAAAAATTCTTTGGTTTTGTAACTTTAAAAAGTGAGAAACCTGTCAAGGTTACCAGGTCTTAGCGTGATGTTAATGAGAACTAGTTTAATCAAACTCAATACTTCTAAGCCCATCCGGGATACACTGGGTCCAGACTGTTCTCCAAGTTACAAGCAGGTGCTGTATACTGCAACTTTCTGGCTGATTGCCTGTAAGAGGGAGCGCACTGTTTCTTCTAGCTCCACCAACTGTTTGGCCTTGTCTTCCAAGACTTTCTGATTGTTCTCATATGTGCTTTCCAAATCTACAGGGAAAAGGGAGAAAAACTATCAGCTGTTTTTTGGGCAGTAAAATCATATCCCTAGTTAAAGTATTAATTCAGATCTTTGAGCTAGAAAGCCTGAGATCAGATTATACAAATCTGGGCGTGACAACTTGTCTCAATACTGTGGAAACAATAGGAGGTACTTACCTATAAGTGAAAACGTACAACTGTGTCCTTTAATTCATGTTGTAAAAATGGCTTAGGGATTCTACACAGACTTGAAAGGACGTTAGTGTGTGTGTTGGCTCAGTTATGGTCAGGCTATGCAGTGAATCGTTGCAAATAAGGGATTGATGTAAGGAAGAATGGCTGGGGGTGAATACAGCTTCCCCATGTCTGGTAAAAGCAGACAAAACTCCCATTCCACCCTGCTTGGTAAGGTGAAAGTTCCCTCTCCTGTTTCAATGTACAGTGCTAAATGTGGAATTCTTAGAACTGTTCTGTTGGAGTTAACTTCAATTTTCAAAAGGCAACTCTGCCAGTATCATCTTGGGTTATGATCATGACAGGTCTTACTAGAATAACAGTGCTTGGATGGGAGATATCCAAGACTAAGGTGTGAGAGGAAGTCACTACTTTTAGTCTTTCAAGGTGCCATGGAACTTGACATATATTAGCCTACTCAGATTAGTTAGGATAAATTATGTTCTTAATCCTCCCAGCTGAAGTTTTAATTGGATACGATTTTCATTTTCTTTCCTAAAGAATTGTACAATGTTATGTGCTGTTGATCCGTGACTGCATTTCTCCCAAGAAGTGGTTGCACCACACTGGTGGGTGAATTGATCTCTGTAAGCGTGTAAAAGGATGTTTGGATCATTAGAAAAAAGTGTTCCATATACTGTGTACATAAGTGTGTGAACCTCCAGCAATTAATGTAATTGGTTACAAGTTCATTTTATTTCCTAATGTTGAGCAGCTGGAGAAAGCACAGTTCATTCTGCAACATGAAACGTTACTTCAAAATCTGAAAGGAAAAAAAACCTTCTCATGCAGGCAGTCTTACCCTTGAACAGCTGGAGTTTGCTGTTTGCTTGAGCTAACAAGGATTTAGCTTCATTCTGCAGCATTCCAGCTTTCTTCCTGGCATCAGCAGACTCTTCTGTTTTTTTGGCAATTAGGTTTTCAACTGTTTTATATTTGGCATGCAGTTCACTGTCCAGCACCTGCAGTTCCAGATTCACAACACAAGGTGGGGTTAGTGCTCAGAATACTGCAAAGCAAATGCCTGTTTCACCACTTGAACAGATGGTCTGAAACTTCTGCTGCTTCCCTGGAACTGAGACATTACTAGTGAGGATATAGGAATGAATGATTTGACAGCACAGAGTGTGTTCTAGTATCATTGCAGCTCTTGGCTCAGTTGTCCCAACATTCAGCTTTTGCTTTAGTTACACTCCCCCCCCCCCCCGCTCCAATATTAGCACTCTCATTCATGTTTAATGCCTGCTCACAGACGCTTCTGGTGTTCACCCACCCCACCCTTTCTAGTTATGTGGCTGGTCTGTTTCAATATCTAAACTTTCATACACTGTACAGGATTCAGCCACAGAATCTGTGACTGGTGAGAGCAAATCCTGCATAGCTTTCCAATTTAAGGGTGACTAACAGGCATTGCTTCTGGAAGTGCAGATTCAGTACAGATGTGACCATGGCATTGCTCCTATTGTTGACTATTGTCAAATAGATGGAGTTGAAAATAGGGCACCTTGTTACTTAAAGTACTACACCTCTACTCCAATATAACACTGTCCTCAGGAGCCAAAAAAATCTTACCACGTTATCAGTGAAACTGCATTATATTGAGCTTGCTTTGATCTGCCGGAGTGCGCAGCCCTGCCTTACCATGTTATAGCTGATTTTGTGTTATATTAGGGTAGAGGTGTGTATAATCTTCAACTATCATGAACAGCTCTGGAATTGGTGGTTATCTCACCTAGAGTGACTCATGAAGTCACAAGCACGTCCCAGATGTTACAGAAAACACAAAGTTAGTGTCTCAGCTGCACGTCACTTTTTTTGCAGAGCAGAAATCTCCTGCAAGTCTCCAAATATCCCTGGCAGGGAGGAGATCCTATCAGGTGTAGAGCTGGCAAAGTCAGCTCCTACAGCTCCCTCCCTCCTTCCCTCGCTGCAATCCCTGGCCAGAACAAGTGTTGGGACAGGTAGTAAGTAGATGCACCAGATAATCTGGTCTGTAGATTAGAATCCTGAAAACTCACCAGCAGTATGAGCAGCATGAAATGTGCCATCTGCAGCATGGGTAGGATCTGGGGAAATTGTCACTACTATAGCAAGGTGCCTGACATCATCTGTTACCACTCTTTTCTATCTTTCCTCCTCCCATGCTAGATAATCAGACTCTTGTACTGGTTATTAAGCAGCATTTTAGAGGCCCCTTGTTTAAAACTAAGTGGTGCTTAAAGGTTAATTCCAATATCTTCACTCTCTTGGGAAAGGGAAGGCTCCTCTGAGACAGATGACTGTATTGTGGACAATAGATTGGAATAGTGAGGCTTGTTTTGACACAGAACTTTTGTTTTCAATTGTTTGAAGGCTGAAGTAAATCAGAATCCTTCTGAAAAGGTATTGACTTTGGGAGAGACTCCATACAGACATGGCTTAGAAAGACACTGCTATGCTTGCAGAATATTTGACACTTTAGAAAACTGCTTACCAAACACTAACTAGAGGAGCAGGCTGGCAGGTGTTACACTGAGAGATGGAATCTTTTCTCCAGTGACTGAAGCAATGGGGGAATTCCCTTCAAAGTTACAAGTACCTTTTTTGACAGCTGAATAATGTATTGTACACACAGTGACACCTCATTCATAGATCAAGGCACTTCACAGAAGGTAAGAAAACTATTTAAATCCAGTTCAGAGATGGTGAAACTGAGGCACAGGGAAGCGTTGCCCAAGGTAAGTCAGTGACAGTTGAGAGTAGAACTGAGATTTACCTATTTGTAGCCCTACACTTAAATACATCAGAATACGGAGATCGCTCACCTCTCCACAACTGACAACTTTCTGCTAGTCTAGGAACTGGAAGTTGGCAGGCTTTTTCTGCCATGTAGGTTGGTGCCAAACCAAGTACAAATTAATGTATTGGCAAATGGACCCAGCATTACCTTACTAATAAATGAATTGGAAGCAACAGATCTGACCTAGTTCACTGAACAATGCCAGTAATATTCCTGGGCAGCTAACTCGCTGATGCCTAAGCATGACAAGATTATGGCTAAAGCTGGCAGTAGCACTGAAATACTTTTGTACCGAATATAGCTCCCAGGGATTGTGTTTTTTTGAGGAAGTCAACTGGCAGGTAGGCATCTCACCTCTTTAACTTCTTCGGCATTTTGTTTCACAGTAGCAATGGTTTCTTCAATCTTTTCCACATTCTCTGAATTTGTAGCAGCCTTTTGTTTAAGATCTTCCACACTCTTCTCTAGCTCAGTAAGACGTAGGGTAGCGTTGTTTAAGGTTTCTTCCGATGCTGCATTTTCAGATTCAATCTAACCAGGAATGAAAGAACAGTTTAAATAATCCCCCAATAAATGTTATGTATTGATATTTGAAATCAGCTTTTTGGAAAAAAGTCTTGACCAATTATTTAAAACGTCAAGTATCAGAGGGGTAGCCGTGTTAGTCTGGATCTGTAAAAGCAGCGAAGAGTCCTGTGGCACCTTAGACTAACAAACGTACTGGAGCATGAGCTTTCGTGGGTGAATAGGATATTGAAGTGGGTATTCACCCACGAAAGCTCATGCTCCAATACGTCTAAGGTGCCACAGGACTCTCTGCTATTTAAAATGTCTGTTTCCAAAGTCTATCCTCAAAACTGGCATTGTGCAACTCCGAAACATCAGCCAAAATACTATGAAATGACATATGAGGGTTATAAAAGAATATGAATTACAATGTACAATTCAAGTGAAGTAAGAGGGGAATCAATTTTGAAAGTGAACTAGGTTGTATGTCATTAAAAGCGTACCTTATGAAATGGAGAGAAATAACCCTTCATTCCTTGTACAACCCAAGCTGGCTGAAATCACTGACTTTTGAGTGTCTAAGAATGCAAGACTGGAGCTATAATGTGTTTGTAATTGGTAAGGATAGAGTTCCACTAACTTCTGAGAGCATTCCTGAGGCACATCTGCTACTCCAAAGTGGGGGAGGAGATGCATCTCAGTGTAAGACATCGCCAAGACATCTAATCTTTGGCTTCAATTAATTGTAAACTCACATGAAATACATGGGATTTCAACAAGCATTTACACATGTCAAGAATCACTCAGCTTCCAGGGCAAAAAAATTCCAGATTTGAAAATGTGAAAGGCATTAGTCAAACCAACAGCTCAGCTAGATCCATTATTGTTCATTAAATGGAAAGAAAGCACTGCTGTGATATTTATCCTTTCAGCAATGGATAAAGAAGGGCTGGGTGGCTTAGGAACCTAATAAGCTGAATATTGACACTATCAGATTTTAGTGCTTTACAGTCTTGTCAATGGGGCGATCTATGAAGTGGTTCTTCATGAACTGGACTTGATGAAATGAGAATGGTCAAAGTCTTAGACTTGAGTGAACTAAGTTCTAATTCTAATGGAAGATATTTCATTCTTATAAAAGCCCACTATGACTGTGGAAGGTACTTGGGTGGGCTTATTCTATGACTGGGAAGGGCCCATCTCTCATTATTTGTAAAGCATTGAGCAAGCACACTTGGACACTATTACTAATAATGGATTAGTCCTTTACCTAAATATTCATGCATATAGAGCTCTGCAGTGACATCATTTGACAAAACAATTAATGCTTCAATAAAGCATTAATGCCCATGTGTTTTCACACTGTACTGGCCAAGTCTTTTACATGGGTGGGAGAGTTGGCAGCATGGCTCAGCTACCAGATGATAGACCACCTGCCTTGTAGGATTTCCTAGGGATCGGAGGACATCCCATGGTTTGGAAGGCACATCCCAGTTCATTCTTGGCACCATTTCTGCACCCGCTGCAGTCAGTAGCAAAGCACTGATTGACTAGTGGGGTGGAAAGCGCTCCTTGTTTTTCTCCTAATTCAGAGAAGTTTGCTGTTTGAAGAGCTCCTCTTTCCTTAGCTAAAGCAGTTACCTAGCAACAAACTAGGTACGCAGTGAATATTTTTTATATATAGTTAGGACTTACTGAGGTAATTAGGTCCTGCGTTCCTCTAATATCTTCTTCAGCTTGTTTGATGGCCTTTTCGGCTGCATTTTGGGCCTTTTCAGCTTCTTCCAGTGCTTCTTTCACAATAGCTGCAGTGACTTTAACATCTTTTGCACTTTTGCTGTAGAGCAGAAGTAACAATGTAATATGTGACATTAGAAATGTTTCATTTTGGTATGAATAAGAATTTACACCAGGATGAATTTAGCTTACTATGTTTTTAAAAAATATTTGAATGAAATAAATAGAGTGATTTAAAGTCAATGATTTAAAAAGACAGCTGATACAAAACCATGTATAGTACGTTACCTTGCTTTATTTGCTTCCTCTAACAGCATTTCAGCTCTGGCAATGTCTCCGGCACTCTGTTGTAAGATAATCTCTACATCAGAAAGGCTTTCCACACGCTCACGGATATCCTCTGTCAGGGTCTGTAGCTGCTGGGGGCCACTTGGCATCTCCATCTTCAACACTTCATTAGCAACTGCCTCAATGCTATCCAAATCGGCGCTATCCTCTAAGGTGGCACAAATACAACAGGATAAGCAGACAGTTGAGAGGATTAGCAAGCCATCCATGCCAATGTCAAATTACACTACTGAAATTCTTGTCAGTGCGGTTCCTTAAAAAGCAAGAAACTGACAAACAGCAATGGCAAATGAAACACACCACCATCACCACCACGATTTGCAGAAAATATGTAGAAAGGTGGTGGTATACTCAGGGTAAAATTCACTTCTCTGCAGAATACCATGACAGAGCATAGAGCCATGCTTAAGTCCCATTTCAGCTTCTTGAGGGGTACTTTTCACCCATTGGCCTCCAGTGGCTTGAGCACAGCTTGGTAATCGGTAGAACTGTGTAATTCCTAACACTGATTTACTGCATGACTTTGGGCAATCTCAGACCGTGTCTGCCCCCCATTTCTTCACCTATAAAATATAATTTGACAGCCTCGTGGAAGCTGTAAGGATCAATTAGATAATGGACCCATGTTCCACTGAAATCCACGGGAGTTCAATGGGAATGAATTTGCTCCAACGTTTGTAATGCTGTGTAGAGTACAAGATATTATGAACTGAAATGGAATAAGAGTCATTCCTTTGGTGCACATTCATACATTTCTAAAGTGAAAGAGGGCCATGCACAGATACATGTAACAGCAGCATTTTATGGCTGCCAGGGATTGGGGTTTAAGCAAAAGTTGCCTCTATTGCTCAGATGGTCCTATGGTGCTCTTACCTGTATCTAAACATTCCTTCCTGTGTTTGCACAGGACTGAACACCTCTTAACATGTAGAAAACATTGATGTTTGTAGGCCAGCAGTTGCACATAACAGACCTCCCCAATGGAGACTGTCCTCCATCTTCCAAAAGATCTCGCACTTCTCCACAGGTTAGCACAGCTAATGATTGAAATTTCAATGCTGATTGATGAGGAGAGTTAGCTACACAGTTCCCTTGAAATTAATGGGAGTAGCATGACAATCTCCTAGTAAGTTTTAAACTACTACACTACACCACCAATCAGCTCTATTGCAGAGGAAAACGCAAAGTTCCAATCATGATGAAACTGAAAGGCCTCTCTCTTCCTCACTGGGATGCATTTTTTTCATAGCATTGTGCAAAGTATCAACTGCCAATCTGTATTGGTAACCTCACCTTTCACCTATAAAGCTGAAAATGGATCCTACTGCTTATAAAAATCTTAAATGAAATGCATAATCAAGACAAGAATCACAGAAACTATAGTATTCAGAAATGATTTTAAAGACTAGGCTAGGCAGCTACCTAGACAAATGCACGAGAAAAGCTATCTGCAGCATGTGCAGAGTTGGAAGAGTCTACTATTTTGCATCTGTAAATGTTACAGATGTACAACATCCTAACTTTATTAAGGCCTCTAAAAATAAGCTAGCAGAATCTCTCATAACAAAGATAAAAATCACTAATGTCAACTAAGTTAAAGATCACCCTTACGCATCAGAAATTCCCTGATCTGCTTAATAAGGTTTCTCAGGTCTTCATTGCTTCTGTCCACTTGCTCTTTTGTGGCATTGGTTTTGAGCAGAACTTCTTGTGCATTTTGTTTTGCTTCATCTGCTCTCTGTTTTGCCTCGGAGACCTATGGGAGGTAAATAAGATGGCCTGGTAAAACACTTCCTTGCACATTAAGGTTCATTTTGCAAACCAAAATGCAATTCTGAACAGACAATTGATCTTTGGAGTCCAAAGCAGTGTGGGAAACTTGTTCTCATAAAAAACTCACAGAATGCTTTTAAAACACGCCAGAATCCACAACACCAATGCTACTTTAAACAACACAGACAAATGTTTATGGATTACACATGGAATTTCAGTTTAAACAAGTTCACTTTATAAGGCTCTTTAAAAAAAAAAAATGCTGGTGAAGTTATGCAACTGGAAAGAAACATTTTAAAATGAATGTCTGGAGGAAAAAATGTTCTGTAGTTTTGTATCATATCCCTGTTGGGGAAACTTCTTTCATTTTAAATTAATGTTTAGTGAGCTACTTGGAAAGAGTTACCATTTTAGAGAGTTCTTCAACTTCCGCCAATGCACTGAGTATGTCTCTGTCAAAATCCATGGCTTTCTGCCACGCACTGTGAGCCACAGTAACCAACCCCTTGCAGCCTGGTCCTCCGCATTTCTTTTCGCCTTCATCTGTTCGGCAGTTCAGACCACCACACTCGGAGTCAGCACAGGAAGCCCCTGAGGGAGTTCCACATGTCTGCAACAGACCAACAAGAAATAGTCACACTTAATTGCCCTTGCTTTGGGGGATGGATGGGGGGGAAGGAAAGTGGGCCAGGAGGTTTCTGATGATGCTGGAAACATATACTGGCACCCGCACCCTGGCAGTGAAATCTCAGGAGAACGCTTGAGAAATAAATGGTCGCTGTAGCTGCTGTATTGCAGCATCAAAAACTAGGGCATTCCCTACTTCACACCTGTATCATTGTGAGATTTGTTCCAGTGCAGAGTGATGAGGGAAGGAAAGCTCCTATGTATAAATACACAGCCCTCCAGGCACAAGCAGTTTGGGTAATAATGGCAGTACCAAGACAGTCATCCACCCTGCACTGGCTTACTAAATGATATGGAATTGGTACAGATTTGGTTCTTTCAATAGAAAATTACCCTCCGACTTCTGTTAAAAATGGAGAGGGAAGAGGAGGGCCCTTCCCTCCTGAAGGCAAACCTATGGCTTGAGCTGGTTGAAACTCAAACTTAGTCTTGGGGAAATTGTGACATTTCAAAATTTGGAAGAAATCCAAAAATATTTTGAAATTCCTCAAAAATGAAATTTTCCAAAAGATACCATTTGAGGTCTAAGTAAAATGTTTTGTTTAAATTAAAATGTTTCATCCTGAGTTTGACTCTGAGAGTTTTATGTAAAAGTTCAAAAAGTTGTTTTGGAACAAAAACATCAAAGTGTTCAAATGTGACTTTATCAAAATGCTTTTTTTTTTCAAAATGAAATTGACAAAAATCAACATGTTCCCCTGCAAAGGTTTAATTTTGAAGAAACAGCATTTTGTAATGTAAATACATTTGATCAGAAAATGTTTAGTCAGCTCTATCCATGAACTACCCCCGGAGTCTGGATAATAAATGGAATCATTAAAAAAAAAATCTTTAGGAAGATGGAAGATTGGGCAAAGTTTTCCTTTTTTGGCAGGGTATGGAAGGAAGCATGACAGTCACAAAAATAAACGTTTTTCAGGCAATATCCCCCCAGTAAAGGTACACAAAACTGCATCAGGTTAATTTTAAATTTTCTCTTTCTCTAACAAACAGCCTTAGCCTTTTCCTTTCCCTGATGCTTGGCATGCAATCCACTATTCTCAAGAATAGTGTCTCTCAACTTTTCCAGACTCTTGTACCCCTTTTAGGAGTCTGATTAGTCTTGCATACCCCAAATTTCACCTCAACTTAAAAACTACTTACAAAATCTGACATAAAAATACACAGCACACTATTACTGAAAAAGTGTTTATTTTCTCAGTTTTACCATATAATTATAAAAATAAATCTAATAGAATATAAATATCGTACTTACATTTCAGTATATAGTATACACAGCAGGATCAACATGTCGTATGAAACCTTAGTTTGTATGGACTTTGCTAGCTTTTAATGTAGCCTGTTATAAAACTAGGCAAATATTTAGATAAGTTGATGTACTCCTGGCAGACCTCTGCATACCCCTAGGGGTACATGTTCCTCTGATTGAGAACCACTGCTCTAGAAAGCAGAATGTCCTGCAGGGGACTGCACTTCCTTAAGGCTCCCAGCAACTAATGATACTGCCTAGAACCTTGATAAACTTTATTTAAACAAGAGGGACAGGAATGTGGGGGAAGGATTCCAACTAAAAGCGCCCCCTCAAGAAAAAGGAGCAGTGTCATGTCAGATAACAGTTGCTAAAAGGAGGCATGGCGGAGAAAATAGGAGGGACAATGCAATCTTTAGAGCAGGCGTCCCCAGCGCAGTGCCTGTAGGTGCCCTGGTGCCCACCGGGGTGTCTAAGTGTGCCCGCATACTGGCCAGCAGACGAGCATCCACTGAAATGCTGCCGACAAGCTGTGTCATCCAGAGGCGTCGCCACCGAAATGCAGCTGATTTTTGGCGGTATTTTGGGAGCGACACTTCTGGATGACGCTACTTTTTGGCAGCATTTCGGTGGCGACACCTATTGACATTGCTGCTTGTTGGCGGAATTTTGGCGGATGCTCATCTGCCGCCACGGTCCTCTGTGGCTTATCGTCTGGTGCCTGCCAGACGAAAACGTTTGGGGACCACTGCTTTAGAGAAATCATCCTATAACTTACTGATACCTCTAACCACTTAAGTTAATAAATAGGCCCTCTCCATCATATTTGCAGGCTGAATTGTTTTCCAACTGCAGCTGATTTACTTCAAAGGAAAGTTGCAGAAGGAACTCTATGAATCTCCCAGGAAAAAGCCACCCTACCTCAGATTTACTTCAGCTTTACCGCTGTGCAGAGAATGCTACTCAGAGTGTCCTTTTGACTCAAGAGCTCAGAAAAAGGTCTGCTTTGTCTTAGACAGATCAGAGAAGTCCAAGGCAAGCACACAACACGCATAAAGTGGCCACTGGCACATCTGCCATCCCCACCTCTACTGGCGTTGTCCTACATCCATAGCCGCCTCCTCTCATTTTTACTGGACAAACCCACGTTTGGTGCCATATCCTACTGGACAGGGACAGTGCTGCACAAAACATGGACTGTTGGGCTTTAGGCTAGATGAATAGCCTCCTTGAGCATGGATCTAACTAAATACAGTAACTCCTCACTTAACGTAGCTGTGTTCCTGAAAAATGCGACTTTAAGCGAAACAACGTTAAGCGAATCCAATTTCCCTGTAAAAATTAGTTTAAATATGGGGGGTTAGGTTCCAGGGAATTTTTGTTTTTTGCCAGACAAAAGGCATTATATAAGTTTTAAACAATTTTAAACAAGCAATTTAATACAGGTGTAACTTTTAAACCATTTTAAAGAAACAATTTAATACTACAACCATCATTGCTGAGTATGAAGCAATGGGAGGTGCCCCCACTTTACCCCACACAGGCACAGCTCACTGGCACTGCAGACAATGAGGCAGGCAAGGAGGCTGAAGGTGCCATAGGGTAGGAGAAGCATGTTGCACCTACTGTGCAAGCACCAGGTGCGGGGGGCTCAACCCTCGGCTCTCCCACTCCACCCCTTCCCTCAAGCCCCCCACCTTCTTCCCCTTTACTCTGCATGCCGTGTCCTCGCTCCTCTCCCCTCCCTCCTGCTTCCTGAACTCCGCAAACCAGTTGATTGCCGTGGGGGCAGGAGGCAGGGAGAGCAGGGGGAAGGTGTTAATCTGCGGGGTCCGCCAGGGGTGGGAGGCGCTGCTGGGGTGTATGGGAGCTGATGGGGGACTGCCAGCTGTGAACAAAGCAGGCAGCTAAATGACGGTATAGAGGATCATTGCACAACTTTAAACGAGCATGTTCTCTACTGGAATAGGGACGCAAGATCTAAACAACGTTAAGTGAAAGGACTTTAAGTGGGGAGTTACTGTACTACACAACCGTAGGACAATATTACAAAAAAAAAGAGGGAGAGAAAACAGATGCACCCAGTGAAAATTCCTGTAAATCCAAACCATTACATCAGCCAGAGTGAGGCTCAGGGAAGAAACTTGTTGAAGAAGTAAAAGCAGCAGAGAATCCTGTGGCACCTTATAGACTAACAGACGTTTTGGAGCGTGAGCTTTCGTGGGTGAATACCCACTTCTTCAGACGCAGGTAGTGGAAATTTCCAGGGGCAGGTATATATATGCTAGCAAGCAAGCTAGAGATAACGAGGTTAGTTCAATCAGGGAGGGTGAGGCCCTGTTCTAGCAGTAGAGGTGTGAAAACCAAGGGAGGAGAAACTGGTTCTGTA
>NC_133769.1:30671449-30721070 GCF_003597395.2 Chelonoidis abingdonii
ACGAAAGCTCACGCTCCAAAATGTCTGTTAGTCTATAAGGTGCCACAGGATTCTCTGCTGCTTTTACAGATCCAGACTAACACGGCTACCCCTCTGATACTTGTTGAAGAAGAGTGCTGCAGAGGCCTAGTGGAGTAGTTTTTGATCTTTTGGGGCTCATGCTCCCAAAAACCTGGTCTTATAAATCAACCAAGTCTGATAATTCTTTGTGGGTGCAGAGGACTGTGGGATTTGGGTCATGGGAAGAAACAATGGGACGACTGAGTACTGTCAGGGAGAGGAGGTTGGAAATAGGATGGGTGAAGTGGGTGGGATTTGAAAGCTAGTGCATACCTTGTGGTCCACAAGTCATGGAAGAAGTTCCAGTTCACAATCTCTCTCAGCACACCAGACAGACAAGCATTTTTCAATAAGTAAAACCCACTTCCAACAAAGTAGCAGGCTTTGCGTTCCTGCCTGTCATTTCTGCAACAGCACCACTGATGTTTTCCTGCAGGTTCTACACCCAAACAAATCTTAACCACATACCTTCTCAGCCACTTCAGAAAGATCCAGACTTTGCAGCTTGCCTGCGAGTTCATCCAGAAGGCGTGACTGTTCTTCTTGTTTTGCCTTGAACTGGGCCTCTTGCTCACTGATTAAGTCTTCCACTTCCTGTCGTGTCTGAGCTGACAGTTCCACAAGGCTATCAGGGTGAACAGTGGAGGCATTGACCCTCTCTTCTGCCTCCAGGGACATCTGAAAATATTTGGTGATACTATCCAAGGCTCCTGCAGAAATTAGATCCAACTGTTCAGCAATCAGCCCTCATTGCTGAATTTATAGTACAAACAATTTGTTATGGGGAATCTAGTGGATGACAAAATTGTATAAGGCCATTTCTTTATTAAACTGAATACAAAATTATATGCTTGAACTATATATGGGGAAAATTCTGCTATCCTTAAACAAACCTCTCATTGATGGTCCCACTAATGCTTTGATTTCAGTGGTCTACAGAATTTGACTCTCTAATATTAAAAAGTTTGAAAATTCTTGCAGACTAAGGGTCTGATCCCGCTCCCACTGAAAGCAAAGATAAATCTAGGACCAGATCTTCAAAGATAGATACTTCTGTGACTCTTTGATTCCATGAAAACTGCCTGGTGAGTAGGTGCAATTCACCCACAAGCAGTGGTCCAGCACAAGACCTACACACCACTGAAGTCCAGGCTTGCCAGGGAATATATATTGGCCAATCCTAGTGCAGGCTTTCTGCACAGGGGTTAATGTCACTCTCTGTATGGGTGGTAGAATCTAGCCCTGAAGTGTGACACACATTCACAAAGATTCATGCAGTCTTACATACAGAAACTTAGTAATCTCATGTAATTAAATGTGAACTAAAGTAACTTCAGACATCTGTATGTGTACTTAATTGTGGTATGTAACAAAATGCAAGTATATCACAGGGCTTACTGTTGGTACATGTAACTGGTCTACAACTTCTATACATTAAGAGGTTTTAAGATGACTTTGTTCCCTAAGATCTTGAGCTAGTTTTGCAATGTACACAAAAACAGAGACTTCAAAGCAATTCCTGCTAGATCAGCAACTCTGCCAAGACTCAGAAGGAAACTGCACTCACAGAACATGTTTTATTACTGTTTAGAAGATTAACCTGATATTTAAAACCATACGCTTATTTAATCATTTGCTGCCCTGGCTTTTTTCCTTTTTCCCCATGGGACACCTCACCCCGGATATCGGAGATTTTTATAAACTCGAGTTGTTCTGCAAGTTCTTTCACAATGTGGTCTAGGCTCTCTGCATCCATCTCCAGGGCCCTCAGGTGAGTGTCCGTGTTATTGCTTTTTAACGCTATCACAGAGAGCTTATCTTCTATTTCAGCCATCTTTTCTGTAACATCTGCTGTTAGCTTGCTGCAAGCAAAAACACAGAACCTACATTTACTCGAGGAAAAAGATCTATTAGCCTTGAATTTTTTTTAATAAAGAAAGCTGTACAGTAGTTACAATCCTTCCATCCCTCCTTGATCAGTGCTGTAAGCGATTTGTAACAGCTTGCCTTCCTAGAATACTGGTTTTGTTTCCTTTATCACAAAAACTACTTTTTAATCTATAACACATTTATAAACTCAAAGCACCCAATTGCTCAGAAAACAGCTGCTTTGTGTAAGATTAACCAGAGCCAGATTCCAGAACTCTGCTGTAATGCTCTTGAACCATGGCAACTGCATAGGTCAGTGTGTCAACTACTATGATCCATACAGAATTTGCTTCACATCCCACACAGCTACAAATGCATTTTTTGATTACTACAACTGAATGTCAGAAACAAACAAAAATTCTCTGAACACAATGGATTCTTTTAACTACTTTATAAAGATCCCCTTTTGCCAATGGCATCTTCTGGGTAGAGGTGGGAGAAAACATCCCACCTCCAGCAAGAAAGGTAAAAGGTGAGTGATATCAGCTCTTTCCTCTGCTCAGCAAGCCGTTCCCTGCTTGCCAGTCTTTTTGCTCCAACAAAAATTCCAGACTTCTGTTGTGAGGCCTAATAAAGTGGAACCAGAGAGGTGACTGCAGCCACAGTTCACTGACATAGGTACATTGTCATCAATGGGACCTGAACCTGGGACCTCCAGCACCAAAACACATCCAGCTCTAAGGAGCAGGCTCTTATAAGGCCTCAACTAATAGAAAGACTTAACTGACCTCATTAGGCTTTGGATCAGGACCATCACTACTGGGGCAAGGCACCACCCTCCCCTTTGCCAGGCCAGATGGAAGGGAGGCAAAGGTGAGGTGGTTTATCAAGGAGGGGAGAGGAAGAGTGGTTCCTCTGCATGCCTTCACCTCTCTTGGAATCCAGCACCCAAGTATGACAACTCTACTGGGATCCAGGTTAATGGAGCTGGGGAGCAGCCACAAATCATTAACTATAAAACCTCTTCACAAGCATTTTAGCCTCCCCTTCTGGTTTGGTTGGGAACGTTTTAAAGGTGCATGGAAAACTCTCATATTCCATCAACTGCTTTAAATTATTTCAATCAATAACTGTAAAGATTGTTGGTATTTAACTATCCTAGATTTCACAGGGGCTCACCATTCTCTGTCTCCTTATTTTTAAATACAATGAATACAGGACTTCTGCATCTTACACTTTATGAAATGGCGACAACCAGTGTTACAACACTGGCATTTTCTGTTGACAATGTTTAGTTTTTTAGATTAGAAAGAAGTCTGCATTGATATATAGATAGCTATAAAACAAAATTCCAAGAATTCAATCTCTGTCTCTGCATTCTCTCACATAATAGATGTGATCCCCCAGGGCAAAGGACAAGCACAAGGAATCAGCATGCTGGCTCCATGTTTATTGGTTGGCAGGCTGACAAAATACAAGCATGGCCGCCCCTTCCAAAGTTTCAAAGATCATGACAGTTTTGGGTCCCAGCTGCATTTTGTTTGCGCTCAGTAGAATCTGACTAAGAGCACTGCAGGCTCTTTCCTGCCAGACAATGAGCGCTCTCAGCTCTTACTGGGGAGTTGAGGGTGCTCAGCACACTGGAGTATCGAGCCCAAACTGAGCTGGAAATAGTCACAGAACATGTACTGTACTCACCCTGCTTCCTCAAAGAGATTTCCAATGTTTTTAAGGGGCTCAGCAGCTGGATTTTGAGCAAGGATACTTTTAATTTCATTCAGTTTCTCTTCCATAGTGTTGATAGTTTGCTGGTAAGGGCCACTGACCCCACTGATTTTCAGGATTTTTGCTCTCTCCAGGAACCTCTGTGTCCTATTGGTCAGTTCACTAATGATGACGTCCCACAGAGCAAAACATTGATGACATGGCGCACAGTCAGGGAAGATGCCGGAGTATCCACGGGTGCACTTGTCACAGCGGGGTCCCTCGACACCCTCCTTACAGGTGCACAGCCCCGTGGAGCGATTACACTGAGGTGTCTGGATTCCACGGGGATCACAATCACAAGCTGCGAGGGGGGAAAGTAACAGCAGCAAAGCTTAGATAGGATGAAAAGAGATAAAGTTGGAAGGAAAAATCTTCAAAACTCTTAATATAGAGATGGCAGCAAAAAACAAAAGGGACAAGCCTTGCAACTATTCTGGAACTGCCATTCATATCTTCCTAGTGAAATGAACCCAAAATAGATCAAACGAACATTCCTTTAACATCTAACAAGACGACTTTGACACCCAGCAGATGAAAGCCTTCAGTTACACATCACATCTTTCAAGAATACCTCATAAATGTAACACATACTAATACTGTGTTCCTGATGGATTTATGGGCCATTTGTATGTTCCTCTAGCAGAGTTGTAGGCTATTGTTAAAGTCCCTTCTGAAAATGTCCATGTTCCTGCTAAACAGGCATTCCCCCTTTAAAAATGACGTGGAAGCAAAATAAAGCAGGTAATCTACACTAGTGGTTCTCAACCAGGGGTACAGGTACCCCTGGGGGAGGTATGCAGAGGTCTTCCAAGGGGTACATCAACTCATTTAAATATTTGCCTAGTTTTACAACAGGCTGCATAAAAAGCACTAGCTAAGTCAGTACAAACTAAAATTTCATACAGATAATGACTTGTCTATACTACTCTATATACTATACACTGAAATGTAAGAGATATTTATATTACAATTGATTTTATAATTATATGGTAAAAATGAGAAATTATGCAATTTTGCAGTAATAGTGTGCTGTGATGCTTTTGTATTTTTAAGTCTGATTTTGTAAGTAAGTAGTTTTAAGTGAGGTAAATCTTGGGAGTATGCAAGACAAATCAGGCTCCTGAAAAGGGTACAGTAGTCTGGAAAGGTTGAGTGCCGCTGATATATACTGCTTGCTTTCATGCCATTACTTCATAATACATCCTCAGTCCTTAACCAATTTATTTATTTATTTTAAAAAGACCTTAAAGTAACAAATTGCTTCATAAACAAAAACTGCCTTTTTTTTTTTTTATTAGGAGAGCATGGATACAACAGATACCAGAATACAGAAATGACTTCTACTCCGGGCGAGTCAGTTTGTCTGCACAATTTAGCAAAATGGTCCTTTTGTTCTCTGAATTGTACTCAAACACAAGAGACTGTTTTTACTTTACATCAAAGTGCTTAAGTATTCCCACAGCAATTTGCTGTGGAATATATTCCCCACAGGCAAATCCTCAGGCTCCTATTTGAAGGAGGTCAATTAACCCTTTCATCAAACTATTACTTCTGGAAATAAGACACTCAGTATAGACAGTGCACTAGCGCTGGGAGGTAGCTATGCTCCTCATGGAAGTGGTTTTTTTGAATACTGGGAGAGCTCTCTCCAAGCACTATGCTGTGACCACACAAGCGCTTTAACATTGCCAGTGTAGACAAGCCCAAAGTTAATGCTGTAATATGATTAGACTGCAACTGGAGAGCTAAAATCAGCCCGTCACTAACATTCCTAGAAATTAATGATGGACATGCTCCCTTAGTCAAAGGACTTAATGTGGTATTAGTTATTATCACAAGTAATCTGGGGCGGGTATACACCAAACCCAAATTATGACACTTCTTGATTCAGGTAGCCTGCAAAAGCGTAAATTAATACCCACCTCTGCCTGTGAGTATCAGTATCTGACCTTGCAAATTACACCTACAGAGCCTACCCGAAGCTTAGAAAACACAGCTGAATCCCTGGAACTTAGAACCCTAGCAACAAGCTCAAGAGGTACCAACCACTGTCTCAGATTTTTAAGTGACACTTTACTGTCACTGTAGTTGTACAGTGTCTAAGTTTACAAGATGAGGATACAAAGTTATTAGTTTAAAGCTAGTCATCTGATCTTCCCCTGGAAGAACAAGAAACAAATCAGAGACATCCAGGGACACAAGAGTGTTTCAGGTCACTTGGGAGAGTGGATATTAGGGGTTAATACTGCAAATCTGATTAGAAAAGCACTGAAGGCCCTTTCAAGCAAAGGTAAAGGTCTTGTACTCACATGACTAGAAATTGGGGGAGAATGGTTCATTCTTCACTCTAAAACCACACAGATGCTGATATTACAGGGCAGTCTCTGGTCTTTACATTTCTGCCCAAAACAGATTTAAATGCCGTAACCAGTTATGGTTAGTAACTGCCTTTAAAACAAATAATTGATTGTTCTCTTTCCACATGGATTGGTGGAAGAAAGGCAAGAGTCAGCTAAAGAGCTGCAAATTAATACATGGAAAACTGCTTGCTTTGCAGATTAGGATTAGTTACAAGAGGATGATCAAACATATTCTTTAGTGTCACAGGTGTGGGAACTAGCAGTGCAGGGGGGTGCTGCAGCACCCCCAGATTTTACACCGGGTCGCTACTCCCCAGCCTGGGGCTTGAGTCCCAGCTCTGGCCCTGCTCCCAGCTCCATGCCCTGCCTCCGGGGCGTGGGTCCCGGCCACTAGCCCCATACCCCTGCACTGCTCCCAGCCCTACTGGGGGGTGGGGTGGGGGGGAGAGGCAGACAGAGCTAAGGGGACTGGCTTTCAGCACCCCTACTGTTAAAAGACTTCCAGTGCCACTGGTAAGTGGAAAGGGATACGGTGATCAAAAAAACTCTCATTATTATTAGCTAAAGAATACGCATTCTAGCCTGAGCAGTAGTGCTGGATCAGTAAATCTAATTTTTTTCCTGTGGAAAATATTGTGGGCTCGAAAAAGCACCCCAACTTCTGTTGGTCCAATAAATGCTTTTCAATCTTACACAGCAAGGGTGCTGTGGGGGTGCTGAGAGCCATTGAACCAAACTCTAAACCCTTTATATAATGGAAACCATTTCAAGCTAGGGCTTGCAGCAGCACCACCTGCACCCCTAGATCCAGCACCTACGTTACACAGAGTTCTTCGTCAGGTCTCGTGTTTCCCTGACCTAAGGAAGGGCTCTGTGGAAGCTCAAAAGCTTGTCTCTCTCACCAACAGAAGCTCGTCCAATAAAAGATAATTTTCTCACCCACCTTGTCTCTCTAATATCCTGAAACCAACTCAGCTGCAACACTGCATACAATCTTTTGAAGTTATTCAACCAAAAAGTTCCAGATTATTCACCCAAAAAACTTCCATAAAGTTCCAGTTCCAGAAACACCAAGAAGCTCAGGACTTCTGGTTTCATCTTTAAAAGCCAGAGGCTACATCTTTGAAACGCAGCTAAGTCTGAATGGGATGAAAATAGTTGACCTCATTCAGCTTTTCAGAAATGGTGACTATATCCTTCTTTGAGAGGAGCATTAACTAAATCAAACATGTGACTGATGTTAGCCACTTAATGCACTGCCAGAAGGCGCTCAGATACTATGGTGCTGAGCTTGATACATAAAAATATCTATTCTGTATAGGTTAATTTCACGCCTTTAAACCGGGCTGGACAACATTAAATGTTTTGACCCAAAAGCAAAACAGCAACTGGTTTGTTCAGACTCGGTGGGACCTCCTGACTGTAGTGATCCATTATGACAACAAACTATACAGTCATTTGTAAGGTTGAAACTCAGTGCATTAGCTTTTACATAGCTAACCAATAAATGGACTGTGTGCGTATGAATAGTTAGCCATTGATTCAAATTATTATATAAAACATATTGCTAACTCCTCAGCATTACAATTTTCAGTGCTGAGTGTGAATGCAAAACATCATAGCTGACTTTACAGGGGCTGCTGTGACTTAAGAATTATGTTGTATCAGAAGGTGCTAGCATATCTTACTTAAGGGCAGTTTCCTGGAACTCAACCATTGCATATGTTAGAGTATTTTAGGAACTGCGTTTATAGAAAGATGAATTAGAACTAAGAATGTTAGTGTGCAAGTTAAATAAGTATTTAACCACAGGTAAAGACTCAAGTACTTCAACAGATATTACAGCAGGGATGGCCAACCTGTGGCGCCAGAGCCACATGTGGCTCATTAGAAGTGAATATGCAGCTCCTTGTATAAAGCACCGACTCTGGGGCTGGAGCTACACGCGCCAGCTTACTGTTCAACCCCGGGCTCTGCTATAGGCCCTGCTCCCACTCCTCTCCCCCGACCCCCGCCAGCCTGCCATGCCCTCGCTCCTACCCCCCAGCCCCCAACCTCCTGCACACAATGAAACAGCTGATCAGGTGGTGTGGAGAAGGAGGGGGAGGCACTGATCAGCAGGGCTGTGGGTGGGTTGAAGGCACTGGGAGCAGGGGTGGGGGAGCTCATGGGGCTGCTGACGTATTATTGCCAAAGAGCCACAACGTACATTGGTAAATTCTGGCTCCTTCTCAGGCTCAGCTTGGCCACCCCTGTATTACAGTGACAGGCACCCTAGAAATATCTATAATAGAGGAAAGAACCGTCAGTCAAAATCCTCCTCTATTTTCAGCACTTGATAGAAATGTTACTTTCTCTTATACTAGTTCAAGTAGCAGCCAAGTTCTTTTATCTTTCCAAAGGGCATGATATTCTAGTCTAGATACAGCAGTAGAACACCACACACACACACACACAAGCTTCAGATTTATGAAAAGATATCCCGTATATACTCGTTCATGAGCCCGTTCATCAATAAACTGACCCCCCAAGATGGTTAGGTAAAAATAGCAAAAACTGTATGACACTTTCACAAGCCGAACCTATATTTCAGGGGTTGGCAAACTTTGGCTCCTGGCCCATTATGGTAAACCACTAGCAGGCCTGGACGTTTTGTTTACCTAGAGCGTTCAGACATGGAGCCCCTCAGCTCCCAGTGGCCGCCGTTTGCTGTTCCCAGCCAATGGGAGCTGCGGGAAGTGGCATGCCATTAGCTGGGAACAGCGAAGTGCGGCCACTGGGAGCTGAAGGGCTCCATGCCTGCAGACGCTCCAGGAAAACAAAGCAATAACATATTAGATATTCGATTCAATGATTCCATAGAGTTTAAAATCATCAAATTTTGGTGTAGACCCATTTACAAGCCAACCCCGCTCTTTGATGCGTCACTTTTTTACCAAAAATATTTGGCTTATGCATGAGTATATACAGTAAATCTCAGCTCTGTGGCTGGCCAAGCATACTGCAGTAAGTTAGATCAAGGCACAATAACCATTTTGTAACCGCTCTAAATGTGTCAAAAGGCATTTGATACTCCACAAAAGGGCTGAAATGCCATGCCCATAAACCAGAGGTGGGCAAACTTTTTGGCTCAAAGGCCACATCTGGGAATAGAAATTGTATGGAGGGCCATGAATGCTCAGAAAAAATGGGGCTGGGGTGCGGGAGGGGGTGAGGGCTCTGGTTGTTGGTGCGGGCTCCAGAGTGGGACCAGAAATGAGGAGTTTAGGGTGTGGGAGTGGACTTGGGCTGGGTTAGGGAAGTGTGGTGGAGGGAAGCGGGGAGGGCTCCAGCTGGGGGTGCGGCCTCTGGGGATGAGGCGTTTGGGGTGTAGAGGGTGCTTTGGGCTGGAACCAAGGAGTTTGGAGGGAAGGAGGGGGATCAGGGCTGGGACAGAGACTTGGGGTATGGGAAGGGGTGCAGACTCTGGCTGGGGGTGCGGACTCTGGGATGGGACTGGGGATGAGGGTTTGGGGTGCAGGAAGATGGGAGGGGGATCAAGGCTGGAGCAGGGGCTTGGGGTGTGGGGAGAGGCTCAGGGGTGCAGGCTCTGGGCGGTGCTTATCTCAAATGGATCCTGGAAGCAGCAGCACGTCTCCTCTCTGGCTCCTACACGGAGGAGATGTGGCCAGGCAACTCTGCACGCTGCCCCATCTGCAAGCACCGCCCCTGCAGCTCCCATTGGAGCGCCGGAGGGGGGTCATGTCGCTGCTTCCGGGAGCCGTGTGGAGTTTGCCCACCCCTGCCATAAACTCATGGCTATGTACACTCTATCTGTACTCTCAAATAATCAAGATACCTAGTTTCATACATCTCATCTGGAGAAATTCCATTTTTCTTCTCTTTAAACAAGTCTAATATAATGCAAACCAAATCACTTTGCCTTTCCAGGGGTCCTGGACCAACAGTCATCTATTTGTTCCAGTTTTCTATAACTGTGGTAGTAACAACCCATATATAACATGAAAAACATTTGATAAATATTATTGCAGAAATGCACAGTTCAAGATTGGACTGGATAGCGTAGTGGTTAAGAGCGCCGCCCTTTGATACGGGAGACCGCCCTTTGATACGAGAGACCGGGGTTCAAATCCCGGTTGGTACCCAACTTTCCAGTAGGGGTCTTTGGGCAAAAACCCCCTAACGCTTCACCTGCCTACCTCAAATATGAGAGTGACACGAACTAGGAGAGTCATGCCGGCTCGGACGTCGCCCGGATTAACAAGGTCCGCGCCAGATGTTGAGGAACCAGGACAATCTGACGATAAGTGGGCTACTGGAACAAACCATTCATGGACGAGACAAGAGAACCTGGAATTGATGGAATGCTACTACAACAGTAGACCTAATGAGAGGGGATATATGAAACGTATGAGGGGACTGTGGATGGACAAAAGACCTACATCCACACTTACTGAGAAACAGCTAGTTACCCAACGCTTCAACATAGTAAAGAGGAAGCTGCTCTCACAGCTTGAGATAGACCAACTCCACATTACATCCCAGACTCAAGAAGACCTGGAAGAACAAGTGGATGTGCAGCCCACACCTGAAGCTGAAACTTCACTGCCACCCCCTCCATTGCAGAGCACAGCAGCTGATATGAGGCATAAGATCATGGAGAAACTAGCTACAGTCAATCCTCGAGACCGATTACCAAGGCTCAGTGGAGAAGTACCATCAGATAGTATGTTAGAAGATGCCAATAGAGCCCTCATGACAATCCCTACTACCACCATAACTCAAACCAATGAACTGGTATACGCTACAGCCTCTGTAATCCTGGAGATGCTTGGCTACACGATCAAGAAGAACAACAGTATGTACCCACCCTGGAAAATGAGGTTGGAGGATAAGATCAAGGCGACTCGGAGAGAAGTTAGTCAGCTGGTGGAACTACAGAAGGGTGTAGAGATTAGGATAGACTCGGCTACTGAAAAAAATACAAGGGCCTGACTCCATCTGAAGCCCTAGAGACTGCTAAACAAAGGCTCACAGCACTGGCTACCAGGCTAAGGAGATACACTAGAGAAGCAGAGGCCAAAAAAGTAAATGCCCTGTTCTCCAAAGAACCATCCAAGGTGTACTCCCAACTGCAGTGCAACAACACAATAACAGCAGAGCCACCAGCAGCAGAAACTGAACAGTACTGGAAGAACATATGGGAGAAAGAGAAGACTCATAACACCAGTGCAAAGTGGCTGCAGGACCTGAGAACAGAGCACAGCAATCTCCCAGAACAGAAACCAGTCACCATCACAGTAGAAGACATCCAGCAGCGGTCAAGAACATGAAGAGCTGGACAGCACCTGGACCAGACATGATCCACACCTACTGGCTAAAGAAACTAACAGCAGTGCATGAACGCCTAGCAGCACAGATGAACCAGCTGCTAGCAGCAGGCTCCCACCCAAACTGGCTAACACAAGGAAGGACAGTGCTGATCATGAAAGACCCCTGCAAGGGAACAGAACCGCCAACTACCGGCCAATAACCTGCCTCCCCACAACATGGAAAGTCCTATCAGGCATCATAGCTGCCAAGCTACAGGACCATATGGGCCAGTACATGAGCACAGCTCAGAAGGGCATTGGGAACAACACCAGAGGCTCAAAACACACCAGTTGCTCATAGATAGAGCAGTCGCCCAAGACTCAAGTCTAGACAGACCAATCTGAGCACAGCCTGGATTGACTACAGGAAAGCCTACGACTCAATGCCGCACACGTGGATCTGTGAATGTCTGGCGCTATACAAAGTCAACAGGACACTAAGGACCTTCCTCAAGAACTCAATGGGACTATGGAAGACAACACTGGAAGTCAACTCAAGGCAGCTTGCACAAGTGGCCATCAAGTGCGGCATATACCAAGGTGATGCACTGTCCCCGCTGCTGTTCTGCATAGGCTTAAACCCCCTCAGCCAGATAATCACAAGGACTGGATACGGGTACAGGTTCAGGAGTGGAACTACCATCAGCCACCTCCTCTACATGGATGACATCAAGCTGTATGCTAAGAATGAACGAGACATCGACTCGCTAATCCACCTGACGCGGATCTACAGTGAGGATATCGGGATGTCATTCGGACTGGAGAAGTGTGGCCGGATGGTAGTGAAGAGAGGGAAGGTAGTCAAGACTGATGGGGTGGAACTACCAGCGGGCCACATAGCAGACATACAGACCAGCTACAAGTACCTTGGCGTCCCACAGTCACATGGAAACCACGATGAGGAGGCAAGGAAGACAGCAACATCCAAGTATCACCAAAGGATAAGACAGGTCCTGAAGAGCCAGCTCAGTGGGAAGAACAAGATCCACGCCATCAACAGATACGCCCTGCCGGTCATCAGATACCCTGCCGGTATATAGTGAGCTGGCCAAAGGAGGACATGGAGGCTGCCGATGTGAAGACCCGGAAGCTCCTCACAATGCACGGAGGTTTCCACCCCAAGTCCAACACCCAGAGACTGTATACCAGCCGGAAAGAAGGCGGGCGGGGCTTGGTGAGCGTCAAAGCCACTGTCCTGGATGAAACCCGGAACATCCAGGAGTACATCAGTAAGATGGCCCCCAAAGATGAGCTGCTGAGAGAATGCCTGAGGCAGCAGCAGACATGGGAGGAAGACCAAGCAGAAGAAGTGCCATGGCAAGACAAGACCCTGCATGGGATGTACCATCGACAGATAGCTGAGGTGGCTGACATTGGGAAATCCTACCAGTGGCTGGAAAGGGCTGGACTAAAAGACAGCACTGAGGCACTGATCATAGCAGCACAGGAACAGGCACTGAGCACCAGATCCATTGAAGCAGGGGTCTACCACACTAGAGAGGACCCAAGGTGCAGACTGTGCAGAGAGGCCTCAGAGACAGTCCAACACATAGTGGCAGGATGTAAGATGCAGGCAGGAACAGCATACACTGAACGGCACAACCAAGTGGCTGGCATTGTGTACGATCCCAGGAACAACATCAGAGCTCTCTGTCCAGAAGAGTGCAGTGCTAGGAACAGCTAAGATACTGCGCAGAACCCTCAAACTCCCAGGCCTCTGGTAGAGGATCCGAGGTTGAGGAAAGACACATACCACCCATAGGGGTGAGAGGGGAATTTTTTTTATATGTGTTTGTATGGAGCCTCATTATAACCCAACTACTTCTCAGGACTTCAGTCTTTTTGGCTGAAGTCAGAGCAGCAGGAACTCTGCAGGGCTCATGCACTGAACCCTGCTGTTTGGTTGCTAGGGTCTGGAAATGCTCCAGCAGGTTTGCTGGGAGATTTCTGTTTGATGAAACCTGTAATCTTAACACTACCTTAGCAAAGACATTTGTGTGTGTGTGTGTGTACACACACACAGCTACATACAGTTCAAAGATTAAACAAAAGCACAAGGAGTGTTTCTAGTGGGCCAGCATTACCATTTACCTGATTCTAGACAGTACCGGAGGACAGAATTATATTTTAATTCACAGAGTGAAAACCACCCCAGAACCTACACAAGACCATATGTGATGGACACACAAGGCCTCTGCATAGGTGTGAATCTTAACTCTGTAATTTCCTAGTTCACCTTTTAGGCATAATAAGCTAAATAAAGTTAAATAAGCTATTTATCTCATGTACTTTTCAAGAACATGGGCTAAATGGTGACCAAGGCCCCAATCCTGTAGATACTTACGACTGGATGTAGTGTTTACTACTGTGTGTCATCTCTATTGAAGTCAATAGAAGCATTCTTAGCTGTAAGAACTGTGCTCAGGAACAGTTTTCAGGTCAAGCCCTAAGTCTGTCTATATTTTTTTCCTAGATTTGAACTTCTTTTTACAAAAAAGCTAGAGAATAAACCAAAACCAAACCAACCCCAACCAACCAACCTGATCTCAGAGATGCAGTCTAGACACAGTCACTATCAACAGAGAAGGGAAAACCTCTCCTTCTACTCCTGCTCTTGAGTTTATGGTTTCCAGCAGAGCAATACAAGGGCCCTCTCTGGATTTAGCACCACCTATGCAATTCTTTTAAGTAATTATAAGTAACTCCCCAGAATTTCCTGACAATATGCCCAAACCTCCTACTAGCTGCCGAACACCCAGCAACATTCCCTTCTCACGCATCCCATCTGGTGCAATCCCCTGGGTGGGGGAGGACATCTGGAATATTTGGAGTCCGAGAACGGAGTCACTCATAGATGTAGAATTTATTTTTGCCATGACGTGTAGCCAGACTTTCCATTCCATAGGACTGAACTGTGTGTGTCAAAAGGCGACATAACTGTTGATAGTGAGGGTGTGCGCGCACGCGCACAATTTAAAGTTTGGGGGGGGGGGGCGCATGTGACTGCCCCACATGTTGCCTCTGGATCTAGAGCAGAGGTTTTCAAACCACGTGGCGTGCACGCCCTCCTAGGGGGGTGTGGAGGAGTGTTCAGGGATGGGGATAAGCAGCAACCAGGGGCAGCTCCAGGCATCAGCACAGCAAGTGTGTGCCTGGGGTGGCAAGCTGCAGGGGGCAGCCTGCCAGTCGCTCTGACGACGGCAGTCAGGCAGCCTTCAGTGGCATTTCTGTGGGATGTCTGCCAGTCTTGCTGTTTCAGCGGCAACATAGCAGTGAGTACACCGAAGGCGCGGGACCGGCAAATCACCTGCACAACCACCACTGAATCTGCATGACTGACAGACCTCCTGCAGAAACGCTGCTGAAGGCTGCCTGACTGCCGTGCTTGGGGCAGCAAAAAATAGAGCCGCATCGGCGGCAACACCAGGCAGCTCATGCCAGCCCGGCAGCGGGGCTCGGGAAGGGAGCACCACCTCACCCCAGACTTACCTCAGGGGGCCACCCAGCCTGTCTGGGCTGGGGGAGGGATGCAGCCAAAAAAACCTGGGGGACACATGACCCTTCATATGCTGCCCACGTATCACCTCTGCTGTCTCTCTCTACGTGAACTACTCCATTTTTGAATGAATGGTCTCATTCCACAGAGTCTCTTCAATATCAATAGATGATCTACACTAATGCTCAGAAGTAGAAAGCTGATTCAGAGGTATGATGGCCAAGGTTTTCACAAGCGAGCAGTGATTTGGGAGGCCCAATGTGAGATGTCTAAAAGGGCTAGATTTTTAGGAATATCAAGCATCAACCTGGCCTCTGAAAACCAGGGCCCATTAAGACCTTTCCTGCCCTAAAATGGAGGTAACCAAACTCACCAGCGGACTTCTGAAAATCTTGGCCTTAGTTATTTTTTTTAAACCTATGATATTTAAAATTATAAAGAATTTCATAGCAGTGTGGGCAGTAGAGATCTCCCCAGTGATTTCTCATCAACAATCTGATCCAGTTTCCACTGGAGCCGACTGACTCAAGATCTCTTGCAGAGGCTTCAGAGCACAGTGTACTTAGGTTGATGTGATAAACCATGCGAGTTTCACAGTCTCAGACAGAAGCCTTTTGCAGCAGCTAGATGAAAATCCAGTTCCACAGATGTCCATGAATGAACATGATTTGTTGGGGAAGAGTGAACATGGTTTTTGTAAAGGGAAATCATGCCTCACCAATCTACTAGAATTTTTTGAGGGGTTAAAACAAATAGGTGGATAAGGGTGATCCAGTGGATACAGCGTTCTTGGGACTTTCAGAAAGCCTTTGACAAGGTCCCTCACCAAAGGCTCTTATGCAAATAATACAATCATGGGATAAAAGGGAAGATCTTCTCATGGACCAGTAACTGGTTAAAAGATAGGAAGCAAAGGGTAGGAATAAATGGTCAGTTTTCAGAATGGAGAGAAGTAAATAGTGGTGTCCCCCAGGGGTCTGTACTGGAACCAGTCCTATTCAACATATTCATAAATGAGCTGGAAAAGGGGGTAAACAGTGAGGTGGAAAAATTTGCAGAACATACAAAATTACTCAAGATAGTTATGTCCAAGTTACAAAGGGATCTTACAAAACTGGGTGACTGGACAACAAAATGGCAGATGAAATTCAATGTTGATAAACACAAAGTAATGCACACTGGCAAATACAATCCCAACTATATATACACACAAAATAATGGGGGTCTGAATTAGCTGTTACCACTCAAGAAAGAGATCTTGAAGTCATTGCGGATACTTCTCTGAAAACATCCACTCAACGTGCAGCAACAGTTAAAAAAGCAAACAGACTGTTAGGAACCATTAGGAAAGGGATCGATGATAAGAGACAGAAAATATCATGAACGCCTCTATAGAAATCCATGGTATGCCCACACCTTGAATGCTACATGTAGATCTGGTCGCTCATCTCAAAAAAAAAAAAAAAAAAAAAAAAAAAAATTGAAAATAGGTACAGAGAAGAGCATCAAAAATTATTAGGCATAAGACGCTTCTGTATTGAGGAGAGTTAAAAATACTGGAACTTTTCAACTTGGAAAAGAGATGACTAAAAGGGGATATGATAGAGGTCTATAAAATCTTGACTGGTGTGGAGAAAGTAAACAAGGAAGTGTTATTTACTCCTTCACATAAACACAAGAACTAGGGGTTAGCCAATGAAATTAATAGGCAACAAGTTTAAAACAAACAAAAGGAAATACTTCTTCACACAGCAGGCAGTGAACCTGTGGAACTCATAGCCAGGGGATGTTGTTAAAGCCAAAACTAAAACAGGGTTCAAAAAAGAACTGGATAAGTTCTTGGTGGATAGGTCTGTTAAAGGCTATTAGCCAGAATGGTCAGGGATGCAACCCCACCCTTTGATTGTTCCTACTCTTTGTTTGCCAGAAGCTGGGTGTGGAGACGGGTATGGATCACTTGATGATTGCTCTATTCTGTTTATTCTCTCTGAAGCACCTGGCATTGGTCACTATCAGAAGACAGGATACTGGGCTAGATGGACTACTGGTCTGACCCAGTATGGCAGTTCTTATGCCCCAGGCCAAAAACCCCTCTCTCAGCACTTGCAAAATGCTATCAATGAATTCCATCATCACACAACACTCCTGTGGTTTAGGCATTTGTTACCAATTCAAAAAAACAGACCAGGTTTGTATCACATTCCAAGCCCTAGTAGAGCCTAGTAAACTTTAACCATTTAGGCACTTGGTCAATAAAAGGACAGAGTGGAACTGAAACCAACCTTGGCTCCTATCTAGTGGAGTGGAGTGGGGAGGCAGGATTCTCCCCTCTCAGTCCTGGAGATTCACAGTATGCAAGATAACTAGAAAAAGCCCATGGGCAGGCTGATATTTCTACATCATGACCTCTTGGGGTCATAGAGCAAGTTACTACAGATTGGCCCCTGGGACAGGGAGCAGCTGAATTCTCTGGAGTTATTTGGCATATAAGGTTTGGGTCATCTAAACCAGGTTGGACCAACCCCTGCATACTGACGAGCTGGTATCTATGGCCTTTCAAAGGTTATGTAGCTCACAAAAGCATGGATGCTTTCTGCTAGATGTGACCCCAAGGAAGATGAAATTTTATAGCTAAGCAAGTCTGCTGTGTTGCTGTAAAATAGAGGGGGCGGGATTATTAGATGGATAGAAAGTTTAAAGCTACCTAGAAAAAAGGTTTTCTGAATAATACATTATTGCTTTTTCACTTTAGAGTCATTATAAAGCAGGTTTTCCACTGTTCAAAAGAGTGCAGAAACCAAGTAAAAGGTCAGACATGCTGGCACACAGCCAAGTCATGCTGATAACATGTACTGATGGATTCCATCAACCAGCCTTGATGGAGAGAGCTGATATCAGGAGACAATCACTGCCCTGAAGCATTATGAGATTGAAAGCACAGTCAGCAATATTGAACTAGAGGAACACATGCAGCCCTGGGGAAAGCAATTAATATGCTAGTTTGCTCAGACGAAATCTAATACATGCCTTACCACCGAGTGTTTTATCTTTATCCCTAACCAGTTCCTAAAGAGATGAGACACCCACATCTGTTTAGGTAGGGGATTCCAAGGAAGATCAGTTGAATAGGATTTATTAAAAGAACACTGCAAGTACATTTTTCCCTGCAGGAAACATACCTTAATCTAATCTAGGAGGTTGCTGCAAACCCTCATGGCCAAGTCTCCCATTTAAACATATCACAGACACAAGTTTGTTCTGGTCTGGACAATGTCTGAAGTTTCTTTCCCCTATTAAATTAACGGACTGAGACAACTCAGTTTTTAAACAATCCACTTAATCTGCTTCTGCTATTTTGCTGGTTGTAGTATACTGTCTGACTAAGTATCAGAGGAGTAGCCGTGTTAGTCTGGATCTGTAAAAAGTGACAGAGTCCTGTGGTACCTTATAGACTAACAAACGTATAGTCAGCATACTGTCTGAGTGCATTGTGACTTTATGCAGCCTGAAACAAAGAGAATAATCCTTTGCTAAAAGATTAAATACCTTAGGTACTGGGTAAAATTCCTTCAAACATAGTCTAAGGCCACGTTTACATTAGCACTTATGTTGGCAAAACTTTTGTTGCTCAGGGGTGTGACTTCCCCCAGTCCCCGAGCGACATAAGTTTTGCTGGCATAAGCACTCGTGTGCACAATGCTATGTCGGGGGAAGATGCTCTCCCACTAACATAGCTACCGCTGCTCATTGAGCTAGTTTTACATTGACAGGAGAGCTCTCCCATCGACATAAGATGGCTACACAAGCCATCTTACAGCTACTGCAAGCTTGTTAGTGTAGACATGGCCTAAGTAACATAAGAGGATGTGTAGAGACAGAAAACTCCAATACACTACGGGCTTGTCTACACTACCAAGTTTTGTTGACAAAACTTGTGTCAACATCCAAAAGTCAACACAACCAAAATCACCAAAAGGCGTTCACACTTGCTCCCTCTGTCAATAGATCATGTCCACACTGGGGACACCATCATCACGTGGGTATGTATCCCACAGTGCAGTGTTGTGGGAAAGAAGAGCTGATTGCTGCGCATCTTGGGATTCTCTCCAAGTTCTCACACAACCCCCTCAGCTCTGAGAGGCAGCATCGTGAGTAGCTCTGGGAGCAATTCGTGATGAGGAATGGCAAAGCAGCACAGCAGTCTGTCCCCCTCCCCCTGCAGCAGCAGTCTGTCTGCCACTGTGTTCCTAGTGCTAGGCAGAACAGGAGCATTCCAGTGATTTGCTCTTTGTTTGTTCCCCAAACAGAGCAGCACACAGATACTTCTCGGAGCCTTGAAAAGGCAGGGGCGCATGTCTACACTGGCTCTTTGTTGACAATAAAGGGAGGGGAAAAGACAAAAGTCTCTCATAGGAGTGGAAGTTTGTGTTGCCAAAACTGGGTGTTTTTCATGACAAAAGTCCCATTGTAGTGTGCACGCCTCTTGCTGTTCTGTCGCCAAAAGGCAGTTTTTGGCAACAAAACTTGGTAATATAGATAAGGCCTCAATCTGTTGGTTAAATAGAATCAAGAGTAAAAATTTTAAGACGACAAGGGAAATACATTTCCACATTGACTTACAAGCCCATAAATCCTGCTACTTTAAGATGTCCTCTTGTCACAGTAGTTGCTTGACAGTTTGGATAAATTGCTATAGTATAAAGGTTAAGCAATAGTTTAATCCTAATTAAATAGGTTTATTTCTAAATAAAGACCAGTTCTTAACAACATAAAAATGGCCCTACTGGGTCAGACCAAAGGTCCATCTAGCCCAGTATCCTGTCTTTCAACAGCGGCCAGTTCCAGATGCCCCAGAGGGAATGAACAGAACAGGTAATCATCAAATGATCCATTCCTTGTCGCCCATTCCCAGCTTCTGGCAAACAGAGGCTAGGAACACCATTCCTGCCCATCCTGGCTAATAGCCATTGATGGACCTATCCTCCACGAATTTATCTAGTTCTGTTTTGAACCCTGTTATGGTCTTGGTCTTCAAAACATCCTCTGGCAAGGAGTTCCACAGGTTGATTGTGCATTGTGTGAAGAAATAAATACTTTATTTGTTTTAAACCTGCTGCCTATTAATTTCATTTGGTGACCCCCTAGTTCTTGTGTTATGAGAAGTAGTGAACACCACTTCCTAATCTACTCTCTCTACATCAGTCACCATTTTATAGACCGCAATCATATCTCCTATTAGCTGTCTCTTTTCCAAGCTGAAAAGTCCCAGTCTTATTAATCTCACCTCATATGGAAGCCGTTCCATATCCCTAATAGTTTTTGTTGCACTTTTCTGAACCTTTTCCAATTCCAATATATCTTTTTTGAGCTTGGGCGATCACATCTGCACACAGTATTCACAATGTGGGCGTACCATGGATTTATACAGAGGCAACATGATATTTTCTGTCCTATTATCTATCCTTTTATTACTTATTCCCTATACAAATCTACCGTGTACACGAGGCTCCAGCGAGAATTGCATTGGGTCTGCCCATCCTTACTAAAACAGCATGCCAGAGTAACCAAACATGGGCATCTTTCTTTATACTATTATGATGCAATCACCACAACATTAAGAAAGATGCTGCCAAAGACTATAAAAAAAACAAAAAAACAAACAAACAAAGCTTACTTTTGTTTATAATCCCTTAACTACTGGACATATTTTCCCCTGCTGATCTCTTTTTTCTGTGTGCAAAAAGCACGCCCACCGCCATGGCATATGAACATAAGGAGTTGCTGAAATGAATGCACTTTTGTTTCCTTCAGTGTGAACTAACTTAATCAAAGTGGTCAACATCGCTCTGGAGAACCAGAGCAGAGCTTGCAACATTCAGGGCAACATAAAGAACTTTTACGCAAACTGGTCAGGAGGATGCCTTTAAAGGAAGGTGAATAGACGTTTTAAGGGTTCCAATCACTGAAAGTGCACACAGGCAATTCAGAACACAGCAAGGGAATAGAGGCAGGGAAATTAGACTCACCTTGGCATGCCACATTGGGGTCACCCCAGAAAAACTCCTGGCACTCCCTGCAGGTGCGGCCTCCAAACCCAGGCATGCACTGACACTGCCCAGTGAACTGTTAGAAATCAGAGTAGAACAGAAAGTGAATTGGTTTTCCTGTATGGAAGGGAACATCACCAGCAAAGCTCTTGGAGCTATTCCCAGCGGCTTGTTGGGAACATGCTCAGGTAATGTTATTTTGATCTTTTCATATACTGACAAAGACTCAGCAGGCGAACTCACTAACAGAATGCAACATGGCTGGACACAGACTGAAGCTGAACGATAAAAACAAACAATTTAAGAAAATTGTGATGCTTCCTATCTTTCTGGACCCGATCCTAAAAAGCTCACCCCAGTGTGGACTATCTAGCAGAGCATGATAGTTCTTTAGAACTGAATTACGAGGGCCAAATTTTCAGGATTGCCGGGGTCCTCCAAAGCCCCATGCCTTTAAAAATAACAGCTGGGGTGCTCAGCACTTCTGACAACCCAGCCTTTCTTGCCACGTGTGCACTGGGAAAAGAAATATTATTTGGGGCATAGAGACAATGCCTGTGCCGTTTTTAAAATTCCTCTGGTGTTTGTCCCTGAATTGCCATTTTTGTCATGACGTTCCCACAGCCCTAGAAGTTATACAGCCTACTGAGAACATTACCTTCTCTTCTGGAAGGCAACATTTGCAATCTGATCTACTGAGCCATTGTACAGCTTTCCTATGAATACAGCCAATAATTATGCAGAGGAGTATTTTGCTGGATAAGATTAATGAGGCCCTATGCGTTTCTTACCTCATTACATGATGGCCCAAAGGAACGAGCAACATCACACTCGCACAGTTCACATCCAGTTCCACTGGCCAGTCTCCAAGTGTTTGGTGCACAGTGATCGCAGTTCTGCCCGGTCACATTGGGAAGACATTGGCACTGACCGGTTGTTTTCTCACACTGACAGTCTTCTGAGCTATTGCAGTGCTCTCGCACCGTTCCCAAGTAATTACAGACGCACTCTGTAATGGAAGAGCAGGCAGACTGACTAACTCTGCTATGCTAGCACATCATCACATTAAATTGAGTCCAAACCTAAATGTCGGTTACTGATGTGTTTCCAAAAGAGGAGATGGTTTCCAGGGAGATGTGTTCCTATTCAAATGCGAAAGTTAGACTGACATCCCTACCGGCATGTTCTGACATTGTAAGTTACTTAGGCTATGCCTACAGTGGCAAATGAATGACAAAACCCCCCACTACCCCAAAAGACAAAATTTTGCTGCAACAAGTACCAGTGTGAACAGTGCGTTGTCAGCAGAAGAGAACAAACGCCGCTCGTTGGGGGTAGAAGTTCTTTGTCGGCAGGAGAGCCGACGAACAGCAGGTACACTGCACAAATTTAGTGGCACGGCTGCAGCGACACAGCCCTGTCTCTAAAAGCTGTGTACTGTAAACATAGCTTTAGAAAATAGTTGGTTTGGGAGGAAAAACCTAATGAAGCATCCTTTAAAGTCTGTCCGGGTACATCTGCCATGGTGATGAGCGTAGTATAAATACCCAGTACGGTAAACTGCCTTCTCATTCAAATGCCTCTATTAATTTTTCAGGACTTATGCTGCAAGTTATTAACTTTGCAAAGATGCAGACAGATCTCAGAGTGCTGCTACATTGGTTTCCAAGTTAATTTGAGCAATCATGTAACAAAGGCTTAATCTTGTGAAGTGCTCCTGTAATGTGCACAGTAAGTGACTTGAGGATTCCTACCATCTTGCACAACTAGGACTACATATAATAAGCGGATACAAGGAGTCTTTAAAGCACAGTTATACTCTGAAAAATGAATTTATAAGAAAGGGAATACCATGAGGTTGCAGGTTAGCTGTTCTCCATATAAATGTGCTCTCTTTACAAAGTGAAAGAGATTATTAGTTTCCAAGTGCCAACCCTGCAAACACACCCTGGGATCTGCAAGTCAGGCTGGATTCTTTCTGGTTCCTGCATAACAACCAGAAACAGAGACTTTGCAACACAGATCTCTAAAAATTCGGGGGATGGTATGTGACCCACAACAGAACTCAGCTCCCTCCCTCCAGATGTTTGCTCTGCTAATAGAAATAGTAAAAAACAACCAACCAAAAAACACCACTTTTTTCTGACTAACTTTCTGGACAAACACAGAGTAGAATTCTGGAGTCAGAGATTCCCTTTTTAAAAACACAGAACATCATTATGTGACTATAACCATACTTAACACTTATCATTCCCTGAGGCAGCTCTTCCTTCTGAGCTTTCAGGAACCCACTCCTGCTGTTCTTTAACATCCCAGGAATGTTTGTGTAAACAAAAGCCATGTCTTCAGGGCTTAAGAAGCAGCAGGAAATGGCCATGTTCCATCTCTTGATAAGAGGGAAACAATGACTGCTAACAAGAAGGCAAGAAATCCTTATCCCACAAGAGCCCATCCTTTCAGTTGTTTGGGCACGTAAATGCTAGGTGTCTCGTCACTCCTAGTTACACTAAAGGACTCCTGCCCCCTGCAGAATCACACTGAACACAAGAAAAGCTGCAAACCCAATGTTTAGCCAGAGGTAATTAGGTTTCTACCATCAGTTTAATCAGAAATGGTTCCTGGTAATTTTAAAATACTTTAATGGAGAATGGCAGATGAGATAACCTAATGTCCTGAGGCCACCTGCAAAATCAACAGCTTCACAGTTTATTATGCTTAATGATATTCTAGAGTTTAGTGCAGGTAAATGAATTCTGGCCATTGCTATAGAAGTGAGGAATGGGAAGACCTCCCCTCCCCCCTGCCACTTACTTCTACAATCCTGTTGCAATGCAGGTCCATAGTACCCATATTTACACAGCTGGCAATTTTCACCCTCTGTCTGATACAAGCACTTCAGGCACTTTCCAGACTGCTTGTCACAGGCCCCTGGGTCAGTCATGTCAATATTGTTGTTACACTGGCATGGCTGGCAGACTCCACCTCTCTCTTCAGGGTGTCCAAAGAAACCAGAAGCACACTCATCACATCTGCTTCCTGTTTAAACAAACAATCCAAGGAATTACTATAGCTTGTTAACAAACAAGTCAATAAACAGCAGGACAGTGTGACAAGAGATTGAAGGTGAACAGCTGAAAGGAAATTGAGTTGAATATATTCAGAGAAACAAAATTCAAAACTTGTCTGGATCCTCAGCAAGTCTAAGTCGAGTAGATCCACTGATTTCAATGGAATTGAGCCAACTTATAGCAGGGTAGGATATAGCTTCTTTTCATGGATTTCAGAATTCAAGGCCCAGATTCAGGGAAGAACTTGCAACATGTGTTAATGGGCATCCCTATTCAGGATCAGGACAGCACTTAAACATAGAATTAGCTTTAAGCCTATGCATTGACTTCAGACCTGTCCTCAACAGGGATGCTTTGCTTGAGCTAGGGACTCAAATAACTTCTAGCATCATAAAAGTTCATTAAAATTTATAAAGATACAGCAATTTTTGCTATGCAAGACGTTCTTTCCTAGCTTTTTCAAAGTGCCACTCCTACCTGCAGTATGCGCCTGCTGGCTGAGAGTGGTTCTTATAACTTCATTATTTATATATCGCTACAGGGGTACATGGTGCTTCATAGATGCATAAAAATCAAAGAATTCCTCTTCAGGTGCTTACAATTTAAATTAAGCTGAACAACAAACACTAGGTGAAGAGATTTGGCAGATATAGGAATAATGGGGGTGGGTAACTTCTCTCACTCCCACTGATTTTTCAGTGAATGCTTACATGCATTGCTTGCCAGAGACTGACCCTTAATTTGTAAATAAAAACTACAACATTTACAAATATTGGTACTACAGTAACTTCTGCCAGTGCTTATGCTGGTGCTTTCTACTTCCCTCTGTGTTAGAAGTGGGCAATCTATGGCACTCCAGACATTTTAATCTGGCCCTTGAACTCCTGCCAGGAAGTGGGATCTGGGACTTGCCAGCTGAAGCACCAGAGCAGGGCAAGCGGTGTCGGGGTGCATGGCTCCTGGAAGCAGCGATACATCTCCGCTCCGGCTCCTACAAGTAGGGGCAGCCAGGGGGCTCCACACACTGCCCCCACCACAAGCGCCGCCCCTCACAGCTCCCATTGGCCAGGAACTGCAGCCAATGAGAGCTGCAGGGGCGACACCTGCGGACAGGGCAGCGCACAGAGCCGCCCGGCCGCGCTTCCATGTAGGAACCGGAGGGGGGACATACCGCTGTTTCTGGGAGCTGCTTGAGGTAAGTGCCACCCGGAGCCTGCCACCCTGACTCCCTCACATGCCCCAAAACCCTGCCCCAGCCCTGATCCCTCTCCCACCCTCCGAACCCCTCGGTCCCAACCCACAGCACCCTCCCACACCCCCCACCCCAGAGCCCTCCGGCACCCCAACCACCAATTTCGTGAGCATTCATGGCCCACCATACAATTTCCATACCCAGATGTGGCCCTCGGGCCAAAAAGTTTGCCCACCCCTACTCTACGTAGTCCCTCTCTGTAGCCAGATTAAAACTCAGTAGATGCACTTTAAAGCACATGGTATTTACCTATGTATCCCACGTTACAGACACACACAATTTGCAGAGTAATAGGATCTTGATAACAGCTGCTGGCAAACTGACGCCCACTTTCTGGGCCATCTGGGCAAGGACAAGGCCGACAATGATCTCCTGATCCCAGGACAGGGTCTCCATAATATCCACCAAGGCACCTGTATTAAATAAAGGCTTGTGAGACATCAAGCAGATAGTCTGTACAGACTATTTCTTCTGATGTGAAATCAAACTAGAATGGTTTTCAATGACTGGAGGGATGAGGGAGACAGACATCTTTTATAGGTCTCCAATTGTTATTCACAGTATGAATAACACTACTGTAAAGATGTTTTCTTTGGCTCATACTAGCATTACAAGTAATATGCCATGCCAAACCAAACAATTCCATCTCAAATGCTATGTCTTGCCTCTGATCATCACACTTTAAAACCTTCTCTGGTAGGTGTTTAGGCATATTTATATGGAGAAATCACTTTCATATCTCCTCAACACACACTCCTTTGCTCAAATGGGTAGCCCTGGGCCTGGAGCAAAGATAGGAGGCCACAGACGTGCCCATCATCTGCTTACAGAGGATAGGGTTCACCTCTTCCCTTCAGAATCTGCTTTGGTGTCCATGGCTGCAAACCGGCCAAAGTCCATGCAGCTCTGGCCAATTCTGCACCAGGGCCCAAGGTATGGCCCATAGTTGTGATAACTCTACACAGACTTTTCATCTCTGTAGCTCTTTCAGCTGTACATATTCTCACCAATAGTGGCATTTTTTAATATATATATTCATTTCTCTTTTGCTGGGGACAGAAGAAAATGGGTCCTGCCATTTTCCCCTCATTAAAATTAAGTGATAACTTAGGTGTCTGAAACAATCCTGAGTTTGATCAGCTCCTTAAAATTTCTGCCTTGCTCTCCACTGCACAGCTGCCGCTACAAAGTGGACACTATGAGAGGAATTTTCGCAGTAAGAGCTGGCCCTCTTCCTATAAATGGACACTGTCACTTTCAAGACAACCCCCTCACTCAAGCCTTTAAACTTGTTCTGAACCCAGGTGGTCCAGTCTGGCAAACCAAGACATTTCTATTCATTCCTATTTCTCTGTGCTGAAATCCAAGTAAGATGGACATGTGATATTTACATAGGGGCCACTTCTCCTTTATAAACAGGAAACACAGGTTCCCTGTCCGGTAATAAGGGTGGGGCAGCTCAGTGCAGAATCAAGGTTTTGTGCTTGATCATGCTAATTTCACCGACTTCAATGGGACTTACTTGAGTGATGACTTTAGGACTGGGTGTTAGCTTTGCCTGGGGCAGTTCAGTGGATAGTGTTTACAACATATAATAATGTACCAGTATATCAGCTATAAGAAGAGACCATACCTTTCACAGTTGTGTCCTGTGGTGGAATCGCGGCAATTCAAACATTTCCCAGTGTATGGGTCACAGTCATCCGTGTGACCATTACATTGGCAAGGCTGACAGCTTGGAAATCCCCAGTATCCAGGTAAGCACCGATCACACTGACTACCATACACTCCATGGAAACAGTAGCACTGGCCAGTCTCAGGATGACAGAAGGAACTGACAGAACCTTGTAAGTGACATTCACAAGCTAAATAAAATAAAATAAAAATGCGGTTAAAAATAAATGATAGTTGGAAAACCTTCTCTTCTTCCATTTATGCAGCTGCAGCCTTTGGACCTGGCTCTGCAGTCATTACCCAGTAGGACTCCAGCAAAAGCTAATGAGAGTTTTGCCCCAGTAAAGGCTGAAAAACCAGACCCTACCATTGTATTAGAATATAAAGATTCAACAGAGTGGAGACTTTAAACTGGATTTCCTAGGTTATACTTAGATCCAGAGAACAACAGTACCTTAAAGAATATATTGTTAGAAAGTGTTAGATACCAATATTCTCCATTATTCAATTTGCCATTGCCTAACTAGAATGAATATGCAGAGATTATGGATTAAACGTACATTTGCATCCATTAGGTCCAAACCCAAAGGTACCAGGAGCACATCTGTCACATCTTCTTCCAACAACATTAGGACGACACTGGCACTGTCCTCCATTAGAGTCACACACTGAACTTAATGAGCCTTGAGGGTTACACTGGCAAGCTGAATAGTGAAAAGAGGACAGAATTTGAAAAAGAGAGCACCACAGCTCATAAAACAGGTTTGAGCAGCATCTCTCCACACATACACTCATACCTCCCACCCACATCTTGGCAACAACATTAATATCTGGAAAATTGTGATTTATTCTGCAAGTCAATTAAGTTGTACATACATAATGCTGTCTCATGTAACAGTGCAGAGATGCTAAAAATAATATTCTTGCAGACGTCAGTCATAGGAGTTTTCACAACACTCCTGCTGTTTTCCAAACATCGGTATCTTTGAAATGTTTCCCAAGCACTGTTAGTGACCACATCTTCGCCTGAGCCCCCAACCGTGAATATGTCCAGCGATTTGCAGTAAGGCATAAGAACGAGCTATGAAACAATTATAAAATGACAAAACGTTACCATTTATAATGCTGCAGTCCATTTTTGTCTGAACTAAATATTACTTTGTTTCCTAGTACACTGGCTTTTTAAAGTAAAACAAACACAACAAGATCTTAATTTTCATAGAAAAATTTCTAGCATCCACAAAACGAATATTTTACGGAAAATATGGAAGACCAGGTTTGATATTCATGATGTGCCTTCCTCATTTGTATTAATAAGCCTTTCCAAAGATACAAACTTTAGCATTCAGCACTTAACATGTTAGTGATCCTGTAATATACAGCAAAGAATGCATATCAGAAAAGAAACCAAACAGGGCATATACTTTAAATCTGAAGATGTGTACAGTGCTTGAAACTGTTGTAAATGTACAGCCAAATTTAGTCAATGGATAAGTCAACAAAACTCCCACTGACTTCAGTGGGATTTACGTAGCAGTGGCCAAACGGAAAATACAACACTTAGTATTTTAAGTTTAATTTTTCTTTAAAAACATCCATAAAATAACTTGCACTTACAGAGTCAATGAGTGTGTATGGGCTTTCCACCTCCGTATCGAAGGAGGAGTATTGTGATAGCTCCAGACGAACAGTGTAATTCAGTCCCTTTTCAAAACATACAGGGCGTGGAAGGACGACATATCTGGATTGGAAACAGAATGTTTGGTTTTCATCTGAAATGTTGAACGCAATAAATCTTTTAAGATGGCTCTATGGAACATTTGGGATAATATTCTGCCTCTTCTTGTTTGATTTTTACTAAGAATGAATGGCAAGTTTTGAAAAGAATGTTTGCACAAGCTTCCAACCAAATCCTAAAAAGACTATTAATCCTAAAATGAACGATACAACAGTTATACAGACCTTGAGCCAGGTGATAATGACACAGTCTGATTATCATCGTCAGGAACGGTATTACCACATCGGCTACTTGTAGGAATCTTGCCTGGGCGTGAAACAGTAATAACAGCTTTTTCCCAATGATCTGGTAACTGGAAAAATTGGTCATCATTAACCAATGGATAAGTGATTAAACTTCTGATATCAAAACTGCATGAGAATGAGAACTAACAAGACGCACATGTAATAATCACAATTCACGGCATTCCACTCCAGTACATACAGTTATATAGCTCTGGTTACAGAACAATTTATTTGATGGGTTTGTCCTGTTTGTGAACTATCCACAAACAGATCAAGATTTCCTTGGAATGGTTCACATTTATTCCTGTGTTCACAATTATTCCATTAATATTTTATGTAAATCTATTTTGGCATATGGATTGCTTGTGGGAGATGTGCAATTAGTCTCCTAATGTCACACAGCAATCGTTTCTACACCCTTTGTTTATTAGTCGTCCTTGCTGTGTTATGCCTAATTTATATATCCTTAGTTGTCCCATAAGGGGTCTGTCAAAAAAATTTTAATTGTCCAGTAAGCATCATGCACCTCAACAGCACAATTATAATAAGATAATAATTTATGTTTGTGATTCAAACAACAGTAGCGGTCAGTATAAGTCTTTTGCATTTCTAACTTATTTTTAGGTAAAAAAAAGACTATCATTGTACCAGTCAGCTCCTAGCATTCCACAAGGAAAACTCAGGCCTTGTTAAATATATCTACAACCCGTCATCACCCTCTCAAGAGGTAACGATGCTGATAAACATGTATGTAAAGAGTGGCCAATTACCTGTGGCTCATAACGAATCACAACATCATACTCCATAGAATATGGAATATTGTCGACATAGAATTCCAGATATGCCCCTTCAGGGACTCTTACAAATCCTATTCCAGTCCAGGATGGAGTACGATCTTGAGAATACTGGCGCTCAACTATGCTCACTCCCTAAGGAAGAAGGGGAAGTTATTGCAATACTGAAGAAAAACAAACAAACCAACCAAATGTAGCTAAAACATTCCTGTTCAAAGGTGGGACAGAAATCCACAGGCACAGAAACTCCATAGACTAACTGTGGATTAACAGGTTATTTCTGTATTTATGTTTTCTGGGTTGCTTGGTTTGTTATTAAAATTATGCATTATATAGAAAACAAGCTCTCTTTTGTATACACAGATGTTGGCATATCTACACCTTGCCTTCTTGTTTGCAAATACAACACTTTCTTTCATTGCACAGAGACTGAATGAAACTATTATTGCACAGTTATCCATCAAATTATTCATTGTAATGAGATTTTAAATTTAAAATACCACTGATATAAACCATTGATCATATTTAAAAACAAGCTTGCACAAAACCAAAACACAGATAAAGTCAAAAAAAGTTATTGCTACAATTCAGAGTGTAATTGATGTAGCTTTACTCATGTTTTTTTCATGTTGTATTTGTAATTATTAGGGCTTCTGTTAAAAATTCAGACAGACAATAACCATCCAGACAGAAGAGAGATATTAAAAGATAGAGACTCCAGGGCAGACAGGCATAAACCTATGAACTAAAAACATGGCGATTTCCTTTGGTCTAGAATTTCTGTTTTTATCTGGTATTTTATATAAGAATATGGAAGTATTTGATACTCAAAGTTCCTGTTTGAAAGAGATCAAAACCAATGAGTCTGTATAAAATAAGAGAACATCCTGCACATGCCAAAGGAAACTGTCTTAAGAAGAAGGTAGAAAAGGTGAGTGAGGTATTATGTCAACTTCTGTTGGTGAGAGCTTACACAGAACTCTTCTTTAGGTCAGGTCAGGTCAGTAAGGCAGCATGCATTTTAAGGAAATGTCAATATGATTATTATATCAGGACGCCCCAGGACAGACTGACAGTTTCCCACAATATCCTGAATGAACTTTATTCAGGAAAGTTCAATCTTACTGAATCAGGTTTAATACCTTTGGAGTCCATTGTACCAAAAATGCAATTGTGTATGTGTTATTGTGGCATTGTATGTACCTTCTCTAGTAGGAAGGGGATGCTAATGTAATGCCTTTGAAGCCACTTCCCACCCTTCTCCTTGGAGGGGTACACAGACCAGTTCAGAATGGATTCTCCATGGACCCTCAGACAAAGAAAAGAATTTTGGACAAATAGCCTGGTTTTAAACTGACTCAGGGCCTTCTTCCTGATTCAGCAAATGGACAGGGATCTCTGGTCCATGGAGGGCCCCAATCCTTAGGATAGGGTTGGAAGGACTGAGCCTACTAAGGCCCCATAAGATGGAGTGCTTGCTCTGAGCAGAGGCTGTTATGAACTTGTGACCAGGAAGTTCATACCAGCCTCAACTCAGAACAAGCACCTAGTTGTTTGGTGGGCTTTGAAGGATTAACTACCTGCCAGAGCCCATGCTAGAGCTGGAGTGATCTCTGGTAAGCTTGTAAGCACGAGCATATGATCTTTTATTGTTTTTAATGTTTTCTCTGTAGCACTTTCACCTTGAGAATAAAATGGGCTTGCCTTGCATAAAAAAGGTTGTATCTACAGCTCTGGGCAATCACACTGTTAACCATCTCAGAAGCAAAAGCAAGCAGGTGTGCTCAGGTAGCCTGTCTCTGCTGGGAATAACAGTGAAAGCTGGAAACAACTGTGCACCTTGGAAGTATCCCAGTCAGAAGTGAGTGAGACATAGGTCTCCACTGTGTCAGTGATGGCCAGGGGAGCCAGAAGCCTGAGAGCGGGTGCCTTTGCTAGTCTAAAAAGAGTGGGAATTCACTGAACCGTGACAGCACCATCATGCATTCTCACACTCTCCAAACACAGCATGGCTATAAATTACCCAGGCTTTGGGCAAAGGGACATAGTCCTCCAAGAAGGGTCACACACGACCCGCATGCAGTCTGAGGCCAGGTCTACACTGTGACTTTAAATCGGTTTAATGGCCGATATACCGATTTAACGCTGTACCCGTTCACACGAAGTATTTAATCTCGCAGTTACAGGCATTTACATCGATTTCAGACTCCTCCCAGACAGACGGACAGCGCTAAATTCGATAGTGATAACTCGGTTGGTTCGTGTGGACGGAAATCGATTATTGGCCTCCTAGAGGTATCCACAGTGCACCACTGACGCTCTGGTCGCAATCGAACTGGATGCGGATGCCGGTAAACAGGAAAAGCCCGAGACTTTAGACGACATTCTGCTTCACGTGCCAGCTGATCAGCACGGGTGCGATGCAGTTCAATGAAAAGTAGCTCCTGCATTGAACTTACGGAGATACTGATCTGATCGCTGTATGGTAGGACAAATCTGTTTTATCAGAAGCTCCGTTAAAGACAGGATAGCCAAAGCGTTTGAAATAAACTCCAGGATACACAGCGGTGCGTGACAACCGTAGGGAAGCAGAGACTCAAACGGATGTCATGGGGAGGGAATGGGTATAAGGATCAGCTAGCAGTCTCACGCGTCTCTGAAAACTATTTGATTCTGGCTGAGCGCCAATGTCTGTAGCTCACGGTTTCTGCGTGGTTCACGGAACAGCTTGTCAGTCCCCCCCCCAGACGTGAAAGAAAAGTAAATATATTCCTTAGTACTGTAAATGTCCCTCTGTCTGAATATTGCTGGCAGATGCGATGCTGCTGCGTGAGAGAGAATGTCTTTCTGCATTAGAACTTGACCTCACCGAGTGACTATGCGATCGCTGAAACCAGCTACCCAAGTGCATCATCTTCAAACCGGACAGGACCTGTCACGCTTGTAATCTGAATGTATGATCGGCGGACTTGTGCCAGAGACATGAGTTACCCCCGGTTGGGCACGCGTCCTGATCGATGGGTAGCTTTGGACCGAATGGCCTGCCAACACCAAGGATTTGTGAAGACACATCCCTGTGGCGTAGAATGCGCTTAACGATATTTTGATTAGATCTGTTTTGTAATATCGGTTTAAGCTAATTCGAAATAATCGTGCAGTGTAGACGTACCCTGAGAGAAGGGAGCTTCTGGGCATGTTTTGAGATGAATACTCATGGTGCTTTGTGACAAGGAGTCAGGACGTAGGATCTTGCAGACAACTCACTGTCTAGTGTTAGAACCCTGCATGCAAATGCAGTTATTTCATCTCACTCTGCCTAATAGAAACATTTATAAGCATTAGCAAACACCTAAAAAAAATTGAATTTTTTTTTTTAGAAATATAGGTTTGCATTTTTCGAATGGCTCTTTTCCCAAGCAAGTGTTTGTCTGAAGATTTCTGCTAAGCTACCCTTCCATTCACAGGGCAAATCCGTACACAGTAACCAAGGTTCAAGCATGAGCTCATACACCTTGTGTTGCGTTTCAGGTTCTGTTCTACCTGACTTTCTTTCTGTAGGGTCTCTTCATAAATTAGGACTCAGTAGAAAAAGCCTGATTTGTCTAATGCTGCAAAGTGATTGCCTTCATTAATTAATTTCAAGCAAACGACTATCTGCTGCCTTTGGAGAGTTACCTCTGTTTCCTTGCTGGAGGCAGGTATAATTGATATAATGGTTTAGCTGCTGACTATGAATTAAGAGTACGGGTCATGACTAATAAGGGGGCAGAGGAGGAAAAGGGACATGCAGTCTGGGCACTGAAGGCTAACTAAACTAGAGATAACTAACATCATCTATAAATCTCTTCTTTGGACTCTTAACTGCCTCTTTATTCATTAATAAAAGAAACCCCACTTAAGTATTTTGCCATTTTTTTCTTTTTAAATCCATTTCCTAACCCTTGCTGAGTTAACATACATGAAATCTGTCTCCTGGCCTAGCAGCTCTCTTATTCCACTGCACCTAGATCTGTAAACACGGTCTCTCAAAATAATCTAGGGATTCTGTCAATGGGTCATTTTGCTTGTTTCAATAAAAATCCCACACAGAGAATGTGTGGCTTTTGCAAACAGACACTTAAGCATCATAGCAGCTGTCCATTTTTGGTGTTCTACACCTTTCTCCTTTAAATTACCGCATGCATTATCATCAATACCCAGCCTACCAGCTGTGAATTGAAAGTTCTCTGACAGGACCTAATTCTACATGTTCAGTGAAATCTTTGTAACTATTTAGTTTTTGCAATATTGGCACTTTTTTGAAACATGGGATGCTAACTAAAGGGTCAGCAGAGTTTTCCACATTTCTCTTGAACCTGCACATTCAAATTTTCTACTCACAGGACCAAAGTTGGCTTCCTCTGCCTCATAGATATAGTGGTCTAATGACATGAAGTAATAGCCAGACTCCACTTCATTGCACTGGCGTCCAATCACACGGGGCCAGCACTGACACTGGCCAGTTTCACTTGAGCAGCTGAAATGAAAGGCGAATTAATTTATGTTGTGCGTTTACTAGGAGAGCACCGAGCACACAGAAAATACAATAGAACCTCAGAGTTACAAACCCCTCATGTTATAGTTGTTCTTTCAAAAGTTTACAACTGAACATTGATTTAATACAGTTTTGAAACTTTACTATGCAGAAGAAAAACGCTGTTTTCCACTCATTTTTGTAGTAGTTTAACACACTACTATACTTGCCTCCCCCCCCACCCCGCCCCTTCATCTTTGCTGCTGCCTGATTGGATACTTCTGGTTCCAAATGAGGTGCATGGTTGACTGGTCAGTTCACAACTCTAAGGTTCTACTGAATTCCTATATTTATATCTAAATGTTACATTATAAACTATGTGACGGAAGAAGCACCTCCAAACAGCACTTCATCCAAATATTCTTTTTCCCCTCTGGGCTTGCGAAGTCAGTATTTTACAAGATTGGGAAATTAGGGCCCAAAGGTTCTGAAGAAGACAGTGTCATTCTTCAAGCACGGGGGATGGAGGTGGTTGGGAGAAGGGCTGAAACAGACCTTAATACAACAAAATTCTTTGTTCCAAAACTAGCTATTTTTTATTTTTATTTTATTTTCTAAATAGTAAAGCTACTAACTTCCCCCTCAGACTGTCTGTTTTGTTAATTTTATTGTCCTGGAAGTTTCCATACAATATTATAATAGATCTTTTCTTGCATTGAGCTGGTCAAAATTTTTCACACACGTGAACAATGAAAAATGGCCTTTTTTTGTAAATGAAACTTTATGCAAAGAACAAAACAAAAAACTGTTGACATGATTGAAATGTTTTTCATGAAAATTTTAATCAATGATTTTTAAATGAAACCTTTGAAATTACTGAGATTCTTCACTTAATAAACTGGCTTTCAGTAAAAAACAAAAATCACAGCATACTTCTTGATAAATGAAGAATTTTAATTAAAATATTGATGTGAAACAGAAAAAAAGAAATTACAATTTTTCCCCCCTGGTTTTCAACCAGTTCTCATTCTGAGGCTTATTTGCAAATATTTTGAAAAGTGCAATAGAAGCCAACAGTGACGCTGGCCACTACTTTAAACTCTGCTTCCATAAGCTTTCATTTCCTCCAAGAAGAAAAGCCCTTCTAATGAAAGGAAATAAGGAATGCCTTAGCTGTCCTAAAGGGGAATCTCTCCAAGACAGATTTTAACATTATAGGGATGTTTTCCATATTTGGATATGAATTTTATTGCCTGGGCCAGACTCCCTCTGCTTCCAAGGTGGTAGTCCAAGGTTCAAAGTTACACAGGAGGTTTTCAGATCAGTTTTGGCTGTTTCAGTTAATCTGTCCACACACTACAATCAGCGATCCAGAAAACTGTTATTAAGCTGTTTAACAGAATAACCCTAGGCTGGGCAAACATCACCCATTCCCAAAAGGCTAATGTAAAGTTAGAAAAAACACTTGTGAAATGCAGACAGTTCGATTGCATTGTTTCAGGCTGAATGCACACTTCTCTAAGGAAATTAGAGAGCCAGAAGGAAAGCACATCTGTTCATTTTCCCACCAGTCAACGATACACTCTCTCCAGATGGTTTTGCAACCACTGCAACTAACAGGAGGACCAGACTGGAACTCCTTGCTCCAAAATGGCTGACAGCCCTCCCCATCTTCCCAGAACCGCCATAAAAAGCTGCTGAGTTGAATGTGTTCATATGAACTGCACTGAATTGATATCTGCACAGGAAAGAGCAAGGAGGAGTAAATAGCCGCATAACAGGCATTAGCATTATGGAGAGTGAATAAATCACTCAGCCATTGATGGGAAAGGAGACTGGTAAGAGTGAAAAGGAAAGCCAGACTGTCTCAGGGTAGGAAATATGCTTTCTTGTAAACACTCCCTGAGAGATGATGATTTTTTTAAAAAAGGTTGTTCATTTTAGTTAAATCTTAATCATCCAAATTAAAATAAGTGTAGACAAGTACTTAAAAGTGGATTTAATATTTCATGACTATCTTTGCCATTAGTAGCACCATGAGAATGCTAGAGTCTTGCTTATGTGCATTAATTATGTAAAGAATTGCTCAGTGAAATGCTCATGAGATTCTAATTTATACTGGGCCACCCAGTCGCCCACCCTGCGCTCCCTCACTCTACTGCACTAGTTTCCCATACTGCAGACAGCAACATGGAGGACCCAGGAGTCTCCATGCAGCCCCAGTTAGTATATCCACTCCCATGCATGTAGCTGGGAAGCAGGTAGCCACAGCCTTGGTTCCACCACCCCAACGCACCCATCAGCATATCCCTGTCAGCATCAGCTATAGGACCAGTGCAGAGGAAAACTAGAAGCAGACTGTGACTCTCCAAGTCACAATTCAACTCCTGGACTGCTCTTGGCACAGTGCAATTATGTATGCAGGGTTTATAGCAAAGCCGCTCTTGTCCCCAGACTAAGGTCTTGTCTACACTATAATCATTTGTAAGCATTATGATGCCCTGGTGCTATGGAAGAAGGGAACTCTAGCATAGACAGGGGTAGGCATTTTTACCACCATCTTTTTACACTACAGCTTCCTCCTTTTCCATCAGAGCAAAAAAATGCTTCCAACTTTCCCTGGTACAGACAAACCCTAAGGCCTGGTCTACATATAAATATTAGATTGACCTAACTACATTGCTCAGAGTTGTGAAAAATTTCACACTCTGCATGACAGAGTTAGGCTGAACTAACCCCAGTGCAGACATGGCTAAGTCAATTGACTAATTCTTCCACTGACCTTGCTACCAGCTCTTGGAGAACTGGATTAAACTACATCAAAAGAAAACTCTCTTCTGTTGATGTAGGAAGTGCCTACACTATTGCATGACAGTGGCACAGCTGCAGTGTCATAGCTGCTACAGCTATGTTGTAGACATGGCCTGAACGCTGCAATTGCAAATGCAGTGGAGCTCAGTGAGTGAACGATTACAAGAATGTAATTGAAATTAGACTTACTTATTGTTTATTGCTCCCCCTTGGTCACAGTCACAAGGCCGACATCCATCCATGTCATTGCTCAGGCCCCAGTGTTCAGGCTGCAGAACAATAGGCCATTAATGCTGTAATGAGGTGTTGATTTAAAAGCGCTCAGTTTGAACTCTAGGCACATCCCAATTTTAAAAACAATACAAAAAAATATATAAAGCTACTGAGCTGCTCACACAAATAGACCTAGGTTTATCACATAACCTCAAGACAGAACCACTATACTCCACCCCATTAATCTGCTTTTACCCAAAGGCCTGAGAACAGAAGATATGCTTTGCCGCACATCTGAAAGGTTAACGAATCTAAGCTTTGAGGTGAAAAGTAAAGATGAGAGCCAGTTCCAAAGCTGAGGGTTGCTCCTGGAGGGCACTCTTCCGACAGCTCCCCACTCCCTTTAATTAATTATTATAATTAGCATGAAGAGAGGAATTTTCATAGGAAGCCAAGTCCCCAACTTACAGTATGCTCAGGAGACAGATTGACATGCTCAGATTTCCCAAATAGTTTATGGGCTGATAACCATAGACAGACAAAGCAAAGCTGGAATAGTCATCTGCGAAAGCAGACCAACGTATCAGAGATGCTAATGCCTTAGTGCCCTGATTCACATGATTTGTGAGTACACGTTTTTTAATCTCCAATAAGTTCTCTATAGCAGGGGAGTAGCAAGTCTCACATTTTTGGTATAAAGGGAAAAAAAGAGACACAACACACACTCCTTAGCTATCATAGCCTTGATTGAGGTTTGGGTAATGGGAGTTAGTCTGATGAAAAACAGGGATATGGCTGGGAAGATCCTCAAGACCCTGGGCCTGATTTTCACAGCAGGCCTCTCTTTTTGGCTAGGGCAGTTTTGCCATTTGGTTAATGGGCAGCACAAGTATTAGATAATCCCAGTGTAAACTGCCTGATTGCAGGAGAGTCAGGCAGCTAGATAGCTAAACATGAACATTTGTTCCCGCAATGAACTTCCGGTGCAAAACTGTGCCCCTCAAAATGCAAGTCTGGTTTGAAAAATTGACTCTCTGAACACTAGTGTTCCAATCGTCCTGGCTTGCTCATTCACTGTTGTCACAACACCCTTTGTCAGTTTACATTCAGAAGTACCCATTTCCATCTGTTCTCTCTCCATGCGTCTACTCTCATTCACTCTCACAAGTCTAGCACCATCTTACGCTACACTTCCGACACGCCACACTGCCTCTTTCATATTAGTGTATTTTTCTATTACAAATCTATTCTTATTGCAAGGCTACTTACCAGACACTGCTCACAGTGCCTTCCTGTTGCTAGACGTTTACAATAGCAGCTTCCTGTCTCTGAATCACAAGGATTCCCTCCAGGAAGAGTTCCCAAAGGATTACAGGCACAAGCTATATTGGGAAATGCAAGTAAATAAATCAAAACATAGGAGTTTATTTCTATTTTGCACAGTATTTAATACAAATATTTACAGGACAACCATCCTTCATTTCTCAGTGAGCAGTTTTATTGCACATTTCTGTCTGTATTCCTCCCCTACCTCCCTGCCAGATTTCTGTAGGCTAAGTGAAGAACTTAAATTGAAACCAAGGAAGGCTTTCTAGTGTTTCAACTGAGTTTACAGTAAGATCACCTAGGACTTCTGATGGAAGTGGGTGGAATCCAAGCTACCTGAAATCTTCAAATCATGTCCTTCCTTCAATAAAAATCAAGGGCTGCATTAGAAGTTCCTCTTCAAGTGCTTTGGCTCATACATAAAAGTAACATTAGTGTATTCCCATTCCATAAATTTTCTACTTACATTGACAACCAAGTGGATTATCTGCACTTAATCCATAGAACCCTTCTTTGCAGAGGTCACAACGTTCCCCTTCCACAAATAATTTACAACGGCACTGTCCAGCAATAAGGCCAGCAGAGAAGTCAGTGTAGCGATCACATATTCCACCATTTTGGGAGCCAAGTGGGTCACAGTTACATGCTAAAAAGGAAGCATTGCATACACCTTTATTAACTACAGTAAAAGAAATACAGTTCTCAGATCTGATTGCTATAGCTCATTAGACACGGCATTGTTTGCATGTGAAGTCACCAAGTGGCCGCTATTTCCCGCTTTTTAAACAAAAAGCAAAGAGAGGCCACACTTACCCCAGGCCTCCATCAGAAGCATAGAACATCTGTTCACGAATATTCAGTAACTCAAAGGAGAGGAACGGGGCCCAAGAATACAGGTGCAGCTGCTTTGGAATTCCTTAGCTGAATGCCTTAGTGATCAAAGTATAGACACAATGTGCTTCAACACATTCTGAGTGATGGCATTTGCACTTACGCTCACAAATGTTAGGATCTCGTATCTCTCTCTCTGGATGCTGAAAGTAAAATGGTTTGCATTGTTCACAGTTGCGTCCCATTGTGTTATGCTGGCAGTCATCACACACTCCACCACTGGTATTTCCAGTTGCCATGTATACAGCCATATCAAAATGGCACTGGATAGAGTGTCCATTACAATTGCACTCTAAGATCAAAGACAAAAAGAGCAGCTTTACTGAAGTAATATGTTTTCACTAAAGTATTAGTCTTGTAAATAATATTTTTACAGTTCCTTTAGTGCAACAAAAACCTCATGAACCACCAATGTAAAATTCATCAAACTTTAAAAGGAAATAAGAATATAGGATTTAGAATCGGTATTGTATTTAAACATACTTTTACATGCATTACTATGGCGTCCTTCAGCTGGTCTCCATGGTAAGTCATGGTAGAAATCCAAACAGAGTTCACAGTTTAACCCTTTGGTATTATGTCTACACATGCAGTGCCCATGGACCTATCATTTAAAAAAATAAAAAAAACAAATATAGTATGTTTGGTTAAAGAAAATAAGGAGGGGAAAAAGCCAATACAATACATACAGTGCATTCAAACTGGAATGTACCTCACCATTTCCATCTACCTAAAGTATAACCAGTGAATGTTTGGCACACCCTTACCAACTACCATTGCATCAAACACACTTAAAGAGGACATAATCATATACAGAAAGGGCCAGACTGTGAGTTCCTTGCTTGTGTGAGTAAATGCTCACCCACAGAAAGTAGTCCCATTTTCTTCAACGGAATTGCCTGTGTGAATAAATACTCACCAATGAATACAGAGCACACCATTTGGCCCCAAATGCCCTTAGTAACCTATTAGGGCAAAATCATTAATTGCCCATAATCCGTTAACATAGGATTAGCCATATCAGAACACAGGGTCATCTAGTCTAATACCTTCTCTCCAGCAGTGGATACAGAAGCTTTAGAGGAAAGGGGCCAAAGCTCTTCCACACCATAATTGATATTTATTATAATCCTGGCTCAAGCCTCAACATTTACAGAATTACTGGGGAAATCAGACAAGTTGCTCCTGTGACTTGACAGCTGCCATCTTGGATGACCATGGATTGAATTTGGGAGGAACTCCAGAGCTAGAAGAATGTGTCTCTAGAATCTGAGCTCTGCAGGCGGGGCTGTAAACAGACCCATAGCTACTGAGGGCTGGGCACAGAGGGGGATAAACACTGCATGCTGACTGGTGGGCTACACTCCCATAAACAAGACCAAAATTTCCTCCCAAATGATGAATCTGCTCAAAAGTTTCCCCTCACACTTTGCGTTAACCAAGACAATCTCATTTCCCACAAAATTCCACTTCCCAAAACAGCAACCCAAACACACACTACTTTCAAGCTGGCAACTCACCCAATCTCTTCCTCGTCCAGCAAAAGTCCTACCTGCATCCACTTGGAAAAATCATGGGGAAAACTGACACTGAAAACAGACACTGAAGAAAGGAAAATGTACCTGACTTGTTATACACTATTACAACATGCAGGCAGCAGGATTTTCTTCTGCCCTGCTGTTGATCAATATGTGCACTGACCTCTGAAAATGGATAGCCCTTGTAGTTTTCTTTTTATACTAGTTCATATAAATGCAGTGCTGTTCTTGTTCATTAACGTGTCTCACCCTTTGACCCTGCTATTTGCTTCAATAGAAACCTTCAGCGACAAGGTCCATAGGTTAGTTCAATGTTGCATAAAAATACATTCCCTCATATCCATTACAATACTGTTCCCTTTTATTTTTATCAAGTCTTTAATACAATTAGAAAGAAGACATTTCAAGACGTTAAAGTAACTTTAAATTAGTTTCAGCTCTTGGTGTTTGATCAACAACAAAAATGATGAATACTGTTTTATTGTTTGGAAATTAAGAAGAAAAACAAAAGGCCCAAATTCTGCCACTCTTACTGATGTACCTTAGTACTAACTTTAATATATCGTCTCAATGTGAGTAAAGGGGACAGAATCAGGCTCAAGGCATTTTAACATGGTTTTAGTGTGAAACAGTGTGAGCATTTACCATTCCTTCCACCTCTTCATTAAAACCATCCACTGGTGCACACTCACTGGCATGGCCGTAACAGAAACAGTTCCCACGAACCACCATGTCATAAATGGCATAGTAGTACTTTTCTTTGATTTCCATCCTAGAATCCAAGAGGTTGTCTCCCAATGTATGTAACTTGGTGAAATTGATTCTTAAATTTGTGATTTTTAATAGGTCTGCAGGGAAAAAAAGCAAACAGTTTCTTGAATTAGGTATTGAGTTCTATGAACTGAAGGAAACCAAGAAAACTGCAGATCATAAATTATGGGAAACCTCACATAGAAAATTGCGCTATGTCAAGATATAATACAATATCTGGGACTGTAAACAAGATGAAGTCTTGTTTAAATACAAGTTTTCCTCACTGGATCATCCCCTACAAATGCCAGAGATGAATGGTCCCCCCGCCAATATGATCACTACATATACTAGATTAATTTAAACAAAACTGGGATCTAGTCTGCTTAGGGTGACCAGATGTCCCGGTTTTACAGGAACAGTCCCGATTTTTGGGTCTTTCTCTTATATAGGTTCCTATTACCTCCCATCCTCTGTCCCGATTTTTCACATTTGCTGTCTGGTCACCCTAATTTTGCTGTTAATTCATACATCCACAGAATATTAATATTAACGGCATATGCATCAGTGCCACAACAGATGCCTTAGTTTTCAACCACATTTCGGATTTAAAATGTAAAGTGGGTCCGGGTTAATATTAAGGAAGTGCTGACAGTGAAGTACGAGCTTCAAGGACTGTGTGCATGTTTGGAAGCACTTCAGCTGGAAATTGCAGAAACACTTAGGATGCAAATATAATTATTTTCTTTATATGCCCTCACACCCTTTGAATATAATTAATTGTATTTTGATGGGGAAAAAAACCACCATTTTGATCCTATTAAATACAAAGTAACTTCTCATAGGAAGAGGTCTCGCAGGAAGACAACATTATAGCAATTAATTGGACCTTTGACTTTCTGCCTTGATATTGTTAAAACCTTGTTTTTCCTTCATTGTCTGAAAACACCCTTGGCCTAAGCTAATAAAAATAGAATTCCTTATGAATTTCTCTTTTTAAACTTTGGTTAAACAGAAAACATTGAATCAATGTAGCAGCCAGCACACAGCTTTCTACTTGAGTTGTTTTCCTTTGCTGTCTCATCCATGCAGATTTATACTGTTAGATACTAACTTACACTAAAGCCAAATCCTGTTGAAACTTCTTTAGGCATTTTACCTGAATAAGGACTTTTTCAAACTGTATGCTTTCATACAGCAGCAGATTTGTACGTTTGCATTCCTTTGTCCCAATAACTGTAAATAATTGATGCATTAATTTTAATGTGTTAGGAGTGAGTCCTGTAATCAGATCAGTGTGGGAAGGCACTCAATAGAGCCAGCTCTAAGAACCATGAGTCAGACCCACAAAAATCTTTAGCTTAGCTAAAAATATCATGAAATTTAAAAAAACAAAAAACAAAAAACAAACATAAATTTGGGGTTCTATTTATCTGCTTTCTTTGGGGGGGTGTCACATTTTCAAGTTGTTCTCTGAAACAATGAGGTTTAGAATTCCCCCCCATGCCTTTTTTTTTTTAAAAAAAAAAATGGAAGTTGAGATTCTCACACAATCTCATAACACCAGGAATTGATCCTTTAAGAAAAACATCAAATATAACGAGACTAATGATAAAAAAAATCATGAGTTGGCAACACTGGTTCTTATTCGCATGTGAAGACCTGGTGTAGTTCTAAGGCAGTACTAGGTCTGATTTTTTGCTTGTAACTTTTGTATTTTTAAATGAAAAAAAAAATTAGTTAGAATGAGAAAGAAAAATAAGCATGTACATACTTTGAATTCTTGGACTATATGGGTCTTCAATTCTAAAAGCTGGATCTAAAGCACGATATATGACCTAAAGAAAAATGAAAAACGAAACAATGAACCTTAAAATAAGGGATCTTGAACTGTTCAGAGAAAAAGTCTTCATTATATATAAAAATAACCTCCAACCTCTCCCTCAGTTGAAGGTTCAATGTCAGAATATCGGGAATCACAAATGATATCATCTACTTTCTTCATGGGTCCAGTTGAAATACCAGGGAAGGAGTTCTCACAGTCATATGCAAAGTATCTATATACTTTCCAGGTTTTTCCAAAATCAGATGATCTTTCTATTAGCATTGCAGCTGGGCGGAAGGTCTTTAAAAAAAACAAAAAATAAAAAACAAACAGCAAATGTTTATATACTATTAAATATTATTTGGAATCAGTTATTAGAAGGAGCAACTCATGTGCCTGGATTTCAAGACATCTTCTATAGACAGATATTTTTTCTATTTCTTCCCAATTTTCTTTTTACTACTGCTACTATACACTCAGTCTTTGGAGATAGACTACGGTAAGGCCTTCATTTGAATCATGCAAATCAAATCAGAGAGTATCTTTAGAATGATAATGATATTTAGTAATTATAGGTATACAGGCATTTAAACATACTCATAATGCAACACACAAACTTAGAACAAAGGATTGTTTACTGTAAGCTACTAAGACTTCAGATTCCTATTTAAAATGAAGGTAAGAGAGAAATACTTGAAGAATGATGATTATTTTTTATGGTCAGTGAAAAACGTGCAGATCCTCCAGTTACTATAGCTCCTCATTTTATCTCCCAGTCAGTCCTGGCTCACAGGAAGATCTAACAGGCCCCTCATTTCCTGTCACACTGGGCAGGGATTGGAAAGATGGAGCACAGAGAGGGGAATCTAGTTACACATACTGTATTTCCCCTTCCTTATCCTTGGTCTCTTGTCAAGTCACACATACAGAACAATGGTAATATTTCTCCATCTGCCTCTCTGGTATCTGTCTTAGGGTGACCAGAGGTCCGGTTTTCAGCAGGGTAGTCCCTACGTGTCCTGGAGCACTGTGCTGTGCCCCGGAAGCGACCAGCAGGTCCGGCTCCTAGGTGTGTGGGGAGGGGGCGGGGGGGGAAAGGGGCTCAGCGTGCTGCGAGCACCGGCTCTCTGCTGTGGGGGCAGTGCCTTCGGCCATGGAGCCTCCCTACCTAGGAGCCAGACCTGCTTCCGGTGCGCTGCATGGAGCCAGGACAACCTGGCAGCCTGCCTTAGCTCTGCTGTGCTGCTGACCAGGAGCCGCCTGAGGTCAGCCTGCACCCCAACCCCAAGCACTATCCTCCTACCCCACCCCACAAACCCAGAGCCTCCTCCTGCATCCCAAACCCCTCATTCCTGGCACCAGCCCAGAGCCTGCACCCCTAGCCCAGAGCCTGTGTCCCCTCCTGCACCCATAGCCCCCTCCTACACTCCAATCCTCAGACCTGAGCCCTCCCGAAACCCAGAGCCCTCTTCTCCACTCCAGAGCCTGCACCGCCAGCCCAGAGCCCTCACTCCCCTGCACCCCAACCCGTCCCAGGCCAGAGCTCCCTCCCACACCCTGAACCCCTCATCCCCTCCTGCATCCCAACCCCGTCTCAATCTGCAGCCCCCTCCCACACTCCAAATCCCTTGGCCCCACCCTCAGCCTGGAGCCCCCTCCTACACCCCAAACCCTTCATCCTCAGCCCCACCCCACAGCCCATACCCTCAGCCAGAGCCCTCACCCCTCCCGCAACCCAACCACTTGCCCCAGCCCAGGGAAAGTGAGTGAGGGTGGAGGAGAGCAAGTCACAGAGGGAGGGGGAATGTAGTGTGTGGGGGTGGGGCAGGGCCTCAGGGAAGGGGTAGGGCTAGAGTGTTCAGTTTTATGCAATTAGAAAGTTGGCAACCTTAATCTGTCTGCATTATCTTTCTTAGTGCTCTAACAATTGTCTTGTTGGTTGAATAAGCAACTGGTCTTTTCCCCGCCCTAATGGATTTTGACCAAACTTTGACACAGTCTGATATAAAATAAAGAAATGATTAGATTGTATGAACAGCTTTTCTCCTTACCTACCAGCATTTCAAACAACTAAATTAATTATAATTAGCTAATGAGATAAATAAATAAAAAAGATTCTTAACCCAAACCCCCACCTTAAAAATCCCAGCGTAGAAAGCGTTGAAATATTAGGATCATTCACAATATGAACTGAACTTTTACATTCAATTTTCAGTTTAGTATACGGCTTGCATTGAGAGGACAATGTCAGCAATAGTTTGTTCATTTGTATGCTGTTCCTGCCTGCATCTTACATCCTGCCACTATGTGTTGGACTGTCTCTGAGGCCTCTCTGCACAGTCTGCACCTTGGGTCCTCTCTAGTGTGGTAGACCCCTGCTTCAATGCTTTTGTTCAAATATCTTCGTTGAGTGATCTGGAGGCAGATTGACAGAAAGGAGCATTGGCTCAAGTTGGCATGTGTGGAGGTTCTAGTATCATTAGAAAACCATTTTCGACTAGGAGGGTGTGAAAGACTTGAATGGTTACATAGGGAAGTGTGTGGAATCTCCTTACTTAGAAGGTTTTTAAGGTTTAGGCTTGACAAACAGCCCTGGCTGCGGATGATTTAGTTGGATTGGTCGTGCACTTTGAAAGCAGGGGGTTGGACTACGATGACCCTCCTGAGGCCCTTCCCAAGCCTGATTATGTCTATGAAATCAAGAGGTGAAGGGTTTGCTTCTTGGAGGTGTGATTGTGAGGGCATTACAAATAGTTATGAGTAATGGGATATTATTTCAGCTAAAGCAGTAATACATTTAAATAATGTGATGACAAATCTTTTGTGTTTGCTTTTTGGAGGATTCTGCCTCTCTGCTCTCCTCTCTCTCTCTCTCATCTTATATATAATATAATATTATAAGTATATACTATTATAAATTCATAAAAAAAATATTCCCCTCTCACCCTTGAGTGGTATTGGTCTTCCTCATCCTCCGGGTTCCTCTTACCAGAGCGCTGGTTTGGGTCTGCGCAGTATTTAGCTGTTCCCTAGCAACTGCATCTCTGGACAGAGGCTTGATGTTTGTTCTGATCGTGTTGGAGCCACTCAACCAGCTTAGGAGTCCACAGCCCCGAGGGCTGACCTACCACCTGACCCACTATTGCCTTCTCTTTCCACGTCTCTTCTATTCCTCTTTCAGGCCTGGGTAAACTTCTTCCAGCTTCTCATATTCGTTCTTCCTGATGTTGCTGCACTTGGGCACTGCTTATATCTACGCACCACCGCTGTCTTCTTCTGGTTTGTCTATTTACACGTTGTTGGTTGATGGCCAGTACCCTGGCCTGTCCGTCTGGGCATCTGAAGTTCACAACAAATCTTAGCCCTGGCTATTCTCCACAACTCGGGCGAATCTCCATTGGTCTGGGGGGTTCTAGCCCACTCGCTGTGCAGATGTGTCATAGCGACTGGATAGGTTAGTGGTCAAGCAGGTCGCCGCTTTGATACCGGGAGATCCGCCCTTGTGATGCGAGAGACGGGGTTCAAATATCCCCGGTTGGGTACCCAACTTCCAGAGGGTCTTGGGCAAAAATGGACCCCTAATGCGTTCACCTTGCTTACCTCCAATATGAGAGTGGACACGACAGCGAGAGTCCATGCGGCTCAGTGACTGCCCCCGATTAACAGGGTCCTGCGGTCCAGATTTGAGGAATCAGGACAATCGTGACAGATAAGTGGGCTACTGGGCACTAACCAATTCATGAGACGAGACAAGAGAAAACCTGGAATGTGATGGATGCTCTACAACAGTAGAGCTAATGAGAGGGATTAGAACGTGAGGGGACTGTGGATGACAAAGGCATAATATCCAACACTTACTGGAGAACAGCTAGTTACCCAACGCTTCAACTTAGTAAAGAGGGAAGTGCTCTCACAGCTTGAGATAAAATAGGACCAACTCACATTTTACATCCTAGGAACTCAAGAAGACGTTGAGAAGAACAAGTGGAAGTGCGGCCCACCTGAAGCTGAAAACTCACTGCTCCCCCCCATTTGCAAGCACAGCAGGTTGTAAGAGGCATAAGACATGGAAAAACTAGCTACAGTCATCCCAGACGCGTTACCAGAGCTCAGGGAGAGTACCAGTCAGATAGTATGGTTAGGAATGGCCAATAGAGCCTCATCACGAATCCCTATCACCGACCATAACTCGAACCAATGACTGGATAGGCTACGCTCTTAATCTGGAATGCTGGCTAACGATGCAAGAAGAAAACAGTAATGGTACCCCCCTGGAAATGATAGTTGGAGGATAAATCAAGGCGACTCAGAGAGAAGTTTAGTCGCTGGTGGACTTACAGAAGGTGTAAGAGATTAAAGATAAGACTCTCGCTACTGAAAAATACAGGGCCTACTCCATCTGAAGCCTAGAGACTGCTAACAAAGGCTCATCAGCACTGGTACCAGGCTACAGAAGGCGATGACACTAGAGAAAGCAGAGGCCAAAAAATAAATGCTCGGTTTCAATGGAACACATCCACAGGTCGTACTTCCAACCTGCGTGCTACAAACACATAACAGCAGAGCCACCAGCGAGCAAAACTGAACAGTACTGGAAGAACAATATGAAAGAAAGAGAGACTCATAACCACCAGTGCACAAGTGGCTGCAGGACTTGAGAACAGAGCTACCAGCAATCTTCCCAGAACAGAAACCAGTCCCAACCACTAGGAACACATTCCAGTCAGCGGTTGCAAAACTCGAAGAGCTGGAGCACCTGGGGACCAGACATGATCCACCACCTTACCTGGCTAAAAACTAACAGCCTGTTCAAGAACGGCCTACGCAACAGGATGACCAGCTGCTAGCCGCCAGGCTTCCAGCCAAACTGGCTAACCACAAGCAAGGACGTGTGCCTGTACATGAAGACCTGCAAGGGACAGAACGGCCAAGTAACCTGGCCCCCCGCATGAAAGTCCTATGCACCGCATCATAGCTGCCAAGCTACAGACCACATGGCCAGTCACATGGCACAGCTCCAGAAGCATCTGGGAACCACCAGAGGGCTCAAAACACCAGTTCTCATAGATAGAGCAGTCCGCCCATAGACTCAGGTCTAGAACGACCAATGAGCACAGCTGATTTGACTATAGAAGCAATGGACTTCCAATGCCGCACCGTGGGAATCTGGTGTTTGCGCATATACAAGTAACAGGAGACACTTAAGGACCTTCCTCAAGAACTCATATGGACTATCGAAGACAACACTAGAAGTCAACTCAAGGCAACTTGCACAAAGTGGGCCATCAAGTGCGGCATACCAAGGGGAGCACTGGTCCCCCGTGCTGGTTCTGCATAGCTTAAACCCCTCAGCAGATATCACAAGGCTGAGACGGGTACAGTTCAGAGTGAACTACCATTACAGCCACCCTCTACATGGATGACATCAAGCTGTATGCATAGACGAAGACGAGACATCGATCCTAATCCACTCTGACGGCGGACTACATGAGGAATCGGGATTTCATTCAGACTGGAGAGATTGCGGATGTAGTGAAGAGATGGGAAGGTATCAAGACGGGGTGGAACTACCAGCGGGCACCAACAAATGCAGACATACGACCGAGCTACAAGTACCTTTGGCTAATCCCGCTCATCAGGAACCACGATGAGGAACAGCCAAAGCACAAGGCAAATCCAGTTATCACCAAAGGATAGAGGGACAGATCCTGAAGAAGTCCAGCGCAGTGGAAGAAACAAGACCTACGCCATCAAGATACTGCCCTGCGGTCATTCAAGATACCCTGCCGGTATAGGTGGAGCTGGCAAAGGAGCGACATGGAGGCTGCCGAGTGTGAAAAACCCGGAAGCTCTCACAAGCACGGAGGTTCCACCCCAAGTCCACAACCCAGGCTGTATACCGCGGGCAAAGAAGGCCGGGCGGGTGTTGCGTGTGCGTCACGGCACTATCCTGATAAACCCGGAACATCCAAG
>NC_133769.1:30721178-30739487 GCF_003597395.2 Chelonoidis abingdonii
CCGGCCCCAGGACCAACCCTTAGGGCACTCCGTTTGATACCGGCTGCCAACTAGATATGGAGCCATTGATCACTACCCGTTGAGCCCAGTGATCTAGCCAGCTTTCTACCCACTTTATAGTCCATACATCCAGCTCATACTTCTAACTTGCTGGCAAGAATACTGTGGGAGACAGTATCAAAAGCTTTGCTAAAGTCAAGGAATAACACATCCACTGCTTTCCCCTCATCCACAGAGCCAGTTATCTCATCACAGAAGGCACCCAGACTATTACACATCAAACCAATAGGCATATATGCAGCATTAAAATAGTCTATTGTGGTATTTGTCCATAAAAAAGGTATAAGATCAGAGTAAGGTTTTGCATTTGAGTGTAAAGCAGCCTTCATTCAAAATTAACCAAGTTTTTTGGTGGAAGGGAATTTCCCAGGCGTTTTAGGAAGTACCTGATGACTATTCATCCAAATAGTCATCAACAATTATATGTATTATTATTCATAATTTGTATTAGCACTTAGAAACCTCAGTATTAGCCCAGAGCCCCATTATGTTAGGCACAGTAAAAAAGAACAAAAAGATAGTGTCTTCCCAAAGATCTTATAGTCGAAGGATCCTTACTATGTAGGGTTGTCATGCTCAACTGGAATAGCCGGTCAAAAAGGGACCCTGATGGTTCTGGTTGGCACTGCTGACCGGGCCATTAAAAGTCCGGTTGGCGGATCCTAGGCTTATGGGTGGCCACGGAGGCTCTGCACACTGCCCCCACGCCGAGTGCCGGCTCTGCAGCTCCCATTGGCCAGGAACAGCGACCAATGGAAGATGTGGGGGTGGCACCTGTGGGCGTGAGGACAGCATGCAGAGCCTCTCCAGCCACCCATGCGCCTAGGGGCCGCAGGGACCTGGGTGGCTGCTTTCTGAGAGCCCTGGTAAGTGCCACTGGGACCCTGCACCCCGAACTCCCTCCCACACTCCAACCCCCTGCCCCAGCCCAGAGTCCTCTCCTGCACCCAAACTCAGTCATGGAGCCAACACCCCCACCTCAACACTCCACCCCAGCCCTGAGCCCCCTCTTGCACCCCAATCCCCTCATCCCCGCCCATCCCCACCCCCCCCAGAGCCTGCACCCCAACCGCCTGCCCCAGCCTGGTGAAAGTGAGTGAGGGTGGGAGAGAGTGAGCCATGGAGAGAGGGGAGATAGAGCAAGTGAGGGCAGAGCCTCGGGGAAGGGGTGTTCGGTTTTGTGCGATTAGAAAGCTGGCAACCCTATTACTATGCCTATCACACAGCCTGCAACCCCTTGCATTGCCACACTCTTCCTCCTGTCCCTTGCACCACAATCCTCCGTGCACAGACTAATTTTCCCCAGGCTCACTCCCCTTGTGCAATCCTGTTCCCTGATGCACCAATCCAGTCCTCCTTAATAAATCTCTCCTTCCATCTTTCACCATGACCCCAGACAGCCCTACAACATTCAGTTTTTAAATCCTAATACACATAGATATTTATACATACTGGTGTTTAGAAGCTGAGTTTGGTAAGGAAATATGGGGACATGGTGGGGGGGAGGCCACCCTGTGGGAAGCAGAGGTGTGTGTTTGAGATGGGAGCCCAGGGATATTATAGGGATATCTACAGTTGTCCTAGAAAGTTAGCATGTAAAATGTGAAGATTACATTCAGCTACAGAGGTCACTACTAATGCCTCCATAATAAAATGTACTTTGAGACACATGGTACATAATCTGTCATTCCAGGACATCTGTTTGAAAGGAAACAAAGGCACAGATGTTCTCTTGGAGACATTTTAATTTGTCAAGTGAAAATAATTGCTAACAAAAAAAAAACAAAAAAAAAAACTTGCTTTTATGTTGATTTTGATAATGATATTGTAAAATACAAACAACACACAAAGAGCAAACAAATAACCCAAAGCACAGTTTTTGCACACTTCCACAATCTTGAAATCTAAAAGAATGGTAAGACCCCACAGTTCCATTTTTGCTACAAAAGCCCAAAATATAAAATGCAAGTGAGCTACAGAAGAGAGCTTTAATCTCCTTCTATTTTATGAGTTTTGGATTTATTCAAAGCAGAAACATATGTTTGAGACCAACAGACTTATGAATTTGAGACCAAAAATTTGAGACCAACAGACTTATGAAGTCCATCTCCCGGGCATTCCAATACTAATAACATTTTTAATACATTTATTAAAGTCTGTATCTTCAAATCTGGAACGTTATATATAACCAGTTGAGCCCACAACTGCCCTCCATGACAGATGTTAGATTACACAGTGCTCCAGTTTGTGATTTGTGAGAATGCTATGGATTCTTTACCTTGAAGGTCATAATGAGATGAGTGAAATGGAATTCGGCTTCCAGATCCAGTTGGAGTGTTACATTTTCTAAACCTAAAGGCAGAAAAAGAAAATTCTATAGTAAACAGGAACATTTCTCAGCAATAACTTCATTATTTTCTTAAGAGACCCTCATTCTGATAATATAAAGACCTTTTTCTTGACTTTGGCTGTTATGTTGTGATAGAACAACGTATGGATTAGCACTATAACAAACATTAGGGAATTGCAGCGAAGACTCTGAAGATACAGTGTTTGCAAACTTCCTAAACATCACATTACATGGGATTGCCAATTGGAGATATTATTTCTTATACGGTGCTGTACATGTATTTAGTCTGTATGGCATTTAACATATTTCACTTTACCCCCATACTTGAGGTATTTCAAGCATCAGTACCCCATTACTCAGGTATGGGGAGGTTAAGTGATTCACACACAATGCAGAACTAGTCTGGTATCAGGCCTTCCGCAGAGGCCTCTAGCTGATGCTTTAGAAGAAAATGAAAAACTCCACAGTCCACTAAGGATGAAGCCCTGGCCCTCACTTCGCTCTGCATGGGCAAAAAGCCTGACATGCAATGGAAATGAACCATAATTCTCTCTGCTAGGAGCTAGACTGCTGAGATCTCGTGCAGGGGGGTTCTGGAATTCTGCAAATGGCTCTCAGCCTAGGAACATGGGTGGTTGGGGCAGCCTATTCGTCAGGCAAGGGCCTGGATTCACTGGATTAGTACAAACAAACTTTCCTAAACCCCCATGTAGGTCCTCTGCCCAAAGCCCATTTAATTCTAGTTTTACAGACAAGAACGTTGATTACACTTATAGCCAGTTACGCAAAGCTGCATAATGGAAGGAGCTGGGGCAGTGGTCCCCAACGCAGTCCCTGCGGGTGCCATGGCACCTGCTGGGGCATCTATGTGCACCTGCGTACTGGCCGGCGGACAATTATCCACCGAAATGCCACCGATAAGCAGCATCATCCAGAGGCATCGCCGCTGATATGCCGCTGATTTTCGGCGGCATTTCGGGGGCGATGCCTCTGGATGATGCCGCTTCTCAGTGGTATTTCGGCAGATGCTCATCCGTCGGCCACGGTCCTCAGTGGCTTGTAGTCCGGCGCTTGCCAGATGAAAAAGGTTGGGGACCATTTTGCTGGGGGATTCTTTCCTGTCCCCTGTGCCAATCAGCATACACCCAAAGCATGAGACTGGATTACCCTTATCTTGGTTTGCATTACAGAACTGAAGTGCCTAGATAGAGGCAGATACAAAAAGAAAGCTGGGGGACTGGAAGTGGCCTCCCTTATAATGCCCTGATGAGAAGCCCTGACTCCTCTCTCAGCTGCTGATAAGACTGAGGGTGATGGAATTCATACCATAGCAGTGATGCTGGACACTGGCTGAGGGCTCCAGTTCCAGTAACAGCCTCTGGCAGTGGGTCTCTCCAGTTAGAAGACGCACACCCCTCCCCCCCAACCTCTGCTTGTGTATATTTAAACTTTCCCTTGATTTTTTTTTTTTTAGTAGTTTAAAACACAATAATGAACTGTATTTGCTTTTTTCTCTTTGCTGCTGCCCGAGTGCATACTTCCGGTTCCAAATGAGGCATGTAACTGACTGGTCAGTTCGCAACACTGATGTTCATAACTCTGAGGGTATACTATATCACGAAACTGCCACTGTCCTGGTCAGTTTTACACTTGCCTACAACTTCCTGAATATCAGCAGTGAAACCCAGCCGATTCTTGCTAATGTCACTCAGAGGCTCTTTGCGGAAACTATGAGCAGAAGCATAGGAGCCCTTTGTCTGCACAGTCAGAGATTGCACTGCAGGGGTTCACAGTGGAAAGATTATTTTTGTAACCATAAGGGACAGAAGCCTACAACTGTTTTTCAAATGAAAGGTTAAATTTTACAGAAATTGACTATTCAGATCCCCTCACTCACTGATGAGAGCTTTCCAACTTACCAGTGGTAAGAAAGAGATTTTTCAAGTTGTACAACTATAAATTATCAAAATTTTAGGACTGTATACTGAAGGAAGATAACACAAACAGTTATTTGATGCACGTGAAAAGATCTTTTGAAACAGCTGGAAACTAATTACATTCTAGTTTGTAGCATAAAAAAACAAATAAAAATGATTTAAAGGGGGGGGGTGGGAAGGAAGACAAGTAGAATAACCCAAGGAAAGTATGGAACTTTCCAATATTTAAACAGCTATAATTTTGTGTGGAACACACACAGTAATATAACTATCCTTGCTGCTTTTATGTCTACATGGAGAAAGAAAGAATCATTTGTTGTTTATTTTTGAGGGACATTTGCATGACCTTATAAGCTTAAACTTTTCTGTTGGTAAGTTGCCAAGTCTATCACAAAAAACATGAGCTATCTGGAATGCTAAACTAGAAACAGTGGAGACAGATAGCTAGCTGGATTAATCTCACTTGTTAAAAAGGACATCATGTAAACTTCTTTTTAGCGGGTTAATAAGAGTTTTTCAAAATATCACAGTGTTCATTAAGTTACAATAAGAACCTTTGCCAACATATTTGCCAAATACTATGCCTTCCATACTTTTTTTTTTTTTTTTTAAAAGGAGTATCTTAGGAGTTTTAGGATTGGATGGCCTAACTTGAGGAAATTCAGGCAGGCTGAGAGCACAGCTGTAAAAGGAAAAAGGAATGGCTTACTCTGGAAAGAAATTTTAGAGGGAAAAATACCCCACAAAACTAACGTGTGTGGTTTTTATTTGCTTTGATTTGCTTGCTTTGTTCATCTAGCAGATAACTACATAGCCTGAGCAGAGAAGTGAGTTGATAGTGAATATTGAGAGAGTGGCCCTGATTCTTCCATCCTCCTGAAGGGCAGACGCCAAAGTGGTTTTAAGCTATAGGAGTCCTGTCCAGCCTGTGGCTTAGGCTGGACCAGCCTCAGGGTACCTGGGTGACAACGGCTGGAGCACCGTGCACTCTAGCCACACCTCCTACCTCCGCTGACAGGCATGCTAGGCGAGGCTGGGAGGAACAACAGTGTACAGCTGTTCTGGCTGCTCTGCACTGGGATGTTCCTTGGTGCCTGTTTCCTCCCCTTTTGCTCATTCCACTAAGCACAAGAGATTTGGGCACAATATAAAAAAAAAAGCTATATATTTTTAAACAAACATGATAAGAGATTCCTTAAAGTTTATATTATACTTTTTCCAGCACTCCTAAAGTTCGTAAGACTTTGTTTATAATAAAACATCACTCAAATATATATCAAAGAATCTAGCTTTACCAAGGGATCTGTGCTTAACACGCTAATGCTCCATGCAGCACTAACAACTAGGCAGACAACCCTTCAAATAACAACAAAACGTACTGGAATCTTTAAGTCAATCAAGGGTGACCAATTATGTTCATTAGAAATGATCTCCAGATGAACTACATACCATTTTCTGACTGCCACCACAGCTTGAGACGGTTTGGAGCAAATGTTGTGACCACATTTTCAATAAGATGGCTATCAGGGTTGAGAGTCTCGTGGAAGGGGAACTGGGAATTGCACGTGAAACATTTTTTGTCCTCCTAAAATAATAAGACAATTAACGTTTTAGTCTTAGCGTTGGTTATTGTATCAAAAAAAGTAATAGTTGTTCCCTGAAGATAAACATATTTTGCATTAATGTTGTATTTGGCTCTTTGTGCCTTTTGAAGAATGACTCCAAAAGATTTATTTTTTACTTTAAAAATTAAAGAAAGCATTATTTACTCTTAAATTAATAAGAGTAACTTGAAGGCCAAAGGGGAAAATATGACAGGAATTAAATAAGCTTTTAGTTTTATTGGAAGTATGTTTTACTTAAAACTTAATTCCAGGGACTATCCCTGGGAATAAGTACTCCCCAGCACAATTCATAAGTGAATAGTAATGTTTACAGAAAACTATTCAACTGATTTATGCTGAAACTTAGACCCAGAAACAACAAATTCAAATGCTCTGTAAAGTAGTGTTTGCTTCTTCCAGTTACAGATATCCTGGACAAAGCCCTGTGCAGCTCAAAGTCCCCTGTAAAGCTTTAGTGTAGGTCCAATTTACTAGGGTGGAATTTCACCATTGAGTCCAAATTTTCAAGCACATACTTAGGTTGAGCACACACATGGTTATGAGCACAAATGCAACCCTAACTTCGCATGCAGCCCCATGTTGCACCTGTTTGAAATCATGGGCCTGAGTGACTAGCCCTCCTCCACAGAACAAGTGTAACATAACAGCTATTATTATCTATTCATTTGTATTGTAAAGGTGCCTAATATGTCAGAGCCCACTTGTGATAGGCACTGCATAGACATAACAAAGAGACAGTCCCTGCCCAAAGAAGTTTACATCTTAAATTAAGATGTGAGACAACAGATAGATATGACAGATCAACAGGGGGAGCCCGAGATAACGGTAAAACAGCTTGAATATGCAGCTGGTCACAGTCCAGGAGCCACTAACTACAGTCAAGTGTTATGTGGGCATCATGGCTCAGGTGGGTTTTACAGAGACATTCAAAAGAGGACAATGTGATGGTATTGTGGATTTTTTACTGGGCGCTCCTTCCATAGCATAAGGGGCTGCATAGGAAAAAGCACAATGGTGCATGTCCAAAAATTGGACAAACAGGCAGTTTAGGATGGCATTGTTGGCAGAGTGGAGGCTACATTCACATTCATTCAGCCCTTAATAAAACAGCACCTCAGCAGTCATGGATCTGAGCATTAGAGATGTTGCTATAGTATAAAGTAAGTGATGCTGTTTCACACAATTCAGTGCCAATTATGGCGCCCTTCTCCTGGTAGTCCCCAGGCACAGAGTTCATACTCCCCAAGCCCTCTGTCATTCCTGCCATGAGCAAACAAATCAAGACAAGTCTCTGTGGTCCGTGTATCCTCCCAATTCCTTAGGCATGTCCCTATCATCTTCCCATATAGTCAGATTATTTGGGCTAATCTATATGAGCACTCCCAAACCAGCCAGAGTACAGGTCCCAAATATAGGCCCAGACCTCCTGCCGCTGAAATCAGGGTCAAAGCTGTCTGTTCGCTAAGGTTTGCCAGAAAGAGGTGAGGGGTCTTCAGCATCTTTCAGAATCCCCCTTCTAACCATGTCTTTTCTGCCACACTCTGCACCTTTGAGGGGGAGGGGGAGGGGGAGGGGGAGAGGAACAGGGACAAAAGCAGCCAAGGATACAATGCTGACTCAGAATATTTAGTTGCAAGAATAAAAATAAGAGAACACTCGAAATCTTGCAAGGTATGTCAGAAATTCTACTATAGCCATATTGGGACCCAATCCTGCAAAGTGCTGAGCACACACTATCAAACTAAACGAGCTGACATGACACGTTTGTTCAAGTATACTAAGGAGCAATATACTTTGGGCCAAATTCTATGGTCCTGAATGGAACAAGACTCCCACTGCTTTCAGAGGGAGTTTTGCTCCACCTAAAAAGCAGCAAAGAGTCCTGTGGCACCTTATAGACGCATTGGAGCATAAGCTCCAGTACGTCTGTTAGTCTATAAGGTGCTACAGGCAGGGCTGGTGCAACCATTTAAGCGACCTAGGCGGTTACCTAGGCCACTGGCATTTGGGGGGGCGCCATTTTCTTTGGCAGCGACCGCGGTGCCCTGATCTTCGGCTGCCCTGGTCGCCGCTGGCATTTAGGAGGAGGGAGCTGGGCAGGGGAGCACGGGGAGGGCTGACTGCAGCAAGTAAGGGGGGAGGGCAGCACGCAGGGGAACTCCCCACCCTAGCTCACCCCTGCCCCGCCTCCTCCCCGAGCACGCCGTGGTTGCTTCACTTCTCCCACCTCCCAGGCTTGCAGCGCCTAAGCTGATTGGCACCGCAAGCCTGGGAGGCGGGAGAAATGAAGCAGCAATGGTATGCTTGGGATGCTCGTGTGTGGAGCAGGGGTGAGCTGAGGCAGGGGGGTGCCTCAGGGCGGAGAGTGGGGAGCTGCTGCAAGGGGGGTGCCTCGGGGGGGGGGAAGCTGCCATGGGGGGGCGTCTCAGGGCACAGGCACCGGGGGAGGGCGCAAAGTGCAAGTTTCGCTTAGGGCACAAAACATCCTTGCACCAGCCCTGGCCACAGGACTCTGTCGCTTTTTACAGATCCAGACTAACATGGATACCCCTCTGATACTTGCTCCACTTAGAACAACAGAATTTGGGCTAGTGTTTTTGACATTGTAAACTCAGGTTGAGATTATTTATCTACTTTCACATGTAATATAGCTCCATTTATACTGACTGGGTTTTTTACATGTCCCTTCTGTCTTGGAAACCTGGAATGTGCTAGACTATTTTTCCACATAAATTCATATTTTCATTGTTTTACTTGAAGACACACACAGATTTAACTACCCTTCCCCCCCATGCCAGAATTTAAACTATAAATGTAATTACATACTGACTTTGATTCAGGAAGTAGTCTAGACGGCACTGTACAAGCCTGAAGAAGTATGAATTGAACTCTCTGTGCCACATTCTTACTTATCAAGTTAAATTGAGTTTAAATGAATAAGTACACTATGGGTGCAAATAGCTAGGCATGCTCTTTATACTGCCTCTACATCACAAAATCAGAAATCTGGGCTGGAGGGACCTTGAGAGGTCATCTAGCCCATCCCCCTACGATGAGGCAGGACAAATGTTTGTCTAACCTGTTCTTAAGGGGATTCCACAACCTCCCTTGGAAACTTATTCCTGTACTGTACTATCCTTACTGTTATAAAAATTTTTCTTAATATCTAACCTACATTTCCAGTGGTGCAGATTAAGCCCATTAGTTCTTGCCCTACTTTCAGTGGACATGGAGAACATTTGATTGATCACTGTCCTCTTAACAGCTCTTAACATATATTTAAAGACTTATCAGGTCCTCTTTTACCTCCCTTCCCCCCAAGTCTTCTTTACTCAAGACTAAACATGAACATTTTTTTAAACCTTTCCTCACAGATCAGGTTTTCTAAGGCTTTTATCATTTTTGTCAATCTCCTCTGGATTCTTTCTAAGTTGTCCACATCTTTCTTGAAGTGTGGCACCCAAAATTGGGCACAGTACTCTAGCTGAGATCTCACCAGTGCTGGGTAGAGCAGAAAATTACCTGCTGTGTCTTATATATGACATATACTCCAGAACAGCATTAGCCTTTTTTGCAACTGCATCCCATTGTTGACTCATACTTAATATATGATCCATTAAAACCCCCTATCCTTTTCAGCAATACTACTGCCAGTAGTGGCACTAGGCCTAAGCAGACTAAGCAATTGCTTAGGGCCCCAAGTAACTCAAGGGCCCCCGATTTAATATAACACCCAATATATTGTTCATCTAATTTCATGGAGCGTTTTTACAAATGTATTTGTGTATGTTGTGTTGGTAACTGCATTATTTAGTATTAAAAATACTACCATTGGCCAAATTACATACAAGAACATTTTGTGTTTAAATTCACCTGAACTACTATACTTCTAATTTGACTAGCACAAAAGATGCATCACTGTCAGAGGGAGGAGGGATCCAGCTCCCAGCCCCTGCAGGATTGTTCCATACAGAGTTTTCCTAGCTTTGGGCAGTCTAGTTTTAAATGTCACATGTGATGGGGAATCTCTCAAGAGAGCTGGGTGATGATCAGGCTTTCATGGCCATGCTGGGTGCTCACTGTTTTGCAGAGCTAGGGGCAAGGAAGGCTCCCTTTCGGGATCAGAGCTTGGGGTAACAGTGGAATGGGAGCTGCCAGTAGCAAGCACTGGGTGCAGAGCCCCCCACAGTGGGATGGGGGGTGCGTTGGCCCCCTCAGGACAGCATTCCCAGGCAGGCACAGCCTCTGTCCTTGTTCTCCCACCCAACTCCCCCACTGCTTTCCTGGGAGAAGGTGCTTCCTTCCAACTCGGCAACCAGACAACCCAGAGCAGGAAACACAGGAGGGACGCAACTGTGCAAACAAAGCTGAGCCCCAGGGATGCACTCGGCTTCCTGTCCGCCCCCTCCCCAGCGCCAGCTGTTTGCGCCGCGCAGCCAGGGGCCCCTCCCGCCGGCCGGGTCCTTACCTGGAGGTGGCTCACGATGCAGTAGGGCTCGGGCCTGTGGAGCCCGCACGTGGAGCTGGCGGACAGCTGCGAGGCGCGGCCGATCAGCAGGTCGCCGGTGGCCGGGTAGCAGCTGCCCTCGGCGCACCCGTAGCTGTACTCGGGCTCCTGAGCCAGGGCGGCGGCCCACAGCCCTGCACGGGGGAAGGCAGAGCGGGTGAGGCGGGCAGGGCTGTGGGGGGAGCGCTCGGGGAGTGGGTGCGGACACCCCGGCGCCGACGCTTGCAGAGCTACCTGGAGAAGGGGGGGGATGTTCCCATATGTTGGGGGGAGGCAGAGGAGACGCCCCCGTCCAGCCCAGCGCCCCCTCCCAGGTGAGCGCGCCCCCACCGCTCCAGGAACCCGCAGCCCCAGCTGTCTGCGCGGGAGGCAACGCTGGTCCTAACCTGGCCGCCTGGCCCGGAGCAGCTGCAGGGACGTGCCCATAGGGGCCAAGGGCAGCTGCTGGGGGTGGGGCAGGAACTTGCCAACCCAGCTACCGAGACTCTCGGGTCCCAAGCCACAGCTGGGCTGAGCGAGACAGGCCGGGCTGAGGAAGCCGCCCCCGCTACTGCCCCGGGGGACACAGGGCAGCCAGGGGCCGCGCGAATTACCTAGGAGCGCGCCAAGGTGCGCCTGGAGCCAGCCCATCTCCCCGCGCGCCGGGAAGGGAGGCAGGAGAATGCGCCGCCCGGCTTCGCCTTAGGTGCCTGCAAAGGAGACGCTGAGCTGCGAGGGAGACGGTCCCTGGCTGTGCCGCGTCCGACAGGAAACCGGCGTGTCCGCTCTCCTCACGCCTGGCTCCTACTGCCCCGCAGAGAAGAAACTTTCAGCCGGAGAGGGACTGGGAGGCGCCTTCACGCAGGCGCTGAAGGTGGGCGGGGGGTGCAGCCCCGGAGCCAGGAAAGCTGCTGCTACAGCGGGTTCCACAGCAGCTCGAGCTCTCGCCTTTGTTTCTGCCCAAATCGTGCTAGTTGTTCACAAAGTGCATAGTTCCTTCAGGCTACTGCACGTTTGCAGCGCTGCGCTTGGCCATGCTCCTCAGTTGGGCCGCGTCTGCGCTAGGGAAATGGACACGGTTGGACACCCTGTTAGCTCACCTGTCTTAACTAACGTTGTTAAAGGCAACTTAGCAGCTAGTGTAGACAGGGTCAAGGTGTGTTGCATCATGTGATAGTGGAGCATAGTTAACCCTTCACCTAACGTTTTTAAACATAACTGCCTTGGTCATCACAAAGGGAAAACAGCTCATTCATTCATCCTGTGTTTTCTGTCATGATCCATGTTCCCGAGGTAATCATGACCTCAGGGGCAACAGATACTCACTGCTATGGGCTGCTGGTGGAGTTGTGGCTGCTGGATGGGGCCTATGTGGATGGGATATGTATACTTTGACTGGGGAAGGGAGAGCTACCATTGACTTGACCATATACATTTGTAAGAGGTGAGTCATGGAAAGGTGCTGAAGCTCCCAAACGCTTGAGGGCAACAATTTCCCTGTTAACCCCAAAAGAGAGGATAAACAGAGAGAGGCTGCCTTAATTTTTATTGTTATTGAGGGTAAAATTCATCTTCATAAAGTTCACACAATTATTAAAAGGTGAAATAGGGTTAAATATATGGAAAGTTTTAGTCTTTGATTTGTTTTGAGGAGGTGGGTCTATTTTTCCTTAGCTGGACATATAAAGTGGTACTGTCAGATAGTTTTAGGTCTCAAATTGTGTGTGTGTTTTAAAGGTTTTACAAAGCCTTATATTAATAAAACTGTTTTCATGAAATATTTCAGTGAAAATAGGGGTTGTGTATGTGTTGGACTGAATCGTTCCCCTGCAGTTTATGATCCAAATGTTGCAGCATATGAGCACTGGGAAGAGAAACTGACCCTCTGTTTTCATTGTCAAAGCTAAGTGTAATGAAGAAAAACAAACCAAATAAATGGTGAAAGTTAGAAGTTTTCAGTTTCAATAATTTAAGGCATTATTAGTAACCCAGGAAAATAATTTTTAAATACTATTTTTAACCTAGAAGTAAAACTTTAAAGGATAAAACAAAATGAACTGAATAGACTGTTTTATTCTGTGATCTGTGTGTGTCTGCTCACGCACACATGAGCAACCAGTGGGGACTTAAGGTCCTCCTCACTATAAACAGAGCTGTATAAAGGGATCTAGTTATTACACAGTTGTCCCTCAACCCAGTTGCAAGGTGATTCCATTTTAGTCCTATCCACTGTGCAACTCCAGCTATGGTTTTGTAACCAGTTGCAAGTAACTCAGTTTGCTTTATGTCTATACAGCAGCTTTTCTGTCATCACAGCTGTGTGTTTGCATTCATTCGTTACAGCCATTAGTGATTATCTTCAAAAACTAAGGGAAGATGGGAGAGATTCTAGGGGACTGGAAGAGGGCAAATGTAGTGCCAATCTATAAAAAGGCGAATAAAAATAGAACAACTCAAGGAATTACAGATCTAGTCAGTTTAATTTTAGTACCCAGAAAGATAATGGAGCAAGTAATTAAGCTATCAATCTGCAAACACCCAGAAGATAATAAGTAACAGTCAACATAGATTTGTCAAGAACAAATCATGTGAAACCACCTAATAGCTTTCTTTGACAGGGTAACAAGCCTTGTGGTTGGGTGGAAATGTAAATGTGGTATATCTTGACTCTAGTAAGGCTTTTAATACTGTCTCACATGACCTTCTCATAAACAAACTAGGGAAATATAACCTAGATGCAGCTATTCTAACAAGGGTGGGCAAACTTTTTGGCCCAAGGGCCAAGTCGGGGAATAAAAATTGTATGGTGAGCCATAAATGCTCACAAAATTGGGGTTGGGGTGCAGGAGGGGGTGTGGGCTCTGGGGTGGGGCTGGGAATGAGTTTGGGGTGCAGGAGGGTGCTCTGGGCTGAGATCCAGGGGTTTGGAGAGTGGGAGGGGGATCAGGGCTGGGTCAAGGAGTTGGGGCATGGGGAGAGGCTCTGGGATGCAGACTCCAAGCAGCACTTACCTCAAGCAGCTCCCAGAAACAGCGGCATGTCCCTTCTTCGGCTTTTACGCGGAGGTGTGGCCAGGAGGCTCTGCACACTGCCCCATCCGGGGGCACCACCTCTACAGTCCCATTGGAGCACTAGAGGGGGCCATTGGAGTGCGTAGGAGGTGGAACAGGGCCATACTGTGGCTTCCGGGAGCCGCATGGTGTGGCCCCTTACCCTGCTCCCCATTTGGAGTGCCGGAGCAATGCTGAGCCGTGTGGTGCGGCCCCCAGCGCAGGAGTGGGACCGAGCTACGTGGTCTGGCCCCTGACCCAGCACCCCGGCTGGAGTGGGGCCGAGTCTCTGGCGCGGCTTGCGGGCCGGCTTAAAACAGCTCGGGCCCAGATCTGGCCCACAGGCCATAGTTTGCCCACCCCTGTACTATAAGGTGGGTGGATAGCTGGTTGGAAAACCTTTCCTGGAGAGTAGTTATCAGTGGTTCACAGTCAAACTGGAAGGGCATATCGAGTGGGGTCCCACAGGGATCTGTCGTGGTTCCAGTTCTGTTCAATATCTTCATAAATTATTTAGATAAAGGCATAGAAAGTACAACTATAAAGTTTGCAGATACCATCAAACTGGGAGGGGTTGCAAGTGCTTTGTAGGATAGGATTAAAATTCAAAATGATCTGGACAAACTGGAGAAAATGGTCTGAAGTAAATAGTGCAAAATTAAATAAAAGACAAATGCAAGTACTCCACTTCAGAAGGAACAATCAGTTGCACACATACTAAATGGGAAATGACTGCCTAGGAAGGAGTACTGCAGAAAGGGATCTGGATGTTATAGTGGATCATAAGGTAAATATGAGTCAACAATGTAGTACTGTTGCAAAAAAAGGAAACATAATTCTGGGATGTATTAGCAGGAGTGTTGTAAGCAAGACACAAGAAATAATGCTTCCACTCTACTTCACGTTGATAAGGATCAGCTGGAGAATTGTGTCCAATTCTAGTGCCACATTTCAGGAAAGGTGTGGACAAATTGGAGAAAGCCCAGAGGTGAGCAACAAAAATGATTAAATGACTAGAAAACGTGATTTTTGAGGAAAGATAGAAAATATTGAGTTTGTTTAGTCTGTTAAAGAGAAGACTAAGGGAGGGGATATGATAATAGTTTTCAAGTACATGAAAGGTTGTTACAAGGAGGAGGGTGAAAGATTGTTCTCGTTAACTTCTGATAATAGGACAAGAAGCAATGGGCTTAAATTGCAGCAAAGGTGGTTTAAGTTGGACGTTAGGAAAAACTTCCTCAGTGCCAGGGTAGTTAAGCACTGGAACAAATTGCCTAGGAAGGTTGTGGAATCTCCATCATTGAAGGTTTTTAAGAACAGATTAGACAAACACCTGTCAGGAATGGTCTAGTTATTATGTAGTTCTGTCTTGAGTGCAGGTGATTGGACTTGATGACCAGGTGAGTTCCCTTCCCATCCTACATTTCTATGATTCTGCTTAACCATTACTTGAATATATTCTGGGAAGGCATCTGTAACATTTTTGAGTGGAATCCAGACCAGTGAGAGATTCTGCCACCACCTGCCCTTTAACCTTGGGTGCCTTAAAATGCTCTACTGCCATGGCTCACAGCCCAGCCCCCAACAGCATGCAGACAAACATGCCGTTCCCTGAGCCCCTGTGTGCTGTGCAGCCCTAGTTCAGTGCTCTGACCCCAGCAACCCCACTGTGCTCTCCACCAACCTTAGTTACTACTTACCCCAACATCCCCCAGTCCCAAATTTCCCCAAGACCCTCTGCCCTGAAATGTCCAGCCCTCTCCTGGAACACTCAGAATTAATAAGGTTCATTGCTCCTTTAAAGAGACAAAAACACAGTTTATCCCTTTAACTGGAGTTAACAATCACTTCAATTCAAACACAGCATGAGGTTGGCTAAGACTAAAAGTAAAACAGGTTTATTAACCAAAAAGGTTTTAAGTTCGTTCAAATACAAGATATAAAGACAAAATGATCACAAGCAAATAAAAGTAAAAATATTTTCTAATGGCTGAGACCTAATTTAACAAGCTACAGTCTTTGTTCAAAGGAGAATTCTTAACAATTTTTTAATCTTTGCCATTTTCTGTCAGTCAGGACCTTCCACAGATGTACAAGGGGCTTGTTTCACTTGTCTTCCTAAGTGAAAGATCTTTGCCTAATCTGATTTCTTACCTATATTCAGTTCCCAGAGACTTCAATCCCCTTGGCTGAAGGACCCATCTTACTCCAGCCCCTTGTGTCTGTCCAGTGATGGGTGTCAAGATGGTTTCTTCTCTCTCCTTATATCTTCCCAAACTCACTGTTTTGTCCCCCGACTCAGGATGACCTTTTGCTGTTCTTCCCTTCCTGTGGACTTCTCATCTCCTTTCTGATTCATATGTAAATAGGGATTCCATTGTTTTTGGTCATATGTTCCTTAATTTCATTGCAGAGAGGTAGATAGCTGCCTTCCCTCTTGTCTGGGGGAAAAATCCTGTGTTTGGTCACAGACTTTAAAGCATAATATAAGTGAGTATGCATAATTCCTTATATAGTGTTAATACATACATTTTGCAATAATATTAGTCATCAGTGTGTCATTAGCTTTCATAAAAGATCTTACCTGGCATACTTTTATAGTGCAGTAATATTGTATACCATTAGTTGATTCAATTATTTATCATTTGAGTTTCAGACCCCCTGTCTTTACAGTTCAGTAAACTCACAACTTCTGGGAAAAGATGCCATGTGGTCTGGTGAAGACTTCATGCTGTTTCCTCCCCCACACTGGTCACAGTTGAGTTGTTACCTCCTCCCCTCATCAGTTTGATGGCTTTGTTTACCTTTTATGTAAATGCACCTTCATTGTCTCTGCCTGATGACCAGGATGGTCAGCCAAGCAAATACACATTCCACTGTTTAGGGCAGACTGGCCTTATGCATTACCTGCCCAACACATTTTAAGAACATAATTCTAGCACACATCCATAACTCTTGGTACATGCCCTGTACATACACCACATAAGAATATCAATGATCTGTTAGTTTTCCAATGATGTTACTTGCCACCTTTTGGGTCTATATCATGACAACAGTTTATTAGGTGTAGTGAGTCTGGCGGGCCTGACAAGAATTGCTGACACAGAGTAAGTGAACTACAGATGGACTTCTGGGTCACAGTATCCCATAGTGCCTTAGCAGGAGCTGCCTGTGCCAAGACCTCTGTGTGTTTTGATTTTGTTCCCCCTTGTCCCTTCTGCCTAGATTTATGGGAAGAAGAGGCTGTTCTGCAGCTCACAATGTTCAGTTATTTAGACAATGTCCAGCAAGAGAGAGTGCTGGTAATTTTAAACCAGCCCACATCTTCGGGGTGAAGGAGCCAGGTACACGCTCTGGGGCAGAATCCCCAGAGATCAGGCATATCAAAAAGCATCCTCATGGTGGAGGGAATGTGCACTGTGGGATGGATGTCTGGCCGCTTACTGGTTAACATTAGCATAGCTGGAATGGTCAATGCAATAAAATACCAGTATGCATGACTGCTGACAGGAACTGAACCATGTCCCAGATGAGGCAGCTAACTGCACAGTTAATATTCACCAGTTAGTAACCAATTATTAAGCATATGCTGTCAGGACGTAAATCATGTGTTTAACCAGCCATGCCCCTAACTCTTTAGCAGCACTATGAAAAGTTCATGTGTGTGGATGGGGCCTCCGAATGTACATGAGGATCTTACTCATGTATCGGCACATGTCTAAGGTCTCATCTACCAAATGGACGCATGCTGCAGCTGGCTTCTCAGTCACAGTTCTATTTGAAGTGCAGTCTGGCCCTAAGGCTGTTTCTCATTACTGGTGAATACTGAAACTGAGCACTTCTGCATGCAGAATTCTCCTTTCTTCCTCTGGACTCTGTGGGGGCAGGAGGGGATGTGGGTGAGACAGGATTTGCTGGGAGAGTAGAGCAGTTTGTTATTGTAATGGTAGCTTTCCTACCTCATCAATCACTGGGGAGGCTGGGAGGAGGGGATTGAGCAGCTGAGAGGGGCAAAACAGTCACTTCTCAACTCCTACTCCTCTTCTTCTGACCTAATTATTAAACTCCCTGGGCTCCAGAAAGGGGCACATATGGGCTTAATCATTAGGCAACAAAGTTAGCTTAATGCTGAGAAGAAAGTTTTACTAGTAAACAGATACTGGTAAGCTGGCCTGAAAGATGGAAGTATTTGCCTCCTACTGTGGTTGCTGCTTTCTGGAAACTGAGAATAGCGAGAGGAAACATTTAGGCTGAAAGCAGAGCATAATTGTGGACTGGTAACTCAAAGAGTTACTTATTGAATATGGCCCCAGTCCTGCAAAGGCTTACACAGATGCCCAACTTTATGCTCATGAGAAATCAGTGAGACTGCTCACATGGAGAAAGCTTACACACATGCTGTGATGCTGGTTGTTGGCATCCTTTCATCTGCGAGAGACGGTGGGAACTGCAGCCTATGATGTAGATGATTTGCAATGTCTCATGTGCCTGAATAGTCCAATTCAAAATTTGCATGATCTTTGGCAGTTATTGCAAATGTATCTTGGTTTGGAGCTTTTTGCTTCCTATGGGCTCTTTTCTCTTCAAGCTGTAGAAGCCAGCTTCTGTCATGGACTTTGATACCCTGGTGCAGGGCCGGTGCAACCATTTAGGCGAACTAGGCGGTTGCCTAGGGTGCCAAGATTTGGGGGCGCCAAAAAGCGGCGCCCCCCCCCAAATTTTTTAAATGGTTGCAGCGGCCGCTGCGTAGTCTGAGCTGCCGGCAGCAGCAGCTGCCTGCAGCCCGGCAGCTTAGGGCGCC
>NC_133769.1:30739735-30744614 GCF_003597395.2 Chelonoidis abingdonii
TGCGGCAGCTCCGCCGGAGCTGCGAGACCCGCGCGGGGGGCGGCGAAATGTCCCGGCGCCTAGGGCGTCAGAAATCCTAGCGCCGGCCCTGCCCTGGTGGAGATGATGGCGCCACTTGTTATGATCACTTGCCAAGATTTTCCATGGTCAGGATCAATTTCAAATTCCTTCATATCTCACTTGCATGTGTCTTTATAGAGAAGCTTGCGACATCCTGTTGTTCGTGTTACCTCTGATAGCTCCCTGTACGGCATGTCCTTAGGTATACATCCATCTTCCAACCTGCTCAGATGGCCCAGCCAGCCCCGTCATCTTAGCTTGAGCAGGGCTGTCAAGCTTGGTAAATTTGCCTTTCAAAGAATCTCTGCATTGGTGACTTTGTCCTGCCATTTGGTGTTGAGTATGCAGCATAAACAATGTAGGTGGAAACTGTTTAACCTTTTCTCCTGATGAGCATAAATTGTCCATATTTCCCCCACCATACATGAGAGTTCTGCTTGGTGCACTAGCATTTTGGTCTTGATGGTAAGCTTTGGGTTGTTCCATGCTTTTTTAGTTAGTCTGCTAAAGGTGGTAGCAGCCTTTCCAATGCAATCATTTACTTCTTCATCCAGTGAGAGACTGGTGATCACTGTAGAACCTAAATAGTTGAACTTTTGGACAACTTCTAGCTGGTTTGCATTTAAGGTGATTGACGGATCTTGTGGAACCTCCTGTCCTAATACAACCATTTTCTTGATGCTGATGGGCAGAGCAAATGCCTGACAGGCACTTGAAGGGCGGTCCATGAGTTCGTAGTAGATCTTCATTGTACGGTATGAGGGCAGTATCATCAGCGAATAGAAATTCCCTGATTAGCACCTCTTTTACTTTGGTCTTTGACTTAAGTCAGGACAGGTTGAAGAGTTTCCCATCTGATCTTGTGTGGAGATGTACTCCATCTTTCATGTCCTTAAACGCATAGTTCAAGAGTACCAAGAAGATTCCAAAGAGTGTAGGTGCAAGAACACATCCTTGCTTCACTCTGCTTTTCATCTCAAAGCTGTCTGAAGTGGACTCGTCAAACTGGACAGTTGCTCTCCCATTTTGTGGAATGAACGTATAAGACTAAGGGGCAGCTCCAGGCCCCAGCACGCCAAACGCGTGCTTGGGGCGGCAAGCCGCGGGGGCACTCTGCCTGCACTGTGAGGGCGGCAGGCAGGCTGCCTTCTGCAGTGTGCCTGTGGAAGGTCCGGACCCTCCGCAGGCACGCCGCCAAGGGAAGCCTGCTTGGGGTGGCAAAAAACCCTAGAGCCGCCCCTGATAAGACTTAACCGGGTTGGTGGGCATCCTATCTTCTCTAGTATTGCGAATAGACCTGCTCCGCTGACTGTGCTGAATGCTTTCGTTAGGTCCACAAAGGTGATGTATAATGGTAGGTTTTGCTCTCTGCACTTGGAGTTGATGCAGAGAAAATATGTCTATAGTTGATCTTCCAGCCCTGAATCCACAGTGTGATTCGGGGTAGACATGATTCACCAGCTGTTGTAGGTGCACTAAGATGACTTTTGCGAAAGCTTTTCCTGCTACACTTAGTAGCGAGATACTCCTGTATTTGTTGCAGTCACCCTTTTCGCCACATCTCTCTTGGTACCTCACTCTCTTTCCAGCATTTAAGTAGCAGCTGATGAAGATATGGTAATAGGCTGTCTTTCCCACACTCGAGGATTTCCACTGGGATGCCATCTTTTCCAGGATCCTTGCCACTTGATAGCAAACAGGGCCGGCTTTATGAAGGGTGGAGCCCGATTTTGAATACCTGGCGGTGGTCCAGAGCTTCAGTGGCACTTTGGCGGCGAGGGATCCCCTCTGGGTCTTCTGTGGCACTGAAGGACTCCCCGCTGCCGAAATGTCGCTGAAGACCCCCAGAGTGGACACCCCTTGCCCCCGCTGCCGAAATGCCACCGAAGCCCCGGACCACCGCTAGGTAAGTTTTTGGTTTTTTTGTTTGTTTTTTTTTAAAAAGGCGCCTAAGGCATGGGGTCTTCTTAGGCACAGGGCCCAATTCCAGGGAATCAGGTGAATTGGCCTAAAGCCGGCCCTGATACGAATCAGTGGCCTTGCTTAGCTCTTCCACAGTGGGCTCCACATCTAGCTTTGGCATGACTGTAGAGCTGGTATTTGGTCCAGTGATTCGCTGGTGATGTTTCTTTCTTGTGTACATAGCTCTGAATAGTGCTGGATATTGGATGCTAAGCTAACTTCATTCTTCTGGGGGATTCTCTTTTCTTTCTCACTTTTCTGCCCACCATTTTCACTGTACCCCCTAAAGAGGTTTAACATAGTCCTATCCAGCTTCCTTATGCCATACATACTCTTCCTTACAGCTTAGCAAGAACAATATGGCAATGATCACACTGCTCACTATCACACTAAATCTAGTTGACAATTTCTCCTCTCCCTCCACCTTCTAGAAACTTGAAAATTGGACTTTCAAAGCCAAGAGTGGACTAACATTTTTATATTCATTCTTAATTTTATGTACACAGTTTTAGTTAAAACATAGTTGGCCATGTTCAAAGCTAAAATAAACCTGAGCACCTTTTCTCTAGAATTAGACAGAGATGTATTTATGTAAACAGCTCAAATTGGCAGTGTTTTCCAACGACAAGAGTTGATTGATTTTGTTATAGCACTTTTTAAAAAGTGATAAAAATGTAAAACAGTGAACCAGAAATTATTTGCATACCTACATTAAGATGCCTTTGTTAGCATTCATCAAAGTTGTAGTTTGGCTCTATCATTTTCACATGCAAGCTATTATACTGTTAATACATATTGTGCACTGCCTTGGAGCACATTTGTGTTGAATAATAAGAATATCTCTACAATCTCATGTATTCCAGTAATTCCTCCACCCTACTACCTCTGCTCTCATAAACATAAAGCTACAACTCAGGAATTTTCTCTTTTATGGATCAAAATGCTGCTTCCCTTTAGATAAGGAATGTTTCACACAACACCCCAGCATTAGAACATGTAATGTTAAGAGCCTTTTATTACTGTAGAAAATTCTGAATTCTGTAAATGCTGGTGTGGTTGCAAGAGCCTGGGGTTCATTTTAACACTCAGCGCTGATCTTTGCACATGGCAGTAGCTATACAGGTCCTTCAGAAAAACTGAACAAAGTAGATAATGGGATATCCTTTATTGGACAAGGGAGGTGAGAGTTAACGGTAGTAATTTTACCCAAGTTAGGACCATTGTTACCCCATAGAGAGGACAGAAATTTATAGAGGAGTTTGAAGTACTGTCTGATAATACCAAGCACTGAGACTGGGATTTTCAAATCCTAGGATTTGGAAGTCTAACTCCCTCCAGCTCCTTTGAATATCCCAGCCTGATGCTTTCTCTTCCCTATGCTTTGCCTTAGTCATGCCTGTACAAAAAGAAAAAATCACATCTTTGTGTCTTATATTGTAACATTCTTCTCATGTTCTTGTTGAAAAAAGCAAGTCTTAGCATGTTAAATTTGATTTTCCTGAAATGCTACATCAATAGAGATATTAGAAACCACGGAACACAGATTTTCAAAACTTCATAGTGCTTTATGTTCACTATTTAATAATATGTATTCTCAAAATGGTTTGTGTTGCACTAATGAAAAATGTGGGCATTCTCCAGTGGCAAAACTAATACCTCTGTGTTCATGAATAGTAACCACACAAGTTGCAGCTTATAGAGGTATTGATTTCAAATTCTGCTAAGATTGTACTTTCATTGCACTGTTAGTACTTTTTAAAAACACTGATTCAGTTGTAGATTAATTAGAGCTAAATGGGTCTTTCCCATCTTCAATCAGAGCTTTGAGATGTGGGTTTATGAACCCCGGGAGTGGGTTGAGTTAACCCTCAGTATCTTGTTTGACCATTTAAGTGCCACACCCTTTGCGATATAGGGCCCTGCTCCATAAACACTATGGGCAGGTGCATACTACAAACTTGCATCAGCATAGGCACCGCTGTAGCTTTTTTGGTGAAGATGGTCTAAGCCAGGGGGCGGCAACCTTTCAGAAGTGCTGTGCCAAGTTTTCATTTATTCACTCTGATTTAAGGTTTTGCATGCCAGTAATACATTTTAATCTTTTTAGAAGGTCTCTTTCATAGACTCTAGGACTGGAAGGTACCTCGAGAGGTCATCGAGTCCAGTCCCCTGCCCTCATGGCAGGACCAAATACTGTCTAGACCATCCCTGATAGATCTTTCTATAAGTCTATAATATACAACTAAACTATTGTTGTATGTAAAGTAAATACGGTTTTTAAAATATTTAAATTAAATTAAAATGCAGAGCCCACCGGACCAGTGGCCAGAACCCAGGCAGTGTGAGTGCCACTGAAAATCAGCTCATGTGCTGCCTTCGGCACACATGCCATAGGTTGCCTACCCCTCGTCTAAGCTGATGGGAAATATCTCTCCTGTTGGCTTAATAACTCCACCTCCATGAGAGGGGGGGTAACTACATCAGTGGGAGATGCTCTCCTGCCAACATAGTGCCATCTCACACAGGGAGTTAGATCAGTATAACTATGTCACTTAGGCCTGGTCTGCACTACGAGTTTATATCAAATTTAGCAGCATTAAACCGAATTATCCCTGCACCTGTCCACACAATGAAGCCCTTTATATCAATATAAAGGGCTCTTAATACCGATATCTGTACTCCTCCCCAACGAGGGGAGTAGCGCTGAAATCGGTATTGCCATTTTGGACTAGGGTTAGTGTGGCCGCAATTCGATGGTATTGGCCTCCGGGAGCTATCCCACAGTGCACCATTGTGACCACTCTGGACAGCAGTCTGAACTCGGATGCAGTGGCCAGGTAGACAGGAAAAGCCCCGC
>NC_133769.1:30744720-30786587 GCF_003597395.2 Chelonoidis abingdonii
AATGCCAAAACATTTTTGAAAAAATCTCCAGGCTATGATAGAAGCGGCCACAGCAGAGACGTCAACACCAGTTTGCTGTTGTTGACAAGCGTAACCGAAGCCAAGAATCAAATGGACGCTCATGGAGGAGGGAGGGGGGACTGAGACTCTAGCTAGTCCACAGTTCCCGCAGTCTCCAAAAAGCATTTGCATTCGTTGGCTGAGCTCCCCATGCCTGAAGGTCAAAACATTGGTCGCAGGGTGTTCAGGGTAGTATGTTGTCAATTCTCCCTGTTGAAAGAAAAGGGAAAAAATCGTTTTCTTGTTTTTTTCAATTCACCATATGTCTACTGAGATGCTGCTGGCAGGACGCTATACTGCAGTGTTACACAAAACAGCATCCCATTCCTTCTCTTCCTGATGGCCAGAGGTACAATATGACTCGTTATCCGTCATCATTCCCATGAGTGCTCCTGGCTGGCCTCCTCGGTGAGGTCAGACGGGGTCACCTGGACAAAAATGGGAGTGACTCCCGGTCATTCCCTTCTTTAAGCTTTGTGTCCTGGAGATTCAGTCCTTTCTGGAATATCATAGCAGTTGGAGGCTGTGCTCCCCCCCCCTCTTTAATGTCTAATGGAGATTCACTCCTGCCTGGAATATCATAGCAGCTGGAGGCTGCCTCCCCCCCATTTTATCTCAATAAAGTCAGTGTTGTTTCTTATTCATGCATTCTTTATTACTTCATCACACAAATGGGGGGATAACTGCACGGTAGCCCAGGAGGGGTGTGGGAGGAGGGAAGCAACAGATGGGGTTGTTGCAGGGGCACCCCCTAGAATGGCATGGAGCTCATCATTTCTGTGAGATGTCTGGGGCTCTGACCAGGAGCGGCTGTTTGCCTCTCTGGTTCTTTAGTAGACTTGCCTGATATTCTAGGCAGGACTGACTCTACCTTTAGACAAAACATAAAGAAGGGAATGACCTGGGGAGTCATTCCCATTTTTGTCCATGCACCCCCGGCTGACCTCACCGAGGTCATCCAGGAGCATCCATGAAAGCAGCAGACAGTACAATATGACTGGTAACCTTCATTGCTAACTTGCAAAGCAGCAGACGGTACAATATGACTAGTAACCGTCTCTGCTAACTTGCAAAGGCAAGGGGATACTGGTGTGTAGCACTGCAGTACCGCATCTGTCAGCAGCATCCAGTAGACATATGGTGACAGTGAAAAAAGGCTAAACGGGCTCCATGGCTGCCTTGCTATGGCGTCTGCCAGGGCAATCCAGGGAAAAGGCACAAAATGATTGTCTGCCGTTGCTTTCACAGAGGGAGGATTGACTGACGACATTTACCCAGAATCACTCATGACACTGTTTTTGCACCATCATGCATTGTGATCTCAACCCAGAATTCCAATGGGCGAGGGAGACTGCCGAAACTATGGGATAGCAATGGGATAGCTACCCACAGTGCAACACTCCGGAAGTCGACGCTAGGATCAGTAAATGGACACACACTGCCAAATTAATGTGCTTAGTGTGGCCACATGCACTCGAATTTATACAATCTGTTTCCAAATACTGGTTTCTGTAAAATCAGAATAATCCCGTAGTGTAGACATACCCTTAGGGGTGTAGATTTTTTTATACTCCTGAGCAACATAGTTATACTGAAGTAAGTGTGCAGTGTAGACCTGGCCCACCAAACATAAGTGCTCGCTAGGACTGCTCTGGTAGTAATCACTATGCCTGGCAGTGTTTGCAGAATCAGGTGCATCATTGGTTTTTATAGCTATGACGTCTTTATTATACAGCACTGTAACCTGGCTTGTTTCATATGGATTAGATAAATTATATTACACGAGCTTTTGATCAAAACATTTCTTTAACCAAAGTTAATGAATTTACAACTTATTCTAGTCACATTGGGAAGACTGGATTTAAACATCTGTATACAGCCACCTAGTGTGGGAGAGGAAAATTGCAACCCATCACCTATGTCCTTTAATGGTCCGATGCTACATGAGAATACCTTCTGTGAACAAACAGGCCGCATGCTTCACTGGGCTGAGCAAGGCTTGCTCCTCCCTGCTGTGTCCCAGGGAAGGAGACTAGATTTTCATAGTGAATCCTGGGACCCCTGTCATGGGAGGACAGGGGTGGTGGTGAGGGTACGTAGGGGACAGTTCTGCTTAGCATCCAGAGGGTGTGCATGGGAGGATGATAGAGAAAAGGTGCCTTTTCTTCAACCATGCAAACTCTCCATCCTCACACTTCTCAGCTTCCACACCACCCTGTACAATTTATCACTACACACACCAGAGGGCCATTGCAAGGACTCTCACAGGCATGAGTGGAGGTTCATTGAAAGGCCTGGTGGTGATGGTAGGTTTTCAACAGGTGAAAAATCTGGTAGGGAATAGCCCTTGTGGTGCACTCATCCTTTGAGCCTGTTACCTATGTCACTGGCTGGGCTACATTCAGATTCTCCCCTTTTCATCAAGAGGAGCTAGTGGGCTTACCGCTGGGCTTGTCTGTAAGAGTCAGCATGAAAAACAGGCCCCGCTAACTTCTTCAAGTATTTTATTAACAGGTTTTTCCTAGTGCCATGTAAATTAAACTGGACTAAAAACCAAAAGAAAATTAGATAATTCCATGTATCTAAATACTGTACACGGCCCTGGCTTAGCAGAATACAGCCATTCAATTCCGAAAAGTTCAGAAAATGGTAAAAACAGAGGCTTGAGCCAATTTCCATTGCCATTTGAGACAGGATGTTGTACCAGGTCCTAACTTTTGCATGTAGCGTATTTGTTTTCTTGCTCAATAATGTCATTTTTTATGGCTATTACTTGTTCCTCTAGTTGCTTTAGTTGATCAGCCTTATCTTGTTTAGTTTGATTCAGATCTTGGAGCTTCTTTGCCAAATCTGAAAGAAGAAAGTAACATTTAATGATGCATTTATTGTTGTGCACGTAAAAACTGTGGATAAAACACACGTGTTGTTATCAAATAGTTCCCCTGGAGAAATGTGTGTTGCCACTAAAACTATTTGATAAGAACACATGCATTTTATCTGCAGATTACAACAGCCTTCAAGCTGTTTATTTTTGCAAGTGTGCTTTTATTGTTAGCCATTGTGAGTAAGGCTTTGTCTGCACTACACAGCTTTTAGCGACACAGCTGTGCCACTACAGCCATGCCGCTAAAAAGGCACACAGTGTAGTCACTGTTTGTTGGCAGGAGAGAGCTCTCCTGCCCACAAAAAAACTTCCACCCCCCATGAATGGCATTAGCTTTATCAGCAGGAGATTGCTCCTGCTGACAAAGCGCTGTTCACAGAGGTGCTTTTCCTTGACAACTTTTGTCTTTTTGGAGTGTGTATGTGTGTTTTTTTAACACCTCTGAACAACAAAAGTTTTGTTGTCACTTGCCAGTGTAGACATAGCTTTAGTCTGTGGAGACCTTGTCTTAGTCAGCTGTTTTCAGTGGCAATGACTCAAACGAACTGAGCACTCAACAGTGTAAATAAAGGCTCACAGTCTGGCTCCAAATAACTCATGCTCCTCTCCTTTATGGGAGTTTTATGCAGGTAATTCCACTGGCTTCTACGCAGTTACTCCAGATTTACACACGGGTTGTTCAGAGGCCCCCAGTCTTTATCATGAAAACACATGCACTGACGATGAATCAAAACTGCATTTTTTCATGATGTGCAGTCCTAAGATTCCCATCATCATAGTTTCGGGGCCTTTGGACTGAGGAATGCTTGGAGACAACAGAACAGGGTTATTTTTCTTCAGTAGCTTTTCTCAAGCTTATTCCCTCTTGTGCTCTCTTTCTTACCCCCCATCAACATCCAAAAGAATTTACTCCCATGCTGGCATTTGCTGGTTGGTTATTTTTATAGGCCGCTGCGCCTGGTAGGAGCAAGCCCAGCACTGACCCCAGTGCTGCTTTCTTTGAAATCAGTGATGCAACTTCCATATGTGTCAATGGATGCAGGATTGGGCCCATTCAGTAGACTGTTGCTATGTACTTTGATGGTTTGCTAGTGTGGTGGTATTACTGTGATTTACTATTGACACACAGACTGTGACTCTAATAAAAGTAAAAAGGAGTACTTGCAGCATTCTAAGGTGCCAGAAGGACTCCTCATTGTTTTTGCTGATACAGACTAACAAGGCTACCACTCTGAAACCTGTCTAATAAAAGTGGAAAGCTGTGAAAAGTCTAATGCTCAAACAGAATCTCACTAGCCTGTCCCAGCCACTCAGTATTTGCATTCAGTTGTGCTTTACAGATGTGCACAGAATCCCATCAGGACACAAAGGGCCTGATCTTACAAGGTGCCGAATATCCTCAGTTCCCGTTGTCTCTAGTGGTACTTGTATTCCACCCCTCCCGACCCATCCCAAATTTTCACCACTTAAATAACTTTTCCCCATTCCCCAGGCAAACCTGCTGATTCCAGTGGGAACCAAAGGTGCTCAGTACTGGGCAGGATTGCGCTTTAGGATTGTTGCGACCAGTGTGTTTTTAAATCAATTCGGTTAAATTGTTGCAGAACCCTGTGTGGACACTCTTAAACTGATTTAAGCTTGGCTTATAGCAGCTTGTGTTAGAAAATGTACAGGCACAGCTAAACCAAGGTAACCAGTTTGAAACTTTGCACCAGTTTAACTACGTTGGTTTTTAAACTGATCATCGGTAAGGTAGTGCACTATGTGTGTAGACAAGGCCTTCAGGTTATATCTCCGTCTTTCAGCATTTTCATACGTATTTCACTGCTGGGCATGGAAATGAAAGTGGGACACCTGTTATTCTTTTGATTTTTTCTTCAGTCTCTTCAGCCAGTTTCTCTGCTGCTTCTTTCAGCTGCTTCAGTTTCTCTAATGTTTCTCTTGGAAGCCCTTTTATTTTTACTTTTTCTTGCAGAATGGTGTATTTTCTCTTAAGGTTTGCAAATTCCTGCAACAACAAACAAACCAACCAACCCCACTTGATTTTGTGTAACGATGTGCCCTGTAATTTATTTGACCTACGAAGAAAACAGAGATTTTTCTACCTCATTTACCACTCCTCTCTGAATCACACATTATGTCTTTCCTTCTTTTAAATCTAAAACTCACCCAGGATAAATATGCATTGGATGAAGTCCTGAAAATGCAAAATCCAGCAGAAATCAAAATAAAAACAGTCTTGCCTGTTGAACAATCCAAAATAAAGAGAGGATGGAGCTGGATAATGAACATAATTTAAGCAGGATTTTAAAAGATTGTGTTATTCCTAGTTTATTTCCCTTTATTGGTTTTGTGTTTGCTTCCATTTTAGACACAAGGCTCAATTCAGTTTTAATGAACTAGGCAAAGCATAATTTTTACATATTTGATTTAATATTTACTTTCTGGCTCTATGCCTACTTGGTTTTGGTTACTGTGAAGGCTGCAATTTGATTTCTGCTGGATTTCATGTAGTGTGGAGGCTCATTCAGTGCATACTTTGGCTTTTGATCTGTGGCTCTTTGTTATCCATACACAGAATTCTGGAAAATTTCCACCTAGCTCAGTGGGTGCTTAAGAATTTGAGCTATATTGAGCATCAAGGGGGAAAAACAAAACAGTTTTCTCTGAAGTCAAGTGTGTTAAATGCAAGGGACAAGATTGTGATACCTTCACTCATCTTGCCCCGGATGTAATGTACTATTCAATGGGAGTAAGGATATCACGGTCTCGCACAAGATTTGTGTTTGTTTAAATTGATGTAAGTAAAAAGGACTATTGTTTTCTGGGTAAGTTAAAATGGGAAGAAAATGCTTCTGATTCTGTGCAACTCTAAACTGGATGGCATAATGGAAAATGTAAATAAATCTTGGGAAGCTCATATATGCATATTTACACTACACTTTTCATTCAAAAATAGCAAAAAACGTGGGAAGGGCAGCAATTTTCTTTCTTGAATATGTGACAGAAATACATTACTTTATCTGTGTCCATAGCTTGCTTTTGTGCCTGTTCTGCATCTGCTTTTGCATTTGCAGCCTGGTTCCCATTCATCAGCATTTTCCTCTGCAGCATGGCAATTTCATCTTCCAGCTCAGACTGTTTTTCTGAAAAGTCCTTTAGTTCATCACTTGTCTTATTCACTTGATTTTCAGTCTACAGGAAAACAACCAGAAGGCCATACTCCCTTTATGCAATGTATAACTAACCTGCAAAACTCACCACTGAATGATATTAAGGCAAACAGATTAACAAGTCCTCTTTAAAGTGGAACTGGTGCTATATCTGGGCCAAAATCTGTTCACATTTACACTGGTCTAAATTCGCAGTATCTTTGAGATCTTTGGTCGCAATCCAGGTTTTAGAAACAGGCTGTAATTTAAGTGAATTGCAAGAATCATAACATAACATCACACAATAAATGGATAAAAAAAAGCTATAATCATTGGCAACATTGTACATAAAGATACCTGAGAGATTTTTGTCTTTATTTCTTCTCTCTCTCCATTTAACCTTACGAAGGTGTCTTTGGTTTGTCCTTTCGTGCTTTCAGCTTCCTTCAGGTTATTTATCACTTCATCAAGAGGTGGCAAAGCTTTTGCTGCTTCCCTAAAATAAAAGTAAATAGTTGTATAATATTGTAATGTGTAAATCCAGTAAAAGGGATATCCTCAAATCCCTTTATACCCCTAAACCCAGAAATGCATTACTAGTCCCCTGGTTCCTTGAGCCCAGCATTCCCCAGCTTTTCCAAAAATCTAGAATTGCTGGGCCCAATGGGATGGGAAAGCAACCCATCAAAAAGAGAAATCAAGATAGACTTGAAAGTTAAGTTTGGGGTGTGATGCGGCAGGCTGGCTTATGCTGCGCTATCGTTCAAGAGGTCAAGGAGCTGAATACATTTTCCTTCTCCCCACATTCTTACTCTGGTTGCATATCACCATTCAAACCTCCCAATGAATGAGGTCCCAAATGAAGTGAAGAGCTTCCTTGCGTTGACAATTCTGCTTGGCTAGTTCAGCAGGCAGAGCAGTCAAGAGCTAGCAGAGATGTAGGCCCAGATCCTCAAAGGTTTTTAGGAGCCTATCTTCCATCAGTGGGAGTTAGGTGTCTAAATACATGAGAGGATCTGGGCTGTAGCCTTTGATGGTTTACACAGCTTTGTGTGGTGAGAAAGGTGTCAGATCATTACCATTGGAAGGAGGCCCCAGTGCAAATGAAAAGTAGGAACATGCTGTAATGAAAGCTCTGAACTTATCTGCTGTGTAGCCCTTCCACCTACTGGCTGGCATACTGAGTGACCTCACTAATGAATTTGCCCTTGGTACTTGCACTGCAATTTCATTTAGATTTATCACACCAGTAAGAGAATATTCTACTCACTCAGCTTGTTTTGCTTCTACCAGAAGTTTTTGGGCATCTTTCCTTTGGTTATTTAACTTGTTCACATTTATTTCATAGTCCTCACAGTGTGTTACAAGGTTCCTGATTTTATCAAGCATATTTGTTAGCTCTTGTGGAGTCCTTGGAAGGTTTACGTCTAGAACATGCTTTGCAACCTTCTCTATGTCTTCTGGAGGTGCACTTTCATCTTTAACAAATAGAGCATAGAACATAATAAGATGTACCTTTCTGCACAGTGAAATTTAAACATTGGTACAATGTCATGTATGCTGAGTTATGTTGGCTAATAAAGTTGACAAACACAGCAAGGTGGGGTCAAGCAATTCTTTCTCCCTTTTTTAGTGTAATGTTATATTTCAAGATGCTGCTAATCTGTTGTCAGAGCAGGATAAAATGGATTTGAGCCTACTTTGAACTGGTGTATTAAAATTTGGGTGTAAAACTCAATCCCCAGAGGGTTCTAAATCACTGATGTATGCAGTGTTGTTGTAGCCATGTCGGTCCCAGGATATTAGAGAGACAAGGTAGGTGAGGTAATATCTTTTGCTGAACCAGCTTCTGTTGGCCCAATAAAAGATATTACCTCACCCTCCTTGTCTCTCTAAATGATTGACACATTTTGCTGTGTTATGCAAAGCCCATTTCTCCCCCCACCCACCAGATCAAAGGGACACAAAGGTGAGTGTTGTGGGAACATGGCCACAATGTTCAGAAGGTGCCTTGGGTGGAAATAAACATTTAAAAAGTTTGCGCTAATGTTGCAAAACAACCTACCAAAAGTTAAGCACTAGAAATGACAGTGGTGTGCTGTTCAGGGGGCACCATTAACTCCTTCATTCCTGAGGGGTAATTTTCTTAGAAATATTTAACAACAAAGAACAGAAACAAAAGCTACTACACATGGCAATGCTCAGTGTGGCTGAGTTAACATTGCCATAGGCACCTTAACTGTTGTATTTCCTGCCTTTTTAATTTGTAAGTAAGAACAATTATGAATGATTCATTCACCGTTGTTATCAAGGAAACAAAATCTACAAATTACTAGGACTTATGCACAGTTTTGCCTTTATTTTTGATAAAGTAGTTTGATTGTCTCATTGCAAAGGATGACTCTGTTCCTAGCTGTCACTCCACCACAGCAGGCTGGATTGCCAACCCCAAATGTTCAAAAATTGTAAGTCAAGCCACCGAAACCACGAGACTGGCTTAGAAATCTTGAGAAATAAATAAAGCTGGGTGGTTGTTTTTTTTACTTGCCTTCTGGGGTTATTTTTTGGTTTTTTTTTTAACCTTTAGGATTCACCTGTTTTCAACAAGAATGAGGCCTGAAAACTTTATTTTAAAATGAAAGCAGAGATTCTTGACTTGACTTCAGGACTAGGGCTCTAACAAGAACATCAAATATTGTGAGATTCACAAGAGCTGAATGCTAATGCATCAATACAGATTTGATGCATTCATTGTCCTTTTAAAAAAGGTGAGGAAGCAGGTCAAGGAGGGGTGAAAGGAAAGTCCCCAGTTCTCTCCCTACCATGCAACAGTCAACTCTGTGCCTCTTAGTGAGCATGGAAAACTGCATCCTTAGGGGTCACTGTGCTTTATGCAGGTGAAATGCAGGAGAGATGAAATGCAGCTCCCAGGGGTGAGGATGCAGAGTAGGCCCCAAGCTTGTAGGCTGGATCTGCAGATGCTCTGACCCACTTATGGCTGTTAGAGTTGCATGAATGTGGACCTCCCCAGCCATCCTCATTATCACATTCTGCTGGCCGATTCAGGGCTGTGGAATGTATCACTGTGTCCTGATTTCTGCAGGACTAGTGTGGGAAGGCTGAATGTGCCTTGTGCCCTCCGCTGGCAGCCCTGCCTATCTGGTCACTCCCCACATGTGGATCCCCATGGAGAACCTTCCACACAGGAAATGCTCTGGAGCTTGTGGGCATGAGTGGACCAACAATTAGTTGTGTAAGGCAGTAGCCATCCAGACCACTTGCATCTGCATGCTTAACATTAAGCCCATTAATAAGTCGTTACAGGGTTGGGACTTAACAGATCTCTGGGAAATAGTCCAACATACTGCTGTGCCATGGGAGGGAGAACGGTGTGAAACAGCGTCACTGAAAGAGATTGATCAAGTCTGAAAGTAGACAGCAAATCAGACGTATGTGTGCAGTGTGGCTGTTAAAGCTGAAAATGCCTGTGCATTTTGGGGGTACCCAGGCTGAGCCATCATATTACAAAGCAGAGAGGTAAATGTCATATGATATTGAAATACAGGAAACAGGATTCAAAGAAGAACTTTCCTTGCATATTTACCTAACAAAAAGTCTTTCACTTTTCTGATGAACTCCTTTGCATTCTCGGTATCAATTTCAGTTTGATTCTTAGCTTTCTCTAGTTTCCCATGTAACTGTGAGCCTTTCGTCTTGGTGTCTTCTGCCATTTTTCTGATGCTTTCAATCTGGAAATATTTTTAAATATAGTGTTATCCTCTCTAGGGTTTCAATGTCATTGTTTGTCAAGCTCGGCTCCCATTGGAACATATTAAAACAATACTTATAAAAAACTCTGGGCCTGGTTCTTGTCCTGTTAAACTGAGTGGGTGTTATAGCATTGACTTCATTTGGACCTACACCAAAGATAACACAATATATTCCTTCCATTTTCACAGACTGTTAAACAATTATTGTTTTGAAGGCAAAAAATGCCTATTGGTAAAAGAACAAGATGCTGCACCTCACTCACTCTTAAAATGATATGAACATTCAGGTTGATGGGAGGGAATATCTCGTAATTGCATCTATTCCCCCCTTTCTGCTTGGAATCAGTATAAAATGTAACATTATTAAATTTATTACATAAAGGATGGTGCCAAGGCCCGTAGGTTTAAAATATGTCCTTGAAAATTCAGTGTTTCCATTAATACTATATTCATAATCATTTAGGGCTTGTCTACTCTTAAAATGCTACAGCAGCGCAACTGCACCACTGTAGCACTTCCGTGAAGATACTACCTATGCCGCTAATGGGATAGATTCTCCCATCACAATAGTTACTCCGTCTCCCTGAACGGCAATAGCTGGGTCAATGGGATCAGTCTCCTGTCAGCCTAGTGCTGTATTTAGGTTGGTTTAACTGTATTGCTCAGGGCTGTGTATTTTTCACACCTCTGACAAGGTAGTTAGTTATACCGACCTAATTTCCTGCTGTAGACCAGGCCCCAGTTGATAGTTTTATTTTCATTAGCTATGTTTCAACCATTTTTAAACAGCAAAACAGGTGTTTGTTTTGCTCAAGGCCATATTGTGCTTTAGGTGAAACTTCTATGCACTGGTTCTCTGCAATCCAGGAAGAGAATGCTTCACACAGATTAATTTATCCTTACAATTCCCCTGTAAGGTACTGTAAATATCACCTATATTTTATAAAGAAGGAAACTGCGGCCCAGAGAGGTTAAAGGGACATTGTCAACATGAAAAATCAGATTTCTGTCTGAAAATGTTTGATCTATTATTGTTACAAGTATCACCTATAATAACCAGGATTTAAAGAAACTAGTAATGAGAACAAATTTTTAATGTTTTTCCACTTTGTTTACTGTGCATTTGACAGGATTTTATGTATAGTCATTTTCATTGTTTTGTTGCATAGTTAGCAAGGGAGAACTGGCAACTGAAGAGATCTGTATACAACATCGCAGAAACAGAACATCTCATATTTTTAAAGACATTTTTAAAAGTGAAAGAAACTATTTAAAGAGGATGCTCTCAGAGAATGATTTTTTTTAAAAAATTACTCGTGAACTTAAATTAACTCTAAGCACGTGAGGAATCCCTTTGATATCAATGAGCATGCATTGGGACTCATTCAGGTGCATAATGTTAAGCAAGTGGTTAAGTCTTGGCAGGATCAGGGCCAATGTCTTGCAAGATCACCTGTCTAGTCTGTGGCACAGTTAGGAATAGAATTTAGCTTTCCTAACTCCCAGTCCTGTGCGTTAGCCACGAGATGACATTTCATCTCTGATGTAAAAAGCCACCCTGGGGCAATGTTCACTTTAAAAGACAATGACAGCACATCAAATATTTGGCTTACTAATTTTGCCACTGTTTGTAGTATTGTAGCCAGGTATTGGCCCCAGAATATTAGAGAGACAAGGTGATATCTTTTATTGGACCAACTTATGTTGGCAAGAGAGACAGGCATTCAAGCAACACAGAGCTTGTCTTCAAGGCTGGGAAAGGTATGCAGCATTTCACAGCTAAATACAAGGTGGAACAGATTGTTTTGCATAACTAATGAACACATATTGTGAGAGATCATTCAAAGTAAAGTGGCCCATTAACAACTCTGCAGTCCTAGGACAAAAAAGGGAGTTATTGGATTACAGATTGTTGTAATAAATCATAAATCTAGTGTCTGCTGATTTGATCATTATCTGGTGGTTGGATTTCAGGGACTGCATAGCTGTCCTTCTGACATGGAGAGATTGTGGTAGATGTGATGTGCCAAAGCACCATTGTAATTCCCAACCATGATGACTATGCCGACTGACAACTGTCCAACACCATCTACTATAAAGAACTCAAAGATCATCCAACAGCACAATTCACAGAAAAATGTAAAGATATCACCAAGTCTTTTCCTAAAAAAATCCAAGGGAAACTCTACAACTTCATCCCCCACGACTACACCCCAGGGACCTGCTACATACTTGCTGAGATATACAAACATCATACCTAGCCCTGGCACTCTTACTGAAGGAATCTCAGGACTCATCGAAACCATCCTCAAACCACCCACCACACAAAGGGCCAGCTTCCTCCAGAACACAACTGGCTTCAGCCAGGATCTCTGCAACATTAACAGTCTCCCTCCAAACACTATTCTTGCCACCATGGATGTCAATTCCCTACCTAGCAACATCCCTCGCAATGATGGCATGCATCACTGCCTCCCTCAAACATCTACAAGCAATGGACAACACTCAGCTATCCACCCCAAACACATCGCTAAACCCATCCATTTCATCCTCACCCATAACAATTTCACATTTAACAACAAATACTGAGTCCAAACCATGGGAACAGCCATGGGTACTTGGATAGCTCCCCAAAATACCAATCTCTAAATGGGCCACCTTGAGGAAGGATTTCTGAAAACACCACAAACCCTATGATATACCTGAGACACATCAATGATATTTCATCCTTTGGACAGATGACCTAGGCTCCCTCAGGTTTCCACCACAATTTTAACAACCACCACCATCCAACACTCTCTAGAACACTCCTGCACCAGCATCAACTTCCTGGACACTACAATCATCTTCAGCAATGGAACTCTACAGACAACTGTATACAAGAACCTCAGGGATCACCATGCCTATCTTCACAGATCTAGTAACCACCCCAAGAAATCTGTTATCTACAGCCATGCCCTCAGTTACCACAGAATATGCTCCTAGCAGGAAGTCCAGGATACAGATCTTAGCACACTTAAAACTGCCTTCACCATACAAGGATATTCCACAAGAGAAGTAGATCGCTTAAGGGAAATGGGCCACCCAAATACCCCAAAATAACCTGCTTCAATACAGGGGAAAAAAAAAAACTTTTGACCCCACACACACCTAGTTGTCATCTACCACCCCACACTGGAACCCAGATGGTATATCAGTAAATAGTTACAACCCATACTCGACTGGGACCACATCCTGAAATAAAGCTTTCCCAACCCTTCTTCTGACCCTCAAACATCCCTCCAACCTCAACAATCCCATCATCAGAAGGAAGCTCCCCACAGACCAGGACCCACCAACTCAGAGCAGCACCAGACCCTGACATAACAACAGATGCAAAACCTGCCTACACTTCTCCATTGCTATAACAATCAATACCCCCCTCAAAACACCTTTCAAGATCTATAGGTCCTACACATGCCTATCACAACATGTGGTATACCTCAGCCAGTGGATTAAATCCTCCAATAACAACTACGTGGGTGAAACTAGACAGTCACACAGAAAAATAAGACACAAAAACACTGCATCACCTGTGAGGGAACACTTCACAAAGCAATCACTTTATATGTGACCTCTCAGTCCTTGTCCTCAAAGGAAACCTTCACAACACGAGACTCATAGCTTAAATTCATAACTTTGCTAGACATTAAAAATCATGGCCTTAATAAAGATACTGGATTTATGGCTTATTACAACAATCTGTAAACAATTTGCCCCCCTTTTTTGGTTCTATGCCTGCAAAGATTTTAATCGGCCACTTTGAATCCTCTTTCACAATATGTGTTAACTCCTTATGCTAAACAATCTTGTTTCGTGTTTAGCTGTGACACTCGGAGTACCTTTCCCAGACCTGAAGAAGAGCTCTGTGTAGCTCAAAAGCTTATCTCGTTCTCCAACAGTAGTTGGTTCCATAAAAGATATTACCTGACCCCCTTGTTGCTCTAATTTTGACACTGTCCCTTTTATAATAATTGCACAATTACCTTCTGGACATGACAGTTTGGATTAGTCAAATTCTTCATCTTAATTCCTGCATCATATCTGGCTGCCAAATTATTCCACAGAATACACTGGATTAGGTTATACAGTACCTGATTTTCAGACTCTTGTAGTTGTCTAGTCAAATTATTTAACACCATGTCTGTCTCTTCAGCTTTCTTGACTGTGTTTGTAGAAAGAGGAAGAGTTCCATTACAGTTTGGGCCACGACATTGTTCATTTCCATTGCTATTTCGACATAAAGCTCCCCCACAACGTGTCATAACACAAGACAGGTTTCCTGATAGCCCACAACTCTGCAATAAAAGCACATTAATGGCAAGAAGCAACACGTGATGAGCTTTTCATGATTCTGAAATGTAATACTAGAGCACGTAAGAATATTTGCATTTATAATGGCACTTTTCTCCTCAAGGATCCGAAAAGACTTCACAAAATACAATGCCACTGAGATGGATAGTGGGCGGTGAACCAGCCAACACACACTATATAATGGTCAATAAAGTGGTGGGACCTTTTGGACAATGACAACAGTGAAAACTGCTAGTCTTACAAAAAGTGCTGTGGGATGCTGAGGCCCTATGTACAGTATAAATATAGTCATATCAAGGAATGCAGCTAGAGCTGGATCATCCCCTTGCCTGGTTACATTTCATAGAATCATAGATTATTAGGGTTGGAAGGGACCTCAAGAGATCATCTAGTCCAACTCCCTGCTCAATCCCCCCCGGACTGAACTCACAACACTGGGTTTAGTAAGCCAGTGCTCAAACCACTGAGCTATCCCTCTCCTAGGTTCACAGCTGAAGTGTAGGCTGAACCTTAACTATGTGAGTAAAGCCATGGCCTAATCATGAAACCATAGGCCTAACTGAATTCTAAAACATGGTTAAGGTCCAATCTATGTTACAAACTGAACCATGCTCATAACCAGGCTAGACAACAGAATTGTAACCAGGTCCTTTGACGTGGCTTTATCTCATGTGACCTTTAGACAGGGCCTTAATGTCCATACAGAGCAGACAGTACCTCTGTTTTTAAGACCGCATCCCCAAGATCCTTCCCACCTCACAGGATCCTGGAGCCTGGGCTTCTGCCTGAGCCCAGAAATCTATACTGCAATAAAACAGCCCCACAGCCTGAGTCCTGTGAGCCTGAGTAGCTGGCACGGGCCAGCCACGGGTCTCTAGTTGCCGTGTAGACATACCCTGAGAGCTCCTTTTCCAGATTTAAAAGTACTGCAAACTTTCCTTTAAAAAAAGAGTGTATATCCATGTTATTGATTGGCAACGGCAAAAGCAAGTATTTTATTTGTCTCCCATTTAAAAATAAAACCCATAGCACGTCACCTTTTTATTCAGTTTTTGGATATCTGGAGTCTTGAACATCCTGAGCTGCTCCAAGGTATAGTTTTCTTTTGCAGTTCGATTGCCTAACATGGCAAGTATGCCATTCCTGGTATTTTCTGAATATCTTATGATGGGGACTGCTCCACTGATTTTCTGTTCAGCGGATGATGACATTTGGTAATACTTCCTGATGTTGCTGAAGGAATCTACATAAAGAGAAATAGCATTTAATATATGAGAGGCAGACCATATTTTTATTATGTCTAACAAATACATTCTTGATACATGATGAGTGGCAATAGCTTCACTAGGTTGCCAGCTGGTTCTTGGCTCTGGATGAGAGGGGAAATTAAGCTGTGACAGCCAGGGATTGTGATTTTCTGTCAGGTTTGTGAATCTTTTATTCAGTCAGCTATGGAGGGTGGGTTTTTGTTTTGTTTTGTTTTGTTTTTGTAACCAACTCAGGGCTTGTCTTCACTTAAAAAACTACAGCTGCATAGCTGCACTGCTGCAACTGCACCTTTGTAGTGCTTCTGTATAGATATTACCTACGCCAATGGGAGAGAGTCTCTCACTGGTGTAAATAATCTACCTCCCTGACAGGCGGTAGCTAGGCCAATGGAAGAATTCTTCCATCGACTAGTGCTGTCTACACAGGGATTTAGGTTGGCTTAACTATGCCACTCGGGGTGTGTGTCTGTGTGTGTGAATTTTTTACACTCCTGAGAAGGAAGTTATACTGACCTAATTTTCTAGTGTAGACCAGGCCTCAGCTGGATACTAGAGGCCTGATCCAAAGCTGACTGAAGTTATGAAAACTTTTAACTTCAATGGGTTTTGAAGCAAGATGCAAAGACAGAGCAGGAAAGTTAATGTACTGAGTATGCATCAATTGTGAATATTCATTTTAAGGACATTGATGTTTGTGTCTTTTCACCAACTCTAATTAACCACTATAATATTGCCATGCTCTAGACTGCCAGCCAAACGAATATTTAGGAGGAGATCTATACACCCTCTGTTTTGCAAGGTTTTATGCAAAGACAGACATGTGGTGGGGTCCAATTCACCACCCATGGCTCAGGTTTTCTAACCTCACCATACCCACATCACACAAAAGGACATAACTCTGATGTGGTGCTGGCACCAAACTGAGGATAGATGGGGGAAAAGAAAAAACAGACTGAACAGGTAGGAAGGCTCATGAGAGAGCTGGCAGTCTGGTGGCAGTGCTTAGTGTTGGAGCTGTTAGATACTTGGTGGCAAGGCTAATGGATGCATAGGGCCATGACTCTGTGTGTAGTATAAACCAGAGACCTCAGTTATGGGTGTTTTATATGAATGTCTGACTGTTGGTCTCTAAAAGGTTGAAAGCATGAAAAGGACTCGGAATCTGACCAAACGGCATCAACAGGTTAAGCTACAAAGGTACATAAATCAGTGACCTGCTTATCACTTTGCATAAAATGTTCTTTCTTAGCCCCACTTTGAATAAGTTTCTCCAGCTTTATGGATTGCTTTGAGAAAATCTGCACAAGTGATCAATGTGGGAATAGCGCCACATTGTGCTGAAACACTAGTGCACCAGCCTGAATGGAGGAGTCAGGCACAAAGGGGTGTGGCAGAGTGGATCAGTGCAGAGAAGCTCTGCATCTCAATTAGTTGTTTTCTTTCCTTCCTTCTTTCTTTCAGCTTTGTCTTTTATCCTCTCTTTCATTCTTTTAATCTTAGTTAGCTCCATTTTATTCTTATTGAAATAAAGCAGCAAGAAACTTTGAATTTAGAGAAGTGCTGGTATTTTGCTTCATGTAAGCACTGAGCACATTAATAAAACAACAACAATAGCAAGCCCTGTTTGAATATACACATATTCTATACACTGGAATTAGTTTAAACTTTACATCTTTCTGACAGTATTATAGAAATAATAGTTACGTTCTTTATTGTATCATAAGGTGTTTGACATTCCTGCAATAGTCTTCCAGAATCAAAGGTCTTTCTTGTCTTGAGCACTATTTGCTTCGATCAATCAGTAGTGTGGTTTGTACTGTATATGTTCTACTGTTCTTACTGAATGGACTAACATTTGCTTGATGTTTTTGCCTCGTTCTCTAGAGGCTGGCCTATAAAGAGGATATTAACCCTACTACTCCTACCAGCAGATGGAGATTCTCCTTAGCACGAGTTAATATTAAGCATAATTCACTTAAGAATGCAGTATGAACAGGAACCTAGTTCTAACACTGCAATTCTCTGTGATGTTGAGCAAGTCACTTCACCACTCTGAGCTCTGTTTTCCCAGATGTATATTGCAAGGATATTCAGATTCACTTTCCAAGGCCAAAAGGGATCACTGTGATCATCTAGTCTATGTTATATGGGAAGTCAGGCCATAGAACTTCCCCAAACTACTTCCTAGAGCAGATCTTTTAGAAAAACATCCAATCTTGATTTTAAAATTGCCACGGTTAGAGAATCCACCACAAGCCTTGGTAAGTTGTTCCAATGGTTAATTAACTTCACTGTTTAAAATGTTCACCTTATTTCCAATCTGAATTTGTTTAGATTCAACTTCCAGCCATTGAATCTTGTTTTACCTTTGTCTGCTAGACTGAAGAACCCACTATCAAATTTTTGTACTTCAGTAGGTACTTCTCGAGTTTGAGTTTCTCCTTAACCTTCTTTTTGGTAAGCTAAATAGATGAAACTGCTTGAGTCTATCACTATACAGCATGTTTTCTCTGAACCCTCTCCAGTTTATCAACATCTTTCTTTAATTGTTGATACCAGAACTGGATACGGTATTCCAGTAGTGGTCGCATCATTGCCAAATAAAGAGATAGTATAGACTTTCCTACTCGCGACTTCCCTCTTTATGCAAACAATGATCACATTAGCCCTTTGGCCATAGTGTATGCTATTGATATGACCCGGTTCTTAATTAAATAATGTTTGCATTTATAGAGTGCTTTACAAAATATTACTAAGGCCAGTCAATGTTAGAGGAGGGAACAAGACCCAGGTCCTCTTAACTCCCAACCCATTATAAACCAGGGGGCTTTTGAGGCCTACCTCTGCCTTTTTTATATGGCTGCTCTGGTACTTCTGAATGAAATTCTGAATGCTTGAAGTCATGGAATTTTGAGCTAAAAGTGGATTTGCAAGTTGATATGTGAAAAAATAGTGGCAGTTTTTAAACTATTGAGATGTTATGGAAAGCTAAAATCTGAGGGTTTAAAGCCATGCAAAATGAACTGGCGAAAATTGGGGGTGAAATGTCATGAAAAATGTTCTCATATTTTGATTAGCTATTGGTCTTTTTACCTTTGTGGCTCAAATTATTCAAATTGTGATATAGATGTATTTTCTGTTTCAGGTTTTCGTACAGCTGGTCAGCTTCTTTCTTAATGTCGTCTGTGATCCCATTCAGGTCTGGAAATTCATCGATTTTATTGAGATATAGGTTCATTTGTGCAACTTTTTGTCTGCAGAAGACAAGTGCAGGTGTACAGTAATCATTCTAGATTTATTATTAATCTACGAGTTAGATATACATTATTTTAGATGACAACAGTTTATCTTAGATCAGAAGGAAACATTCACTTGTGGCATCATCATATTTAGGAAGGCCAGAGGACGAAGTGAAAAAAGGCCAGCATTTACATTCCCAATTTTATTGACACTTTCTGTAAGGATGTCATTCTGTGTGCTTCAAGCTCAGATCGGTCATGATAAAACCTGTTGTGGAGATTTATCAATCTTCCATTCCTCAAATGCTTAAAGTCATGGAATTGTGTTAAAAATTGCCCATGAAGGATGCAGACAATGCTCCCACAAAAATGTTTGAACATCATATGTCTGGCGAGCCCCCAGGTTCACATGTTCAAACATGTATTTGCATATGCAGAGTGGGTGAATGCATATGTGATTGGCTAATTAGGCATTCAGCCACTCTATTTGTGCATGCAAATGCTTGTTTGCAGCATGCCATTGTAGTTTTGCAATCACATGCCTTTTGAAAATCTGGGTGTTAAATCCAGGCCTCTTAAAATCTTTTAAAGTGCATCTCCTGACTATTATGTGTACTTAGTCACTGCCTCCTTCCTTCTTCTAATGCTTCCTCCCAGCCTGGAGCTTCTTTCTGAAGTGTTTTTACTTGTAAGTTTTAGGAGGTGCTGTACTAGAGCCTTTCCTCCCTTTGTGCTCACCTTGTTCTCACCAGAGTGTCAACATTATTGCTTCACCTCTCCCATTATTCTGATGTGATACCAGTACCCCATTAGTTTCAGACATATATTATTAGCACAATGTCCTGATACTGTGAAGCTCTTGTACATTAGTCAGTTATTAATCTATGTATTTATTACATATAGCTTCAAATACCTACTCACTTGTGAATGTAGAAACCCCCCTGCCTTTCAGGGATTTATACATGCACTTGAATTATGTGCAAGTCTGTGCCCTGGTCTACATTACAAACATATGTTGGTCTAACGACCTTGCCCAAGAGTGTGGAAAATCCACATGCCTGAGCGACGTAGTTATACCAACCAATTCCTGGTGAAGACAGCACTATGTCAATGGGTGGGCTTCTCCTGTCGACACAGCTACTGCCTCTCAGGGAGGTGGAGTACCTATGCAGATGGGAGAAGCCCTCCTTTTGGTGAAGGTAGTGTCTTCACTAAGTACTACAGCGGCGCAACTGCACCAGTAGACAAGCCCCATGTCTCAGCGACAAGAAATCCAGGACTCTGGAGTGCTTGTATTTGCCTACTGAAAAGATCTTAAGGCTATCGCAGTCTTTGTGGCCATCTTAAAGGATTTTGATCAACTGAAAGTTCAGTTTGTCTGAGCACCTGAAGTTTGGAACTTCTTGAATCTGCAGCTGGGCACAGTTCAGAGCAGACCTGAGGCTGTTCTAAATTATGCTGGTGTGATGAACCAACCTGCAGCTGACCTTGGGTTCAGGGAAGTGAAAAAGTGTTTTAAAGCAAACTTAGCCCCTCCCTCACCTCAACTGCATCTGACAGGGCTGTGAAGCAACTCAGGATTTGAGCTGTTAATGGGATACACAATAATAAATCTATCGATGATTTAGGATCATTAATTGACAATCCAGTATCTGCATGGTGATCACAAGCAGAACTATAAATACATTGAACAACTATGAAAGTAGAGTGGAAGATTGCTCTTCCAATTCAGTGACATTTATAATGCACTTCTGTTCTACAAGAGAAAATATTACCGAATGTAGCCATGAAAATCCTTGATGTTTAAGACTGTCTCCAGTGAAAGAACAGGAGTTTTTAAAATTCTGTCTATTTCAGAAATCTTATCTTCTAAGCCTTTGAAGGGCATATCACAGCCAGGCCTTGTGCCTCTTTTATCTTCTAGATTTGCAGCAAATCTCATTAACCCCTGAACAGTTTGAGATAGAGTAGTAATTTCATTATCCCACTGATCAAAACAAAGGTGACACCGAGAGCATGTGGGAAATTCTTGTTTGAAGCCCCGACCACACTGATCACAGAGCTTTCCAGTGACACCAATGCGGCAGTTGCAAGCTCCAGTGTCTTTGTCACACTCGGGTTTGCGAGTTCCTTCCTCGTTACACGTACATGCTGCAGGGGAAGGCAGGAACATGACATTGCTTCTTTTAGTTAAGTCATGGGGTAAAACATGAAAGATAATGCAATTCAATACAAATAAACATTTTTTGCCATTTATTGACGTATTGCTGTTGGACCATGTAGGCTGGGATTTTCAAAGGCACCTAAGGGAGTTAGTCCTAAACACTATTGCAATGTTGATCACAATAAGCACAACACAGTTTTTATACAAATAATTGATACAGCAGCAGTTCCCAAACTGTGGGTCGCGCGACTTCAAATGGAGTTGCATCATCAGCCAATGGGGCTTTGGCAATCCCTACCATTTTGCTCCTCGCAGCGTGATCTCACATGTACTGTGTGTGCGAGGTCACAATGTATGGATGACACCATTTTGCTCTACAAAATTGTGTCCCCCATGCTGTCTGGGATCCTGGAAGGAAATAATTCACTAAAATAGGTTCACACTGGCAAAAATTTTATGAACCATTGTATTACAGGTTTCTTTTATGCGCCATTATATACTATTATTATCTGATAGTGAGATCTGTCAGGCTGGGCAATAATCTCCTTAGAGAAGGGCTAAATGCCACACCTTGTGGGTCATTTAAACTAGACTAGTCAAAATGCTGTAAAATGTACCGTAGAGAACAATGCTGGAGTTGCATAGACATGGACTTGGGGATCTAACAAGTCTTTTCCAACTCTAATTTCCATGATTCTATGATAATCTTACAGATGACAACCATGGCAAATATTATGTAATGGTTTTTAATCCATATTCCAGAACAAAAGCTAAATCAAAACTATTTATCTATTTGTATGTCTTGTCTGCTATATTCAGACGAAGGGCTAACATTTAAAGACAATATTGTGATTTCTGATACAGTATATCCCCCCAATAATACTTACAAGTACAATGGATCCGTGGATCACCAAAGTAATTTTCCTCACATTCATCACAATGTCTTCCATTGTAGCCTAGTTTGCATGAACATTGGCCTGTGAACTGCAAAGACATTCTTCAGTAAATAACTGCCAGCAATATTGCCAGCAATATGATTATGTATGCAGTGTTGTTGTAGCTGTGTTGGTCCCAAGATATTCGAGACACAAGGTGAGTGAGAAATTGGTCCGATAAAAGATATTACCTCACCCACCTTGTCTCAGGAATATGATTTGGAAGAAATAGCACAACCCAACTGAATAAACATTTAATTCAATAGATGTATTTTTTCACTGTGATTTATGACATACAGCTGCACAAAGGATATAGTGGGATTGTTCACATGCTTTTTTAAAAACAGAATGATTTACAGGATTGGCCCAAATCTCCCAAAAAAGGTTACCATGCTCCAGCTGCTTAGTGACATATGGTTAAAAGTTGGGAAATCACACAGATGGAAGTGAAAACAAACTAGATGCATGGAAATGTTCTTAGTTTACTGAGATGAAGGATTTCACATGTTCCAGACCTCATTATTGACCTCTGAGAAGATAAATGGCAGATGCTCCTAAATTCAGCTATCCCCGGCTATTTTCTGCCCATCTGAGGCAAGGTTTTTCTATTATATATAGTAAATTTGCTTCATCAAATTCTTATTCCTTCCAAGCTAAATTACTGATCTTTAGATCCTAGTTTCAGGATACATTAACTGTAACTTAGAATCTCAAAGTTATATTGTGCAAATTGTCCCCAGAAAACATATTTTGGAATTCAAACAATAAAATTCACCTGGTTAAATTAACTAGTGAAATCTGTACAAACTTTCTAAAGGTTAAGATCTAATTTGACTTGGAAAAATTAAACTAAAGAACAAACAAACAGAAAACACTTATAAAATAAAATCTGAAATTCTTTTAGTTAGAACTATGGGATAAGATCCCACTGCCATGAAAGTCAGTGGCCAAACTCCCACTGATTTCAAAGGGATCAGAATTTCAACCACAGATTCAGCCTTGGAAAAACTTTGGAGTTTTCCAGACCCCCCGAGTCCTATAAAGTACATATAGATTAAATATGATAAAACATAACTCATTTCATGATAAAATATAAACAAATGACATGACTTCAGTCTGAGAGACAAGGTGAATGAGGCAATATCTTTTATTGGACCAAATTCTGGGAAAGGTGCTCCCAGTGATCACAGCAAAATGGGAGGTGGAACGGATTGTTTAGCACAAGTAGTTAACATATTGTGAGAGACCATTCAAAGTGAAGTGGACCATTAACACCTCTGCAGTCAAAAATGTTACCTCACCCCGCTTGTCTCTCTAATATCCTGGGACCAACCTGGCTATAACAACATGACTGTAGGTACTACCACATGCAAATAAATACTTAAAAGGACACTGTCGAGGTTGCCGTTGGGTTCAGAATTTGACTAATTCTTTCCCCTTACACACACTTATAAAGGCATATAATCCTTGTGTGCCATTTCCACACAAAATGCTTCAGTGCTCCATTTCAGGAAGATACATGAAGATACAGAGCTCATTGTTTATGAGCAAGCGTGCTATAACAAAACAGCATGTATTATATGATGCATCCAAACAAAAAAAAAGATAAATTAATTTATGACAGCTTCAAAGAAAGCTAAGAAATTGTCTAAGAAATTGTTATTAACAATGAGAAAAACAAAAGGTTTTGATAATTTATGAGAGATTCTTTGACCGTGTCCTTTCAAAATGTCCCTGTAACTTCAGACATTACATCTCCCATCTAGCAGAGTTGTTATCTTGCCTGATTGCACTGGTTACTTTGAGAGTTTCTTGGGTTACAGTCACAGAACTGACATCCTATTCCATGAGACATGTTCCAGTAGCCAGAAGCACACTGGTCACAGGTAAAACCTATTACATTAGGTAAGCAGGGGCATACTCCAGTCATTCGGTCGCACCGGCAAACTCCATTTCCAGGTGGACATATTGCTGGGTTCACACCTGAAAAATTGCAGGTACACCCTGGAAAGAGAATGCCAGTTATTATATTGGGTAAAATAAGAGAATGTTTAAAATACATTCAATAACTTTAATTCTTGTTTCTGTGTGAAGGGAACAAGTTTTTGCGTCTTTTCTTAGAGCATAGAACTGTACTACATCTCATTTCATAGCGGACTCTCTCATATGAGCCATATACACTGGGAGGAAATCTTGAAGAATGACTAGGAATGGCAATTTAACTGACAGTGCTAACACAGTTAATGAGTATTTGTTCAGCACTTTGAAGATAGTGTTATATAAATTGCTCTGTTTCCATCAAGGGTTACCAGCCCTGCAAAAGCCAACTCCTCTGTGCACCATGATTTCTTTAAGGCAGATCTTAGTTCTTGGTGGTAATATCTACTTGCAATTGAATTGTTTACTTACTTCTGCAGTTCTGAAGAAGTGCTGACCCAAAGTAACCTGGTTTGCAGAACTGGCAGTTTGGTCCATGTGTGTTGTATAAACATTTTAAGCATTCTCCTGTAACCTTGTTACAGGATTCTGGATCTGTCGCATCAATATTATTATTACAGGAACATGGCAAACACTGAGCCCCTGGTCTTCCTGGATTCCCATAGAACCCACCGGGGCACTCATCACACCGATTGCCTGCCAGAAACGAAGGCAAAATCAATTGCTGAGTGCTAGGAACACAAATGAAATCATCTTTTGACAAAACTTTTTGACAATTCCTGCTGCCTCTGATAACCTAGATTTAGATGCGAGTTTCCCAAGTAATCTTATATTATCCAACTGGACATTGTTGCATTTGAGTTGTACAGTAGGTTAATATTACATGTACCACATTGGCCAGAGGCTGGAAATGTGCAACCCTCCCCCGCACAACATCTCTCACTGAGGAAGTCGCAGTGGTTTTAGGAGTTAGAAAATTCTGCAGGACTCTTTTTGTGGGGTTTTTCCTCAAACAAGCCCATGGGAGGCTAGGGGTTTTGCCACACTCATGGCATGAGCCACGGATCTGCCCCAGAACTAGCAGATCCCCATGATCCATACAGCTCCTGAGGGACTTAGTCAGGGCCATCCTCATATAGGCTCCATTTCTTTATTGGCTCTGGGCCTCCTCATCACCCTGGCATTACAGCTGCAATAGAGTCCCAGGGCCCCTCCTACTTGCAGCTGCCCAAGGGGCTATATTTACTTTATCTCAGAAATCTTCATGGGCTGGTTGGGGGCCAGTGTGACTCCACTTCACCTCTGGCTGGCTCACTCCTAACCAACGCCTGTCCACCCTCTGGTCTTGGTCCATAACAGTCTCCAGAGCCTTTCACGGGCTCTTAGGAAGTGAGGATATTGCCAGACAGGTGGATAACGTCTAACTGTGGAGATCTCCCACTGAGTGCAGATCTTGGAGTATGACCAGATCTGCAGTAATTATTCATAACAGAAGTGCCCTGGATAAGTAGTGATCAGGACAAGTACAATTCTTCAGGGTTTAATCAGAACTGCAAAGGGCATTTGGCCTGAGTAAAGATTATGAAATTTGACACATTGCTAGCATGTCTTACTATTTAGTTTGGACTAAGTAAAGGTGGATACTGTCTCAGAAGCTGGCAGCATATTTTGAAAACAAAAGGTTTTGTCTTACATACATGCTGCCAATAGGAAATAAAGCCAGCACTGCCATTTCTATCTGCTGCCTTCTCCTTTAGGAACGTCTGGCAAAAGAAAAAGTATCAACTATGTTTTTCCTGAGGGTCTTTGGATACAAACATCAGCTAACTTTATTTTCTGTTTTAAGCATTTAAGGTAACTTTTTCCATCTCACAAAAATAGCTGGTTTCATTCTGATGGACAAAGGAATGGAAAAGCACTTTCATTTCCCCCCTGGAGATTAAGACTAATTTGACGGTAAGAAATAGAGTCAAGTTGCTACAAAAACAGCAACATGTAAAATAACCCAGAACGAAACCACCCATTTGCAAAACAATAGTTAGAAGAAAGAAAAAACCCTGCGGTGATTGAGAGATCAGATCAAAACTCACGTATAAAGAGCTTTTCTCTTATGGGGCAGCATTTTAAACCACATTTTCAAAACTGTTCACTACTTTGGGTGCCTCAGTTTTTGGGCATCCATGGCTTGTTTAGTTCAGAGAGTATGAGCACCTGCAACACCCATTGACGTTAGCTCAGCAGCACTGAAAATGGGGTCCGAAGGGGTAGAGCCTCAGCTAGTGTAAATTGTGATAGCTCTATTGACTTCAGTGGAGCTATGACAATTTACACTAGCTGAGGATCTGCTCTAAGAGTCCCAGATTGAGCAGCCGATATTGCAGCACACTTTCGCAAATTTGAGCCTTAATGCATAAGGAGTTAATAGGAGGACAGACAACAGGTTTATCTAGTAATAAATGAAAGAAGAAATAGATTAATTTGCTTTGCTGAGTCCAGTTTTCTTGGGTTTCTTTTGATTTCCTTAGTTGCTTGTTGGAACATTAATTGCTTTCTCTGGATGGTCAGTTACTACATGATTTCCCCCTCTGTCCCAATAAACCAGACACTAACCTTATTTATCTACCTTATTTTCATGATTCCATTCTATCGTTGAGCAGATAGGTGGGAATTAGTTGTAATTTTTCAATCTTTCCTTAACAACTGTAATATGATGAAAATTAAACTATATTTTTCATACCTGAGTAGCCCTCAAGACAATTGCAGACTAATTGCAAAGTATGAGGATCTTGGTAACAGGAATCTGCAAAATATCTACTGCTTGCAGGTGACTCTGGACACATACACGGGCGACAAGGGTCTCTTGTGAGAGGATTTCCATAATAACCATCGACACACCTGTCAAAACAGTCACCACAGAGACACATTAAATAATCCCCGTGACAGATATGCCTCTCAGATCATGCCGATAGCTTGGTTCATGTTTTAAAATATGACAGCACTTGTCAATATAATGCTACTTCCATTATTTGGTACAGAAGCGTCCAGGCTTGAAGAGATTAAAGGAATTAGAATCGCTGCTATATTCCCCAAACACAGAGCAAATTACATATTTTTTGTTAAAGGGACATTGCCAAATAGTTCTGGCTCAATCATCCACCTCCTCAGAGAACCTTTTAGTCTAATTGGTAATGTAAAATTTTCTAAATGTATATATTTGAAATTTCCCACACCATCTCAGATACACTAAATAACTGTTATTTATAAAGGACCCACCATATTTTTGCTCTACTACTTCTAAGACAGCTAGTCTACCAGCAGAAATCAACAAATAGCCTAAGCGTCACATTGTCTAAACCATTTTCTAGCAGAACTCCCCATAGAATTCAAAGGGAAGTTCTCCTTAAACTGAGTGGGCGGAGATGACTCAGCCAAACTAAACTAATCAGCCAACCAACCCTATTACTGTACCAGAATAATATTGACATCACTTCTCTTGCTGCAAGAACAGACAAAAAGAAGAACTATTTCCAGCCCCATTAAAAACACATGGGGGAAATAATTTGTCATTCATATGGAAAAACTACAAACCAGCAGACAGAGAACTGTTCATTTAGGCTCCTCAAAGATTATTGCAAACACAAAGTATGAGAACTAGTATTGAGAACTATTGTTTTGGAAAATTTCTTTTAATAATTGGTAGGATTCACAATTCTAAGATATATGCAGCACCTTTCACATGCATCAAGATTCTGAGGGCTCAATCCTGTGAGGTGCTGAATGCCTCCTACCAGGTGCTGGAGTCCATTTTGGTCAATTTCACAGTCATTGGATTTTAAAAATTGTAAATTTCATGATTTCAGATATTTAAATCTGAAATGTCAGGGTGTTGTAACTGTAGGGGTCCTGACTCAAAAGAGGGTTGTGCGAGAGTCGCAAGGTTATTGCAGGACAATTGCAGTATTGCCACCCTTACTTCTGTACTGCTGCGGACGGCAGTGCTGCCTTCAGAGCTGGGCTGCTGGAGAGCGGTGGATGAAAGCTTGCTGGACGAGAGCCCAGCCCTGAAGGCAGTCCCGCCGCCAGCAGCACCATGGCATGGTGTGCTATGGCCACCCTTACTTTTGCACTGCTGCCTTCAGAGCTGGACCCTCAGCCAGCTACCCAGCTCTGAAGGTTTGAAATGACATTACCTCACACCAAAAGATGCATATCAAGCTATTCACTAACATTCAGACACACTTTCTAGATGACAGCCCTTGCATACCTTTCACATCTACTTCCAGTTGTAAACCCGCTGCAACTAAGGCATGCACCAGTCACTGGGTCACAAAGCTCTGCGTAGCCATTACATGGACACGGGCGACAGTTGGGAAACCCAAAATACCCAGCCAGGCACTGATTGCAGCATCGACCATCAACCTCTTGGTGGCATGAACACTGTCCTGTCAGCTGATCACACAAAGTGCTCACTGAGCCTTGAGGATGGCACTCACATGCTAGAGAAACACAAGAAAAAGGAGATGCTGTGTTATGGATCAGCTAAATTCTAAATGTATTTTCCTGAAACTGGTCACCATCTGAGGCCATAAGACTGAGATGTGGCTTCACTTAGATGCAGGCAGCTCTAGGAATTTTGCCACCCCAAGCACGGCAAGCAGGCTGCCTTCCACGGCTTGCCTGCGGACAGTCCGCTGGTCCCGCGTGCCTGTGGGAGGTCCTCTGAAGCCGCAGGACCAGCGGACTCTCCGCAGGCAAGCCGCTAAGGCAGCCTGCCTGCCACCCTCACGGCACCGGCATCGCGCTCCCCACGTCTTGCCGCCCCAAGCACGCGCTTGGCGTGCTGGGGCCTGGAGCTGCCCCTGCTTAGATGTGCAGAAGAGGCTGTAGGGGGTCAGAGATGATTTTTTATTTTATTACTGTAGGTTCATGCATGTCAGTGGCTGGAAATCCCCCAAAAGTTTGGTGTGCATAAGCTTATCTGAATCTCTTTGGCCTCCAGAAGCAGGCTGTGAATCACACGAGAAGAGCCTTCTAATAAGTCTTTTGGAATTGTCTGTTTCCAGTCAGGCTGGAATTACCATCAGAGCAATAATTTTTTCAGCACTTCCATTTCCATTCCCAGCAGGAGCCAGAAAGTGCAGAGTCATATGGAAGTGGGGGTTGGGAGGAAAGCTAATTGTGCTCTTTGAATCTCAAATGAGGTTCAGTTGGAGGGATGGGTAAAGATTCAGTTTGCTTTTATATGAAGCACTGTTTAATGTTCACTGTTTAGTACTTACAGTAACATCCATGGAAACCAAAACCAAAACTTCCTGCAGAACACCTGTCACAACAGCGGCCTGCAACATTAGGTTTACATTGACACTGGCCTCCAAGTTGACTGCAGCTGGAGCTCAGGGACCCTTCTGGATGGCACTTGCATGCTGTTGGCAAGAAAAATTCACACACATATAATGAAAAATGAAGTTAACTATTTTCATGCTTTCCCTCTCCTTAGCAGGTTTTATACTCAGAGTTACCAGAGACATGCCAATTGAACAAAGCAGAGTCTGAGTCCCACAAACTGGGGGTTTATCTGCCACCAAATTATGTGCTTTGAACTATTTGACAACGTTACATTAATGATGATCTTATTCCAGTCATCAACACGAGCCTTAAAGTTCTAATCTGGATCTATAAAGTTCAGGATGTTGCAAAATTTGGATCCAGATATAAATATGCTCAAAGTTTGAGGTGTTAGGTTAAGATCTAATACTTTTGAAGAGAGATTTGCTAATGTTTGGACTTCGAACATGCTCACAAATCCATTTACAGACATAAACTAATGGAAGTGGGTATAGCAAATCATAAATCATTATGTTTCAGCAAAAAAAAAAAAAAAGAAATATCTTGATAATTACATCACTTGTGGTAATTCTGCTTTATGTTCTGGCTACCACCAGGAAAAGCAGAGTAGACATGAGTGAATTATTTGTGGCAGGTAATGTACCTGATGAATGTTCACATTTTTGTTCACCATAATAGCATTTGTAGGCCCTAGCTGCAATGCTTATTTAATGGGATGCAACAATTTTTCCCTCATAATTTAACCTACACTATACTTCGTGGAATAATATGTAGCAGATAATTTATTTGATGATTTTTTCTGTCAGTTGTGTATAAATTACTTGTGAATATTTTCCCCATTATTCAACTAGCTCTATGTGTGAGAATTAATCTCTTTCACAGATATGCATGCACGAATGCACATGCACAGCCACCCACAGAGTGGTAAGGAATTTTTCAAACGGCAGAAATGTTTTCTGGTTTAGATTGAAGAAAGGGTGATATTTTGAGCCTATTTTATCTGAACTTGGTTGCTCATTCTAAGCAATAAGACTTTTGTTTGAAGAGCACACAATACTTTCCAGTGTACTTTTCAGGGTAAGTATGACTTGTGGGTATTTTTGCAGCACTGGCTGGCAGCCACCAGATTAGGAATCACTGTTTCAGCTCACATTTATCTGAGTCTTCTGGCTGCTGCCACAGTTGGACAGGGCAGTGTGGGTGAAAGGATGGCAGTTGGGCTATGTGTTTCCGGCACCAATCCTAGGCTCTGATCATGTAAACAAACTGTTACACACATGCATCACTTTACTGCCATGAGTCATCATAATATAACTATTCACAGTAACAAAGTTAAGCCTGTGCATAAGTGTTTTCAGGATTGAGGCCCTAGAATGTAATCACTACTGATTTTTTCAAAAGCAGTGAAGAGCTGGAAAATTATTCCTGATGAAAACTGAAACATGTTAGCTTTTCCAGCCGTATTTGTGACAAGCCTTTTGGAAAGGATAGCATAAATACTGTGGTTTCCCATGAATAGAAACTATGACATGTATAGCGTGTAAACAAGCAATTGTTACTATGATACAAATAATAAATAGTAATAATAATAAATGTCATTAAATCTCTTTTTCTGATAACCATCCCCTCAAGAACAACAACGACACAGAGATGAATAGACAAATTCAAGTATAATTCACAGAAGGGCAAATACACAACTGGAAAGCCAAGGACACATTGAAACTGAAGTCCAGTGTTGCATCAAAAGAAAATAAATAGTATACTATGTCAGTGATAAACCACATATTGATAATGCAGCAATTGCAAAAAACTTGTTTTCTTGCAAGTTTGCTATTGGCACAGGAGGGCATGTTGAGATTACAAGACACTATGTTGGGGTAAATGCACAACAGTCTTACTGTATGTCCCCTAGTGGGCTACCCTGACCAGTGGCGCTAAACAGTCACAGCTCACACTATATGGCCAGCATTTGATTGCATGCTCTACCTTCTGTAAACCCATGACTGCTACAAATCAGATCTTGTAGCCAGGGCCAGATTAACTGTCCTGTGGGCCTAGGGCTAGTAGATTTTGTGGGAGCCCTATACACAAGTATTTTTCCTAAGTTAAAACAAAATGATCACAATTATGGCATTGAGGCTATTAACGCTATACTAAACTTGCCTTTTAATTAACATAAAGCTGTTCTGTGGTTACATTTCAGTTTTAAAACATGCAGAATATAGTTAAGTTAATTCAAAATAGCCTACTTCTTACCTTAGAACAGCTGTTATATTAGTTTCTTTCTGGGAGGGAGTTTGGGTGCAGGAGGGGGCTCCAGGCTGAGGCAAAGTATTGGGGTGCAGCGTGCAGCAGAGGGTGAGGGGTGTGGGCTCTGTGAGGAAGTCTGGTGCAGGAGGGGATTCTGACCTGGGGCAGGGGGTTGGGGTGCAGGAAGGGGTACTGAGTCAGGGAGGGAGTTTGGTGCAGGAGGGGATTCGGACCTGGGACAGGGGGTTGGGATGCAGGAAGGGGTGCGAGGTGCAGGCTCCAACCAGGAGGCACTTACCACAGGCAACTTCCAGCCAGCGGTGCAGCAGGGCTCAGGAAGGCTGCCTGCCTGCCTGCCATAGCCCATGCTGCTCCCAGAAGCAGCCAGATATGAGACGTATCTGCGCGCCCCTGAGGGGAGGGGGACAGCATGTTTCTATATGTTGCCAGCGCCCGTAGGCACTGCCTCTGCAGCTCCCATTGGCTGGTTCCTGGCCAATGGGAGCTGCAGGGAAAGTGCTGGGGTTGGGGGCAGCATGTGGACTCACTTCTCCCCCCTTGCCACCAGGAGCCACAGAGAGTGCCAGCAGCTGGCCATTTCTGGGAGCGGCATGCGGCCACAGCATGCAGGCAGCCTGCCTGAGCCCTGCTGTGCCGGGCCCCCCCTTAGCCTGAGGCCCTGGGCTGCAGCCCCTAAAGTCCCTGTGTTAATCTGTACCTGCCTGTAGCCACTAGTTACTTTACCTTTTCCTAGAGTATCTGTTTGCCCACATGCAACCACCATATAGTTGCTTCTAAGAACTTGTTTACATGGGGCTGCTGAGGTCATCAAGCCTCATTGCCTCAGGAACTAAGAGTCCCCAAATTTCTCCTAATTTAGGTCATTAAAAAGGCCAAAGAGTTGATATTTTATGCTGAGAATCATGTCAGAATAGGGCGGTTACAGTGATCTTTAAAGATACCACAAGTATTGTCATTTTTAATGTTTTTGTGCTGTAAGAGAAAGACCGTCATATTTGTTCAGTGCTGATGCAAACAGCTACTAGAGGAAGCCATTTGCAGTGCACGACAAGTTTTATTAGTCCTACAAAATCCAGGAAACTATGCAACATGCTCTGGAGTGCCATCTATTGGCACTGTATTTATTATCTATTTATAGCTACGTAGATATAGCGCACGCCTACAATAATATTCTACCGAGAGCATGTAAACCAGCAGTTCTCGAACTAGGTGTCGTGACCCCACAAGGGGTCGTGAGGTTATTACATGGGGGGTTGCAAGCTGTCCGCCTCCACCCTCAAACCACACTTCACCTCCAGCATTTGTAATGGTGTTAAATATATAAGGGGGGTCACACTCAGAGCCTTGCTGTGTGAAAGGGGTCACCAATACAAAAGTTTGAGAATCACTGATGTGAAGTCGACCTTCGGTGGAAGTGTCTATACCATGCTGCTAGTACAGATACTTACGAACTGCTCCATTGTGAATACGAGCTGACATGCTCACTATGAGCCTTGCACACACTTCAGGTAGAATATGAGGTCCAACTTCTGAAGCAATTTCGACGCAGTGATACTGCTGGTACTCATCTAGATCTTTTTGACTGCACAGGTTCTTCACTGAACTGATTCTGGGAATAAGTGCAAGCTTTGGAGTTGACAAAGAGAGGAAAGGGCGTTCAGAAAACTACAGTTTACTGAACTCTGCTACTTCAACTCTGCACTTTATGACTGGAAACCCTGAGCTCAGCCATTGCCAGACGTTCCATTTTAGTGTTCCAGCACCCAAATCCACATTTATTCTAAGGTTTTGGGAGTTGCCCTAGATTTTGAGATAAATGAGTCTGCATTATATATGTCTAGAAAACCAAATTATGGTATGTCCTCAGAATGAGGTTTGTATGGAACTGCTGCTGAAGTCAGCGGTAGCTGCATTTGTGAATCTAGAGGCAGGATTTGGTCAACATTTGTACATGCATTTTTGAGAGAGAGAAAAGTAGTTTGAAGAATTGAAGTCCAAACTTGGTCATTCTTCCCCCTTCCCTTGCCCATCAAACTCAGTTTTACGAAGATCACCAGAGAAACTGATGCTAAAGTATTTCAAAATTTTATCTGGAAATGAGCACAAACCAAATACCCACCTCCAAACTTCCTTGAAACTTGGGAAAAGTTTGGATATGAATTTCAAGTGTGACTCCCAGCTCTGCAATGAACCATTCCAAAACTCAAATGTGAGCACTTCTGGAAAAATTCAGATCTAGATTTAGATCCAAACTCCAGGATCCATCTCTACATATATCCAAGATTTTCCATGAGGATCACACATATTAGCTTAGATTTTTTAGAAAAGCTGTGCACAAAGACCTGTGTGCATTTACCTTACTAATGATTGCACTTCATCAGTAAATGAACAAATGATCAATTATACAACCACCTGACTAGTAGCATGTGCAATTACTGTGTCTGGACATACAGTTATAATATTCAGACACAGAAATTAGTACACAAATACAAATCTGTATTTGAACATGAAAATATGTACACCCAATACAAATTAGTGTAACCACAAGCATGCTTTTCTGATTTTTTTTTGCTAAAATTTGATTTTAAATGGTTAAAATAAGAATTCTAAAGGCTGTTCACAAAATATTTTCAATATACCTCTGTCAAGGAGCATGAAACAGGTATAAATATTATTAAAAGGAAGTATGTAACAGGATTACTTACTGAATCAATCAAGATGTACGATATAGTCTTTGGATCAGAGGCAGAAGGCTGTGATAAATAAACATCTACAAAATACTCTACTCCTGGGTCTAAGCAGACAGGAGTATGCAGAAGTGCAATTCTGTTTAGAAGGAATAAATACAGGAGTCAATGTTCCTTTATCAGAAAATTCATAAGTATAAAGTATTTGCTTAAGAAAATATTTAAAAGATGTAAACAAAGATTTGGATAAGTCTTCTGTGTTCACATGCCTTATTATCAATGGGAGATACATACACATGGTCAGGAGAGACTAGATCCTGTGTGGGAGTTTGACATGGAGGAGTGTGCAACTGCCTGGGGCTCCTATCTAGGACAATAATACAAATAATAAGTAATAATCTGTTTGGTGGCTTAATTTCATCGAAATAAGTGACAGCCATTCGGTCACTGTAATAATTCACTGCAGAGTGATTTTTAAGACGATGAACTTTTAAAAACATTTTATTTCTTGCTAGTATCCCAGTCCTGGATCTGCCATGAGCAATGTTCACCTGGTCATTCTGAGGATATTTGTGTAAATCGTTATTCACATTTGTGAACTTCCTACCATTCTTTGGCTGAGACATTAAACTGAAGTTGTTTCCTTCTGTTAGCTATGGAAGTGCAAGTTAAAAATCTTAAGGCAGTTCTGAAAATAGGAAAAGCCAAGGACATCCTTGGGGTCTCTTGGCCAATATTTCATCTCTTTAATGAGGTAGGTTCTAACGCCCAACATTGTGTCTGAGTTATTGTTCCCATAGCCAAAAGGGTCACTGTTAGGAGCTGGGCCTGCATTCCTTACTCAGGCAAACCTTTGACTTATGTGGAGTTTTGCCAGAGTTGGGACTGCTGCATCAGGCCCTCAGATTGCATCCTACTGCTGTCCGGTACTTTGGTGTAGCAGCAATGTGAAAGGCCACATGCCCTGTTCTAATTCTGAGTATATTCCATTCATATTCTCATGCATCTATCCCTTTGCTACAAAACATATTTGAGAAGAGCATTTGAACACTGAATATTTAGAGCTGTAAAGAAGGTAACATCCTCACCTCTTTGTGGCTGGCAGAGCCAATGTGTATGGCTCTTGCAGAAGTGCCTTGTTTCTGCAGCGATCACTTGTCAAAGCTCCAGAGGGGTTGACCGCAATACTTCCTATCCAGTCTTCTAAAGACTATACATTTGGGAAGAAAGTTGTGATAGTTTTCAAAAATACCTGACAAATTCTCTTTTTCTCACATGCATATCAACCTGCCAATGTTATTGAGAGCTGAGCTAAATGGTAACAGATTGCAGCAATAACCACCACGTTCCCTTTTTGTTCATTACATGATATTTTTTAGAATGTTCTTTACTGAAAAGTGCAAGAGAAAAACAATGGTTAGTATAATCTAAAGAAGTTAGAAATGGAGGGTCAGCCTTTGAACTGGTGTAAGTGGGTATAGTTCCAGTAAAGTCAGTGGAGCTGTGCCCATTTACACCAGTTAAGAATATGTCCCAAGAGGTTATAATATAGAGTTCAACACAAAACTTTGCTCAAATTGCTAGTAAGTAAAAATAAACTGAGATAACTTTGTAATGAGATTCTTAACATTCCAAATGAATTGTCTAACTCTTTACCTGTGAAAATTTATATCATAGCAGCACAATACAAAATCACAGATTCATCCAGAGCCGATTCTTGCACTCTTTTGCCTGATTTCAGAATGACAGGAGTGGATCTTTATGTAGTTTAGTAAACTGCTTAAAGTAAAACAGTCATAACTGATACCCTGAATGGTGTTGTTACTGTAAATATCTGAGAAGTGAAGGAAAAAAGGATGTTCTGCTGGGCCTTGTACAGATGAACAACTCACATGTGTCAAGTATCAGAGGGGTAGCCGTGTTAGTCTGGGTCTGTAAAAGCAGCAGAGAATCCTGTGGCACCATTATAGAACCTAAAGACGTTCTTGGGTGTGAGCTTCGTGGGTGAATACCCACTTTGTCAGACGCAGGTAGTGGAAATTCCAGGTGGCTAGTATATAATGACTAGCAATGCAAGCTGAATATATGAGGTTTAGTTCTATCAGGATGGGGGATGGGGCCCTGGTTCTAGCATAGAGTAGTGAAACCAGATGGGAGAAAACTGTTCTTGTAATGGCAAGCCAGTCCGTCTTTGTTTAGTCAGAGCTGTCATTGTGGTCCAATTTCGCAGATGAACTTGAAGCTCAGCAGTTTGTCTTTGAAGTCTGGTCCCTGAAGTTTGTTTGCTGCAGGTCGGGCCACCTTAAGGTTCTGCTATAGTGTGGCCAAGGAGGTACCAACAGACTCCACTGGCACATCAATACAGCCCAGCCTAAAACCCTCCAACGCATCATCAGGGATCTACAACCCATCCTGGCAATACGATCCCAAACTTTCACAGGGTTGGGGTTGGCTGGGCCAACTTGCCACAGAGCAACCTGCAACCTGAAACGTATTTCTCACCAGCAACTGCAACACCGTACCATAGTAACTCTAGCTCAGGAACCAATCCATGCAACAAGCCTCGATGCCAACTCTGCCCCCATATCTACAACCAAGCGACATCATCACAGGACCTACACCAGATCAGCCATACCGTCACTGGTTCATTCACCTGCACATCCACCAATGTAAAATACGCCATCGTATGCCAGCAATCCCTCTGCTATGTACATCGGCACCAAACTGGACAGTCACTACGGAAAAGGATAAATGGACACAAATCAATATCAGGAATGGAATATACAAAATCCTGTAGGAGAGCACTTCAACTCCTGGCCACACTTATAACAGACCTTAAGGTGGCCATCCTGCAGCAAACAAACTTCAGGACCAGACTTTCAAAGACAAACTGCTGAGCTTCAGTTCATCTGCAAATTTGACACCATCAGCTCTGGACTAAAGCAAGACTGTGAATGGCTTGCCAATTACAGAACCAGTTTCTCCTCCCTTGGTTTTCACACCTCTACTGCTAGAACACGGTCCCATCCTCCCTGATTGAACTAACCTCGTTATCTCTAGCTTGCTTGCTAACATATATATACCTACCCCTGGAAATTTCCACTACCTGCGTCTGACGAAGTGGGTATTCACCCACGAAAGCTCACATTCCAAAATGTCTGTTAGTCTATAAGGTGCCACAGGATTCCCTGCAACTCACATGTGGTTTATAGGAATAATTGCCAATGGTTTAATCACATCTAAAATGATTATGCATTTTTCATGTGTCAGACGTGAGCACAAGACAAAGTCAAATCAGGGGGCATAGATCAGGAATTCTGCAGGATGAGGTCTGACTAGAAAATACTCCCCAGTTCTGGTTCTGTTTTGTTTTACGAATGACAATGGTATGTAGTGCAAGGGGATCATGTGGGGTCAGTGGAGTAAGTAGAATCCATTTCTGACCAGTATGGGGGGAGGTGCACCAGCTAAAGGGGACATGTCGCCTCCCCACATGACTGTCCATGTGACTCTCCCCTGCCCTGCCCCCAACCTGGGGCCCCATGCTCTCCCTGTTCCCTTCCCATGATCCATCCCGCATTACCTGGTGGGGAGCGGAAGGGCTCAGTCCTCCTCCTGCTGTGCCGGAGACTTCCGAACCACAATGGGGAAAGGAACAGAACATGGGGCGGCAGCTTCTCTGGCACAGCTCTCTTGCCCCAGCCCCTCCCCTTGCCCTTCCACTAGAATGAGCAGGTGTCCAGTTTTCAACCAGAACACCCAGTCAAAAAGGGATGCTGGCAGTTCCAGTCAGCACCGCTGACCAGGATGTTGACTGTTCGGTTGGTGGTGCCACGCAGTGGGGCTGGCAGGCTCCCTGCTAGTCTCTGTTCTGTGCGGCTCCTGGGAAGCAGTCGGCATGTCTGGCTCCTAGGCTTAGGGGTGACCCAGGGAGTCTGCATGCTGCCCTGCCCTCTGCCCACAGGCACAGCTCCCACTGGCCAGGTCAGGGCAGGGGACGAACTAGCGTGACTTGCGAGCACGCAGCAGGCGGCTGTTGAGGGGTTGTGGCGCACGCCTCTCCCACTGCTGCCAGCCCTCTTCTCCTCCTCATGCTCCTCCTGTGGCTGGGCTCGAGCTGTGGTACATGCCCTGTGGTGAACCATGGTCTGTCGCCACATTGCCGGCACCCATCTCCGAGTGCTGGGAATGGGGCTGCTGGAGGAGATGGGAAGAGAATGAGATGAACCCAGCATCCAGTCTGGCCCAGCAGGCTTGGAGAGTTGAGGGAAGGCTTGGCCCAGCAGCATCACAGCACGGTCTTCACCACAGCAGCACTGCCCCCGACCCCGGCCTGGGACAGTCCTCCTGAGTCCGCCACTGGCTCCAGCAGCCCTGGATCTGAACAACTCCTCCCCCCGAGCCCTCCAAGCCCTGGATCTGGACAACTCCACCCCCATCACTGCATCCCTCCCTGTCTCAACCCCTCTGCACCCCCATACCCCTCACTGTATCCCTCCCTATGCCATCCCAGCCCTGTACCCCTTACAGTGCTCTCCCACGCATCCTTTCCACCTCCCAGAGCTGCTACCCCTATATCCCTCAGCCCCACAGCCCTGCACCCTATTCACCTCCATACACTGCTGCACTCCCATTACGTCCCTATACACTCTTGTGACCGCCACATCCTCCTGCACCTGTAGCCTTCTGCCTCCCCTTGCATCCCCATCTACCCCACATACCCCCTCCTCTTTCCTTCACTGCTTCCTCTCACCCTCACCCTGCTCTCATCCTTGGCCTCTTTCCCTCCCCGTCCTCTCTTCTCAAGGGAACACGTGTGTGGGGGGGGGGGGAAGGGGAACCCATTGCTGCCCTCTCAGAAGGACAGTCACAGTGTGTGCTCCTAGCTAGCATGTGCTGCCTGCCTGTGGCAGCATATGCACTAACCAGTTGTGGTGCATGAGTGGGTCTGGTAACCAGACCCTAGTCCTAGTGCTAGGTTGGTTATCAGAGCCTGCTGGTGCGTAATTACTTCCCCTCTACAGGCCACTATGAAGCACATGGCAAGTTTTTGGCTCTATATATTCTATTTATGGGACAAAAATATGATAGGATAAGGCTGATAGTTTTGCTCCAAACCTTTGTAGAAATCAGCCCCATTTGAAAACAGATGTGTCAGTCCAAAACTCTTGTCATATTACTGCTCTGGAACAGCATCTCTTAGGAAGTATTAAAATGGTGAATTAAAAGTCTGAATTCAAATACCTCAGGTTCATAACGAAGAGCGATATCAAAGTCCATTGCAAAGGGAATGTTGCTGACAGTAAATCTTAATCCAGCGCCATTCAGGACACGGGCAAAGCCAGGACCTGTCCATGTGACAGGTTTGCCAGGGGTGGGCTCCCTGAAAACAATATCCGGAGTAGAGTTCCTCCCAGACTGAACCCCACCCTGCAAGGAGATAGTGACATTGTTAACAACAAATACAGGAAAAAGATAGATGCTTCTGCTGTGCAGATTCCTAGTTTCTGCAACTAGTCAGCATCATTTTGTAAACACGCTGAAGATCTGGTCCTCTAAAAAAACTCATATATATAAATTAAAGTTATAGTCACACCTAGAAAACCTCTCTTACTCTTTGTCTGGGGATTGTGGGAGCTTCTGGAAGTGAGGCTGTGTCTGTTATGTGCTTTGTGCTCTAGCTGGATTTCTGTTAGTCTGCTTGGTTTTGTTTTGTTACTTTCTGTTTCTTTGTTTCAGGGGTGTTGTTGGTTCCTCCCCTTTTTTCCTTGGGGTGAGTGGGTGGTTTTCTCCATGGGGTTCACTTCAGATGGGTTTAGTGGTTTGACCTGCAAGCATGGGGGTTGGGGTGTGCCTGCTGTCTTCTGTACTGCAGAGGATGTGTTGCTGAGTGTTTGGTACGGTTATTGGCTGTGCTAATATAAAATCTGCCTCTTGAATGAGCAAATCTATAGTGACTTCCCTGGTCCAGGAGCAGTTTGTGAATCATTTGGTACAGTAGGGACTCTGGGTCAAGGAGTCTTTTGTTCAAGTATTTCCTTTGTTTACTCCTGCTAATAAAGTAGTTTTTTCCAATGTCCCCCCTTTCTTCACAATGAGACATTGGTATCTGCTCGCTCCCACCATGGGAAGATAGTTTCTGCTGTTAGGATGATTCTGTTACGCTGCAAGAACATAGATGTGGCGCATGTTGTGTCATTCTGCCATCAGTTTTACACGGTTCAAAATAATCTGGAACAGCCCTTGGACCTAGTTTTAATGCACGACATTGATTATACACTCCTTGCTACTTCTGAAAACATTAAATGTTTCTAGTCTGGTGACCCTGGTCATTTGAGAGGTTCCTGCCCATGCACTGCTGGATATGGGATCCCTGGAGAGAACGTGGAACCCCAGGATAATGGGCAGGGGGCTTGGACATCAAGGGACCAGCAGGAAACAGAGCCTGCATCTGCAGTACCAGACTGTATTCCTCCCTCACTGTAAGTGGTCTGCCATTGTCCAGGGAGCAGCACCCCCCTAAGGACATCTCTGTTGTGCCCTCATCATTTGTGCAAAGACAGAAGTGAGTCCTGGAGGAGTAATTCCCTGCAGAGGAAGAAGAGACATGCTCTAGAGACAGGGATGAAGAACAGACCAATCAGATGGATTTATGGAGAAGTATTTTTAAAAGGTCTCAGACTTTGGAAACCCCTGAGCTGCTGGCAGTGGCTGGAGATGGAGCTGTGTGCCCTGAGAAGGAGGATAGCCTTGCACTGGGAGGCAGCGCCATGCCTGAAGCTCTCAATGAGGTACTGTCTTCCCTTAGCACGGTGAGTCCTCAAGACCCCACTCCTGCATGGTTGCACTTATGGGTCCCAGCCTAAGGCTGCACTGCCTACCACTCATAGAATCATAGACTCATAGAATATCAGGGTTGGAAGGAACCTCAGGAGGTCATCTAGTCCAACCCCCTGCTCAAAGCAGGACCAATACCCAACTAAATCATCCTAGCCAGGCCTTGGTCAAGCCTGACTTTAATAACCTCTAAGGAAGGAGAGGCTTAGAAGGGGATTCCACCATCTCCCTAGGTAACCCATTCCAGTGCTTCACCACTCTCTGAGTGAAAAAGCTGTTCCTAATATTCAACCTAAACCTCCCCCACTGCAACTTGAGACCATTACTCTTTATTCTGTCATCAGGTACCACTGAGAACAGTCTAGATCCATCCTCTTTGGAACCCCCTTCAGATAGTTGAAAGCAGCTATCAAATCCCCCCTCATTCTTCTCTTCTGCAGACTAAACAATCCCAATTCCCTCAGCCTCTCCTCATAAGTCATGTGCTCCAGCCCCCTAATAATTTTTGTTGCCCTTCGCTGGACTCTTTCCAAGTTTTCCACATCATTCTTGTACTATGGGGCCCAAAACCGGACACAGTACTCCAGATGAGGCCTCACCAATGTAGAATAGAGGGGAATGATCACATCCCTCCATCTGCTGGCAATGCCCTTACTTATACAGCCCAAAATGCCGTGAGCCTTCTTGGCAACAAGGACACACTGTTGACTCATATCCAGCTTCTCGTCCACTGTATCCCCTAGGTCCTTTTCTGCAGAACTGCTTCCTACCCATTCAGTCCCTAGTTTATAACAGTGAATGGGATTCTTCCGTCCTAAGTGCAGGACTCTGCACTTGTCCTTGTTGAACCTCATCAGGTTTCTTTTGGCCCAGTCCTCTAATTTGTCCAGGTCCCTCTGTATCCTATCCCTACCCTCCAGCGTATCTACCACTCCTCCAAGTTTAGTGTCATCTACAAACTTG
>NC_133769.1:30787683-30854703 GCF_003597395.2 Chelonoidis abingdonii
TTTCCTTGACTTTCTTCTTGTTGCTAACATACCTGAAGAAACCCTTCTTGTTACTCTTAACATCTCTTGCTAGCTGGAACTCCAAGTGTGATTTGGCCTTCCTGATTTCACTCCTGCATGCCTGAGCAATATTTGGGGCAATAGATATGCCAGCTACTCCCACTGAATTTTTTTTTCCTGCATGAATGATATGAATGTTCCAGTGGTGGCTCAATGTTCTTCTGAGCTGGTTGAGTCTGAGGAAGATGAAGAGGACAATGATGATCTCAGTGGTTCCAGACGTCCCAGTCAGCTACATAGGAAGGGTGGTACAGCGAGAAGATTAGTGACATTTTGGATAGCACTAAAGGGAAGCAGTGAGTTGAGGTTGGGGCCTATATTCCTGATTTACAGTGCTTTGTTCACTCAGCCGCCTTTGTCTTGAGAGATACCTTGGTTGATTGCAGAAAACTTTTCCGTCTCAAAAAGTTGTTGAGTAAAGTGAGGAAGCATGCAGAGGTTGTGACTTTCAGTGACCTCCGTGACTTCAGCCTGCTGTGGTCGGGAGCTGCAGGGTCCCCCACTTCCAGTGGGAGCAGGAAGCTGTGGGGTATCCCGGGAGCCTCTGGAGGCCCCTGGAGCTCCCAGCTGTGGTGGGAAGTGGGGGAATCCCCAAACCCCCAGCTTCCGCAGGTGGCAGGGGAACTCCTAAGCCCCCAGCTGCTGCAGATGGTGGAGGAACCCCCAAACCCCCGCCTGTCATGGACAGCAAGGGAACCCCCAAGCCCCAGCTGGCAGAGAACCCCTGGCTGCTGACAGGGCAGCCACTGTGGGCACTGGCGGAATCCCTGAGCCCCGGGAAGAGGACCCCCAAGTCCCCAGCTACCATGGATGGCGGGGAAATCTGAGCCCTCGGCCACCGGCGGAGGAACCCCCCAGCTCCTGGCCAGGGAATTCTGGAGCTCCCGGCTGTGGCAGGGGAACCTCCGCAGCTCCCGGCCCACTACTGCTGGGGGTACTTAGCAGCTCTCAGCTCCCATGGGCAGCAGTTGACCCCCAAAGCTGAAGGCGGCAGGGGTACCTTGTAGCCCCCAGCTGCTGCAAGCAGCTCCCAGCCCCTGCTTCAGGCAGTGTGGGGACCTGCAGATCCCCATTTTGTCAGGTATATTTTTAATAGAAGTCACGGACAGGTCACAGCTTCTGTGAATTTTTTTTGTTTTGCCCATGACCTGTCCGTGACTTTTCCTAAAAATATTCATGACAAAATCTTAACCTTAATGATGATGCTTTAGTGATCCATATTTAATCTTCACTTAACGTTTAATGTGCTTTGCTTTATTTTTTTCATGCCTTTTTGCTTATACATTGCAATTTTATAACATTTTAAAACACGTTTAATCTAATTTTATGTGAATAAAGGTGTCACCTCTCTCTCCATCCCTTTCTCTCTCTGTTTTTTAGATATAACTATAATCTATTTTAAAATATTTTTAATACACTGTTTTAGGCTGTTTACTCACAGACACATTTTTCTGAGCAGTCTATAATCCATGACTGCAGATGTTTATAATTGGAAAGCTGACAATGGCTTAAATTGCAATGACACTAATAGGTATGATGCAAGTATCCATGTAAGTGTCAGAAGTTGAAAATGATCCCCTTTTCTTGTCACATTTTTCTTTCTAAATAAATCTCTGAATTTAAGCCTATAGCTTGCCCACTAAACATGGCAAAATAAGCCTGTGTGTGTGTGTGTGTGTGTGTGTGTGTGTGTGTGTGTGTGTGTGTGTGTGTGTGTGTGTGTGTGTGTAAGACAGAGAATTATAAAATATCCAGCCCAATTGTATATGAACAACTGAATTAATGTATCAATGAATTAATGTATTCCATTTGCATAAGGATTCTTATACACAGACCTGTAAATTCCAATTTCATAGTCACCAATGGTTTAACCCATTCCCTAAACCAAAACTCTTGTTGCAATATTAAACATTAGCAGCATTTGTTGCAAGTCTTCGTTGAACGATTACTGTAGTATCAGTTTACCTGTTCCAACTCCTGTTTTCTTACGCTTTGTTTCTTGCTCCTGTTTAATACAATATTTCCATTTTCAATGGTGAAATCATATCCTTGCTGCTGATAATAGACATCGCACCTTGGTAAAGCTTTTGGTTTAACCTGAAAAGCAAAAATGGATGATTTATGTGACAGTGCAGTTTGAACAACCTTTAAGCATATATGGCTACTTAAAATTAAAATCCAAACAATAGGCTATAATCTCTCTTGGAGTAAATGGGTGCAGCTCCAAGAATGTGGCCTAATAAGAGTTGAAAATGTCTCTCTTTCACTATGGCATATGTCTTCACTACAAAAAACCCCTTGAATTAGCTAACTTGGGTTGAAACAGCTGTGAAGACACAGGACCTCAGCTTTTAACTTGGGTTAGCAGTTCAAGTTCAACCCCAGAGTCCCCCTTGAGTTGCTAACATGAGTTAAAAGCAGAGTTGCCATGTCGTCACTGCTGTGTAACCCTAGTTAGTTCACTTGAGTTAAGAACACGCTTTTATCTGCAGTGAAGACATAACCACCATTCCAACTAGCTTTTATTGCCACATAGACAATTGACATTCCACACTCTGTCCCAGAAATCTGTTTTCTATTTCATTACTGGAACGTAGGTTGATTACTGCTTGTGATTATATCTGATTATTTTCAGATATGCCAAGCAAATAAATACATTTTTATTATCCCTTGCTTGCGGCTTCTCAAGGACACATAAGAGAAGAAACTTGTGTAGAAATCTTGGCGGATGAAGAAGACATTTCAGTAGAACCAAAGCTTGCATTATGGATGCACAACAGCAATGTCTAAATTAAGAAACTATTTTAAATCAATAAAAGACATATGGACTGGCTCAGTTATGTGAACTTCTGAAGAATCTGGACTAAGTTCAGAGTCAGTGTATGCAGTGGTGTAAGCGAGTCTAAACAAGTCTATTAGAGCTTGTGACATTGCACCTCGTAATGCTTTATAGAAATATGCTTATGAGTGTACATATGACATAATTGGAATATGTTTTATGCTAGATATGCCATGTAACATAACTTTGCAAAGGTTATGATCTACTGCATGTATTCATCCTATTAGTATGCATGTATCATTTTTATATCTGAAATTATGAGCATTGGCTCTATGCGTGTATTTAAAGTGTTTGATGTAGAAAACACCTACGGCAGACTTGGTCAACATAGTGTGAAGGGGTTATTCAGTTGGGAGCACGGGGCTAACAATGGACCTTGATAGATGCCAATCCACGTCTGAGTTTTCCTGGGAACACTTGGGTTAACATGTGGGCAATGGCTCAGACTGTAGAGAATTGAGTCAGGGATCGGTTTTGGGACCAATCTTATTTAATCTTTTTATTACTGACCTTGGCGCAAAAAGTGAGAGTATGCTAATAAAGTCTGTGGATGCCACAAAGCTGGGAGGTATTGCCAATACAGAGAAGGACCGGGATATCATACAGGAAGATCTGGATGATGTTATAAACTGGAGTAATAGTAATAGGATGAAATGTAATAGTGAAAAGTGCAAGGTCATGCATTTAGAGATTAATAACAAGAATTTTTCTATAAACTGGGGATGCATCAGTTGGAAGAAACAGAGGAGGAAAAGCACCTTAGAGTATTGGTTGATCACAGGATGACTATGAGCCGCCAATGTGATATGGCTGTGAAAAAAAGCGAATGTGGTCTTGGGATGCATCAGATGAGATATTTCCAGTAGAGATAAGGAGGTGTTAGTACTATTATACAAGGCAATGGTGAGACCTCATCTGGAATACTTTGTGCAGTTCTGGTATCCCATATTTAAGAAGCATGAATTCAAACTGGAACACGTACAGAGAAGGGCTACTAGGATGATCCAAGGAACTTAAAACCTATCTTATGAAAGGAGACTCAAAGAGCTTGGCTTGTTTACGGCTAAGGGGAGATATGATTGCTCTCTATAAATATATCAGAAGAATAAATACCAGGGAAGGAGAGGAATTATTTATGCTCTGTACCAATGTGGACAGAAGAAATAACGGATATAAACTGGTCATCAGGAAGTTTAGACTTGAAATTAGATGAAGGTTTCTAACCATCAGAGGAGTGAAGTTCCAAGAGGAGTAGTGGGGGCAAAAACATATCTGGCTTCAAGACTAAGCTTGATAAGTTTATAGAGGGGATGGTATGGTTGGATAGCCTAATTTTGGCAATTAATTGATCTTTGACTATTAGTGGTAAATATGTCCAATGGCCTGTGATGGGATGTTAGATGGTGTGGGATCTGAGTTACTACAGAGAATTCTTTCCTGGATGTCTGGCTGGTGAGTCTTGCCCACATGCTCAAAGTTTAACTGATCACCATATTTGGGGTCGGGAAGGAATTTTCCTGCAGGGCAGATTGGCAGAAGCCCTGGGGTTTTTTTGTCTTCCTCTGCAGCATGGGGCACGGGTCACTTGCTGGAGGATTCTCTGCAGCTTGAAGTGTTTAAACCATGATTTAAGGACTTCAATAGCTCAGACATAGGTTAGGGGTTTATTACAGGAGTGGGTGGGTGAGATTCTGTGGCCTGCGTTGTGCAAGAGGCTAGACTAGATGATCATGATGGTCCCTTCTGACCTTGAGGTCTATGACTCTATGAGTCATGCATGAATATGTGACTTGCCCATGTGACTCCAAAACTCCATCTTGTAGCTGTAATTCTACACAGGGGAAGAGAGGGGTTTCCATCCACAAGAGAAAGACTATATAAGGCCCTGGAAAACTCCATATTGTCTTCAGCTGGCTCAAGAGATAGCCTCTTCACCTCAAAAACATGCCTGAAAGAAACTGGAACAAAGGACAGTAACTACAGGGGTGTGAGTGATTGCTGGACCCAGATTAGGAGGAAGTCTAGTCTGTCAAAGAAGTTTATTGAAACATCTCTGACGGTTAAATTTACCTGCATTTAGTTTCTTACTGTATTAGACTTAGAGTTGCACGTTTTATTTTATTTCGCTTGGTAATTCACTTTGTTCTGTCTGTTATTACTTGGAACTACTTAAATGCTATTTTTTATATTTAATAAAATCACTTTTTACTTATTAATTAACCTAGCACAAGTAATTAATTCCTGGGGGAGAAAACAGCTGTGCATATCTCTCTATCAGTATTATAGAGGGCAAAAAATTTGAGTTTACCCTGTATAAGCTTTATACAGAGTAAAACGGATTTATCTGGGGCTTTGATCCCATTGGAAACTTGGTATCTGGGTGTTGGAAACAGGAGCACTTCTTACACTGTTTTCAGTTAAGCCTACAGCTTGTGGGGGACGTGGTTCAGACCTGGGTCTGTGTTTGTAGCAGGCTAGCATGTCTGGCCCAACCAGGCAGAGCACTGAGGTCCCAAGCTGCCAGGGAAAATGGGCTTAGAGGTAGTCCCAGCAGATCAGGTGGCAGTCCCAAGGGGGTTTCTGTGACCCAATCCATCACAGAGCTATCCTAAAGCTGGCATTAATGAGCAGAGGAAGACACTCACCCCTCACATACGGGAAGCCGTAGATGAGATAGAACCACTGAAAGGTTCTTTCTAATCAAGTGCTGTGGCCAGAGATGAAGGCCTGTGCCAGGCACCTCAGCAGTCCAGGGTATCCAGTTGCCATCATGGCTTCTCAGGATCTTTGGCAGCTGGCATAAACCTTCAGGATGCTCTAATTTACACTCAGGATTGGCCAGGTACCTGGGCAACTCAAGACTGAAGGAACACAGAGGATACCCATGGCCACCTCTCCACACTTCACCAAGGGCTCCCTAGTTACAGTCAAGGACTAGGGCTAGGGAATGTCAATCAGTGTAATTTACACAATGAGAAGTGTCATTTAAAATTACAGGGGAGGGTGAGGAAACCACTTTATCTGAAATTATCTTCCATCCTCCTTTTGGTTGCTTTTCCCACTACAGAACTTTCCCCTTTGCTCTCAGCATTCCACCGACACCAACCTAGACTCCTTTACATCGGTTTACATCACCTTACGCGTTACCTCTGAATACTGCACATAAAAGCAAAACATACCAAAGGTGCAGATCTGGAAAGCGGCTTTGCATGCTCTGCTTCATAGATATAATAATCCAATGGTAAAAAGAAGTAGCCTAGGGCTGGTTCTGTACACCGACGGCCCACAATGTTAGGAAGACATTCACACTGCCCATCACTTGATGAACACCTGGATGAACAGGTGGGAAAAGAAGAGGTGTAAGAGTCTCACCAACACACATATGTTTACACCATACACAGGGGATAGTTATTCTACCTTTGCTTTTATTCTTATTGTTCCTTTCACTGTAAAATTAATTCAATTTTTAAATATTTTTCCAGCAATCACTATTTCTTGCTTGTAATGCTAGAGTTTATTCCAGTGCTTCCTTATTAATCAGTTGGCAAAGGTATGTGTCTGTCACCCTTGCTTGCTCTACCATTTCCACAAACTGCAACATGTCCTATATCCACTAGCTTGGTTTTACCTAAGCATGTGCATAGAAACATACTGCAGGACTTGCTATATGGGACCAGACCATGCACTCTAGTAACCTTTTTCCTGGAGTAATGAAGCAAAGTATAGGGCCAATGTTTTCAAATGTGAGTGGCCTAAAGCCCAACATTATTTTAAAGCCATGGGAACTCCATTTGCAAACCGGGCTATTTATTTAGGTGCCTAAACATGAACGTAGGAACCCAAGTTCAAAATTATTGTCCCAAACTGTACAATGTTGGGGGCCCTGTGCATTGGGAGTCAGGTTGAGGTGGTTTGTTCTTTTCATTTAACTGATCTTGACTCTTAATGATTTAAAATTTGCTTCAGAGAAAAAGATAAGGGCATGTCTACATAAATACTTACTGTGTAGCAAGCTAAGGTGTCAACCTATAGCCGCCCAGTGTGCTGCACACAGACTGTACACATGCACCTTGCTGCTGCCCACTAAAAGTTCCCTAGTATGTACTGATATTTCCTGGTCATACTCAAATCCATTTAAACTTCGCTAATAAAGTCACAAAATCTTACACCAGGGTGATTTTACATTGCTCAGACACGATGAAACTCTGTCTCTAAACTACCGGTTCTTGGTTTCTTCTTTAACCACGAGATCCCATAACCCTATCAAAAAGGTGCAATATATGCTGGTGTTAATTCTATACCATCAAAAGGAGAAAGGTACTTTAAAATGAGAACTAAATGACTTACAAGTTATTGTGGGCTCCACCAATATCACAGCCACATGGAGAACAGCCATATAAATTACTCCCAAGCCCCCAGTATCCTACCTATGATAAGAAAGGAAAATGTATTGATTTTTGACAGTGAATATTTAACAACTTAAATTACAACCACCCCAATCCTTTTTGACTATGAAGAAACTCTACTCTCGTTGGGACTATCTATTTCATTCATTTTCTTTCTGCAAATCTGGTGCCAGTAAACTTGGCTGCACAAATGTTCACAAAAAGTAAAACATATAAAGGCCCAATCCCGGATGAAGCTCAGTCATTTAAAATTTCAAGCGAATATTCATAGACAATGCTTTTCAATACTTGCCCAACCCTAACTGTTCCCATCTATATTTTCAGACATGACAGATTCCCCCATAACAGAACATAAAGGGCACAAGCCATCAAGTGTTTTTACCAACAGTCACTCAAGGCTGTCATAGTGGGAACATGGTAGAAATGGCGGATGTCACTCACAAGGCAGTAGCCCCCCGTCCCATCCCCATTGGAGTCTGCTGGGGGATGTTCTTGGGACAATCCAACTATCTCTACATGGGCACAGCATTTGCTGGTTTAGTCATCTGATGGCTCAATCCTGCTCAACTGAAAACAATGGGAGTTTTGCCAATGACTTCAGCAAAAGCAGAATCTGGCTATGTTCCAGCCAGCCAGACCTAGATGAGAACATGGTTGGATCAGTTGAAGCACCATAGAGGTCTGACTCCAGGTTGCTTTAATTAGAATGGGTGGAGAGACTCATCTGAGGGTTCCTTGTAGCAAGGACTATTTGTTCTCATGCCCTGTCACTCTTTTTTGTCTAATTCTTTGATAAATGTTGTGGTCTATAGGCCATTTCCACTTGGCATCGTGTTGTGTTCCCCTTTAACAGGCTGTGCATGGCAGAAGCAATAAGGAGGCAGGACGTGGGCAAGGCAAAGACCTTTGAGGATGTGTAAAACAGGATGCTACATGAAGCAATAATAAAAGCCTCCTGATTACATACAAGACATTCATCACAATGTGGCCCTGTGACGAAACGCTGGCAGAGGCACTCTCCAGTCACTGGATCACACATCGAGAAAGACAAGCTCCCAGAAGGGTTGCAGGTGCAGGCTGCAAGGAAAGAAACACATAATCACTTCCGTTAGCGCCACTGCAGGAACGAGCCCTACACTCACTTTTGGCGTGAACTTGAAATAACCATTGCACTCAACTGTTAGGGAAACAAACTGCAGAAGACCAGCTTCAGAATCCAATTAATACTTAGCAAACCAGCTGTTTCTGAGGGTCAGATCATTTTCCTCAGGTATTTTTGGTGGGCATCTGGAAGGAGAAGCTGTGCTGGTGGGCAAGGGATGGCTCTGGCAACGCATGTTGGACTCTTGAAAGAAGTTCTATGGAGCGGTTTCTGCTGCATTCTTCTTCTTTGCTCCACTTTAGTATTCTCATCATTGCTGAGCCTAACCTCTGCCTTTATTACCCTTATTGTTATTTATTATTTGATAAGCACAATGTGTTTGCAAAATTTGACAATCCCTGAGGAGGACAAAGATGCACAATTTCACTTGAAACTGGTTCAAAGAAGTGATTGACCGAAAGTTCTTGAGAGTAATGCAGTCTGCAGCCTTCTGATACCCAGTGTATCAGGTTTGCCACCTACTTGATCTTTACCAGCCCAAGGTACAGGGCCTCCTAAATCATCCCCAAAAGAGTGCTCTCACATGGTAGTGCAGACCTCATCTGTTTTGTTTCTGTTCCAGGTGGGTTTATATAGACTTCATGTTTTTATACCCTAAAAATATGAATGGAATGTTTGGCGGGGGATTTTGATGACATTCCCCTTTTCCCCTGTTTAAAAGGCACTGGTTTACCTGCCCAGGTAAATAGTTTCTATATGCTTTTGAAATACTAACCCAGGACATGACTCTGCAAAATCTGACATAAGGTGCTTGCAATGGACATCTGTCTGTGTCACTAACAACCCTACAAACTAACAGCAGAACATTAGAACCTGAGATACCATGAGCGCTGCAAGCCAGAAGGATGGTGCATTGGGGGAAGGCATGCTGGGGAAATCTTGCATAAAGCCCACCTGCACTATGAGTGATTCAAGCTAGTCTCCTTCATGATTACCAAATTACTCTCATACTTGTTTAATATAAATAAAAATGTCGCCTGTTTGAAATCCCCCTGATCAAAGGAATCAGATCACATATTTAATATTCCTTCTATTTAAAGGAGAATGGGGCTAATTCTATACTATGTTTTTGTCAAATCATATATTTCTAGTCCTACTCTCCTTTATTGACTGGCCTCCTTTATTGTGGGGGACCTGGTAACAGTCTTCAAATATGCTGAAGTTATTATAAAGAGGACGGTGATCAATTGTTCTCTATGTCTACTGAAAATAGGACAGGAAGTAATGCATTTAATTTGTAGCAAGGGAGACTTAGCTTGGATATTAGAAAAAACTTTCCAACTGTAAGGGCAGTCAAGCTCCAGAATAAGCTTCCAAGGGAAGTTATAGAATCCCCATCACTGGAGGTTTTTACAAACAGGTTGGACCAGAGGCGCTGACTTTCTGGTTTCCCTGGGGTTGTTTGACCCCTGCTACACCTCAGGCCCTACCCCGCCCCCACCCTGCCTCTTCCCGCCCTGTTCTTCCCCTTCGCAAGTACGCTCTGCCCTTGCTCCGCCTCTTCCTACCACCCCTCCTCCCCCTCCTGAACAGCAGATCACTGATGGGCAGGAGGCACTGGGGGGGAGAGGGAGGAGCTGATCAGCAGGGCTGCCGGTGTGTGCTGAGCACCCACTATTTTTTTCCCATGGGTGCTCCAGCCCCAGAGCACCCACAGAGTTGGCACCTCTGGGTTGGACAAATACCTGTTAGGGGTGGCCTAGGTTTACATGGTCCTGCCTCAGTGCAGGAGACTGAACTGGATAACTTTTCCAGGTCCCTTCCAGCCCTACATTTCTGACTCTATGATTCATTTCAGATAATTTCCAGGAAATGCCACCTGGTGCAGTAAGCGATGGCAGACAACCTGATGTGACTTGTAAAGGGGCCAGATTTATTTTTTATCTGCCTCTGTCACATAAAATTAAGTTTTGAAAGGAAAAGAGAAAAAGATCATAGTTTACGTACGCTGGCAGCCAAGAGGATCACTGCCACTCAGCCCATAGTAGCTCAGCCTGCACATGTCACAACGGACTCCCTCAACGTTCTCCTTGCAAAGGCACCGACCAGCAATAGTTCCAAGAATAGGGTCTGTACGGCTTTCACACAACCCACTGTATAATGTACCTTCTGGGTCACAATCACAGGCTACAAACACAGATATTCAAATGGAGATGTGGAAATAATGATATTTAGAAATACTCATTATACTGCAGGTTCCATAACTGCTATTATTAAATATTTGTATTCAGGTAGTGCCCAGAGACTCCTGTCAGGATCAGGGCCCCAGAGTGTTAGATACTCTACAAGCAAAGCCTCATCTTAACCAAAATTATTCCAAGGGCCTTCCAGGCAAAACATACTGGAGGGGAAGCTACCCATCCCTTGAAGAATGCAAATGGTCCCCTCTTCTCTTTGTGCAGAGGGAGGAGTCATGGCCCCATCCTAGTCACTCCCCTCCCTCTTTCAGGTACCTAGCATCTCCAGGGTGGCAGGAAAAAGCAAACCATACACTCCTGAATAGGGTTCCGGTAAATCCATCTTGAAGGATGCAAGGTTTTAGGGAACTTGTTGTGTTTGCCTCTTCTCTTGTACCTGCGCAGGGCTGGTCTAAGTCTGGCCATTTATGGCTATTCATATCTACGCTGATTTGTTACAAGAAAGATATCTTCCCTGCCAGACTTCAAAGCTGAATTCAGTGAGGAGCCATAGTTGAAATTAATGCAGGTTCTTTTTCCCCATTAGCTTGAGAATGCTGTTAGTCAACTGGTCTATATAACGCTTCTGCTTCTGAGGTAGGCAAACATTTTTACATCTATATTGATTATTAAGTGTATTGATGAAGAAAGCACTTGGAGAGTGTAGCAGCTTACAAAGAGAACTGGAAATATGTAATTTTGGTCCAATCATTGCTAGCCATTTATAAAGGAGGGAAAGAACAAGGCACTTACGGATGCAGGCGTAAGGGTCTGAAATTGCTCTCAGAGGATCCCGGTAAAAGAAAGGCTTGCACTGATCACAGTGCTGCCCCATGGTATGGTGCTGACAGTCTTCACATACGCCACCACTAATGTGATCATTAGCTACGTACACGGCCATGTCAAAATGGCATCGGTCTGAATGGCCATTGCATTTACACACTAAAACAGAAAACAAAGTGTGGTTTATTTAAGAGCCGGCACATTTTGATTCATACTTCTGATCGTGCTCCCACTGAAGTCAATTATTAATGTTAATATTATTTTTTAAGTTGTATTACAGTAGTGCCTCAATGTGTCACTCATGACTACGGCCCCATTATGCCGGGTGATTTACAAGTCCAGGAGCTGTACATAGTACCATGCTCAGAAAGATTACAATGTATGGCCCAGATCCTGCAAACAATTACACTATGCAAGTTAGTACAGTAGTTCAACTGACTTTGGTGGCATTACACACTTGCAAAAAGCTAAGTATGTGGATGAGTGTTTGGAGGATTGGGGCCTAACTGAAGACAACACAGAACCAGTGAGTGTGACAAACAATATGAGAAGGCCGGTGCAACCATTTAGGCAACCTAGGCGGTTGCCTAGGGTGCTAGGATTTGGGGGGGGGGCATTTTCTTCAGTAGCAACCACGGCGGCCAAAGATCCAGCTGCCCCAGTGACTACTGGCATTTAAGTGGAGGGAGATGGGGCAGGGGAGTGCGGGAAGGGCCGCCTGAAGCAAGTGGGGGGGGGCGGCATGCAGGGGAACTCCCCACCCCAGCTCACCCCTGCCCCGCCTCCTCCCTGAGCACGTCGTGACTGCTTCACTTCTCCCACCTCCCAGACTTGCAGCGCCTAAGCTAATTGGTGCTCCAAGCCTGGGAAGCAGGAGAAGTGAAGCAGTGACGGCATCCTCGTGCGCGGAGCAGGGGTGAGCTGGGGTGGGGGGGTGCCTCAGGGCGGAGGGTAGAGAGCTGCCGCAAGGGGGGCGCCTCAGGGCATGGGCACAGAGGGAGGCACAAGGTGGAAGTTTTGCCTAGGGTGCGAAACATCCTTGCACCGGCCCTGATAGGAGAGAACTGAGGGGAAGGACGAGGGTAAAAATAATAATAAGTTCACTTGTTTACATATATTAGCAATATGCACAACTGATCATTCTGAATAATTACAAACTCTTGTTTGGTGTGGATGTGCGCTTTTAAAAATACCAATCATTGTAAAGTGCCATTCGTTTCAGTGAGAGCAATAGGCAGTATTGCCAATTCTCATGATTTGATCATGAGTAATATGATTTTTGTTACTGCATGAGCCAGTTTTCATAGGAAATCTTGCCCTGCCCAGGGGAAAAGCCCCTCTGATTGGCTGCCTTCCCCACTTCCCTATCTCTTGGGAAAGGACTACCAATGAGAGCTGTTGCAAGAGGCAGGCAGTGCCCCCCACACCAGCAGAAAGTGGGTCAGCTCCTCTTTATCCCTGTGAAGAGGGAGAAGAGGACACAATTAAAACTGAACAGCACCCCTCCCTCTCCTGTTCAGGCTTAGAGAGGATGAAAAAGACCTGGAGCTGACACCACCACCCAAAAGCCTGGCAGTGGGGTGAATAGTCTCTGACTGTGACCTCCCCCAAGCCTGGCAGTGGGGTGAATACTCCCTGGGTGTGACCTCCCCCAGGCCTGAGAGTGGGGATGAAGAATGTCACAGCTGAAGTAAAGTGTCTAATTCTGATCTCTCGCTGTCTTTACCAGCATGAAAATTCAGTGGAGCGACTCACAATTTTCACTGATATAACTGAGAACAGTCAGATGCACAGAAAGATCAGATTCAGCTGTCTGATCTGGCTGCTTTACATCACTGGGGTGGTGAAAAGCAGCTGGAACATAAAGGTAAATCTGGCCCAGAATGTCTTAGATCCCTTGTGGCCATCACAATTTTGTAGTGTACTGAAGATGGTTTAGTAATCTGCTAGTAATCTACTGAAAAGAATACAGCTTTGTCTAAATTATATTCTCATTTGCAATAAAGACCCTAAGCAGTGAATAATCCCTTTTGCCTTCTTTGTCTTTTCTTGTTCACTGTACTTTTACTCTTTACAGAGAACTGGAAATGGAAATAGCTTTCCTTCATTGAGCGCAACACAGATGTTAGATATACAGATATATCACCACGGGATGCAGCACAGTTGCCACACATCTCTCCTGACAATGCATTGCTAACACCTGAATCCATCTAGGATATCCTGTTCTGCTGGGTTTAAGCATGAGAAACAAGCCCATGTGAAATCTCAGCAGTCCTTGTAGGCAATGCATGGGATTGTACTGTGCTATCAACTGTCTGATGAAAATTAAGTAACTATATTTGTCGGGTACCTTTGCAAGCATTATCCTGCGATCCTTCGGCTGGCCTCCAGGGAGCATCATTGTAGAATTCTTTACACCTTTCACAGGACATGCCAGCAGTGTTGTGCTGACAGATACATCTGCCATGAACCTGCACCATGTCAACAACAACAAAAATAACTGTATTTTCTTTAGTCCATTGACTTTGGGCCATTTGGCAGGAAAAAAATACACTCCAACCACCCCCACCCCAATATAGCTTTCTTTCATGTGGGATAATATATTACTTTTTGATTCTTGAAAGCTGAAAACTTCCATAGTGCCAGAACCACATCAGGTTGCCTCTCTCCCTTAGAGGGAGAAATTTACTATGTTAATTGTAATGAAACATGGTATTCCTGATGTTTGTTTCATCTCCAGAAAGTAACTGATTTCAAGAGTGACTTTGCCTACTTTGCTGAGATAAGCTTTAAAACTACAAATTCATCATTTGCCAAAATCGAACAGTTTTACATGACATGAAGAGTCCTATGTACTCGCACATCTGGATAGATCCCCCAAAATGCTATATGCCAACCTAAAATGTTCCCATGTTAAAATACCCAAGTAACCCTGGGCTTTTGGTGTGCCAGCATAAGCAGAGAAATTCAGAGCCTTCTGGCTCCCTCATGTGACAGAAACAATTCTCAGTTACATGAGCAAGAGGCATGGACAGTGTGTGGAAACAATGACCAATCTGTCTTAAAGATATTGAAGAAATTTTAGAAAAGATACTTCTACTGACAGAAACTGAGGTTTAAACACTTCTTTCTGTTCCTGACTCCTTGGACAATCTGCTGTTTACCAGTTTGTTTGTTTTTAATATAGAAACAGGGAATTCTCTTTGTGCTGATGACTCTTTTCATGCAGCAGAGTTTTCACCAAACCCTACTGGTGTTATGGAATGTACCCAATAAAGTAGCCGTTCAGATCTGCACACAACACACATTACTTACTGGATTACATTTGCACCATTACAGCTCTGGTATTTTCATGCTATTATTAACATGTTTGTGTGTCAGTTATTATAGAACTACCAGTCTAGTTCCAACAGGGGTCAGATTCTGGTCTCTTAATCTGGCCCAGTGTTTTTAATGGAGGACGCAATGTTAAAATATTTTTAAAATGTTGAATCACAAATTACAATCCAAGGATAATCATCCAAAAATTACCATATAGGGAATCCCTTTTAGGATTGGAAGTTTTATAGCTTATGTGACAAAGTTCCTCCTCTACCTCGGTGGGTCCTGCGCTTATTGGCGGATTTGTTCACCTCAGTGATCTTCCCCTCTTGTGGAACCCACAGTCTGGGTCAGCTCCTCCTGTGTCTGATCAGGAATTGGGAAGTTTGGGGGGAATCCGGGCCCGCCCTCTACTCCGGGTTTCAGCCCAGGGCCCTGTGGATCGCAGATGTCTATAGTGCCTCCTGTAACAGCTGCATGACAGCTACAACTCCCTGGGCTACTTCCCCATGGCCTCCTCCAAACACCTTCTTTATCCTCACCACAGGACCTTCCTCCTGGTGTCTGATAATGCTTGTCCTCCTCAATCCTCCAGCAGTACACGTTCTCACTCTCAGCTCCTTGCCTCTTGTTCATCCTCACACACGCTTCCTTCTCTCCTCTGGTCCCTGCCGTGACTGGAGTGAAGCTCTTTTTAACACCAGGTCGCTATAAGCCTGCTTGATGGATAGCCGTGTTTCTAATTCAAAGTAGTATCTCTAACTGCTTCTCGAAAGATCTTAATGGACTCAGGTGCCATTGGATTAACTGGAGCAACGCTATTTGGTTCTAGGGTCCTATGGCATCGTGCTGCCCACTTTATAAGAAAGCCCCCAAGCTAAGGGGAGGACCAACCAGATATGGAAACCAAGTAATTAAATGGGACAATAATGAAAAACAGGATCGGGATGAGGTCATATGGGCTAACTACAGGGAATCCTGCATGGGGTCACACGAGCAGAGAATCCCGGACAAACGGCTCACAGCTCTCAAAGGCGTCAGGGGAGCAGTGGAGACGCCGCGCAGAGGAACCCTCCGGACTGCGTAAACAGCCAGAAGGAACAAGAAATGCCCTAGCACGCCCACAGGAAAACTCCGTCGGCCAACCATCTCTCCCTGGTGTTGTAGATAGCTATTTGGCCGGGAATGGGAGATTGATAAGGAGATTCCTGTGACTTGTGTGGGGCACGGAATGGGGAGTGCGTGATGAGAGTGGGGGGAAAAATGCAACCAAAAACGCATAGAAGGCCAGAGAGAGCCGGAACAGGGGCTGCAAACCTGCGTAATGCCAAATATAATGTGCGCCAGGTTCCTTTCGCCCAGAAAGGGCAGGTATTAGGGACCAGGGGTGACGCTGCAAATATAATTCCAGCACTCACGCCCGTGAAGGAGCGCACAATGACATCCCCTCAGGCCTCGGGCAGGCAGAGTATCAAGCGCCACTGGGGGCTTCTCACCCTCTGAGAGGTGGCAGGAGGCTCGCATTTAGTATCAGGGTGGGACGTGAGGGGTAGGTAGGTGAAGCGGTTGTGGAGCACTAAGCGTGTAGTAGATGTTCCGTGGTGGCGGCTGGAACAGAACTGGCTGCAGAGTGGTGCAGCCGCTCGCAGTGAGGGGGCGATTGGGTCCACGGGGCTAGGGGCCCTATAAATATGTCACGGGGTCGGGGTGGAGGGTGGAGCGGGGTGTGCCCTCCTCGCAGGACTGGTTGACAGGTAAGCCCTAAGCAGGCGGCAGTAAAGGTACCGCTCACATCCTGAATACCGTCGGGGAGTATGAGTCTGGAGGCCCATGCGCTGACGACGTCAGAGGATCCAGGTCTCCCGGTTCGTAGTCCAGGCAGGTCTCGACCCTGGTGACCGCCAGACAGCTCTTCGGCGGACCACGGGGATTCCGCACGAAAGCTGGGGATTTGGTGCATGGGGGGCTCACGAAAGGTACGGCCCACAGTGCAGCCGGACTGGTATCGAAAAGAGCTTCGGATGAAGAGGCCAATTGGTAAGAAGACTGGCGCCCAGAGAGGTCATCGCGGAAACTCGTGGAATGGAGGTGAAAGAGCTGCGGGTCGATCGGAGCCTCGGAAGCGGCGGAGAAAAAAAAAGCGCGGCAATAACGAAAACCTTGGACTACCTGCACCATACGGAGCCTCTGCAGGGCCTGGAGGCGGAGACATGGACCATGAGGCGGTAGGCACTTCAGGCCTGCCCACTTCTCCAGGGGAGGTGGAGGCAACCTGCAGACACTCGCAGCTGCATCCGCAGCCCCAAAGAACCTCCACAATCCGCCATCTGGAGGTTGGCCAGGAATCCGGGGCCGGGACAGGGTGTTGCGCGTCTCAGACATGGACGGACCAGTTGATTAGCACGAGTGGCTCCTCCCGAAGGGAGAGGCACGGAGTAAGTCCTTCCATTTTCGGAGCGCTCGTGATCACACCTGCTGCCCAACATAGCCAGTTTTCGGCAGGACAGATGCGGGCAGAAAGGTAATGCGACGATTTAGAGCAGGACCGGCTCCATCCGAGGGCCTGAAGCGTCGGGTGGGAGGGAGCTCGCCTACACCATTCGACCACCAGGCAGGTGCTCTGACCAGTTGACCGGCGGATAGGCGCCGAGTTACAACGTCCTGGAAGCCTCCACCGCGCCAAGTACCGAGACGTCTGGACGACCACGAGGAGCACTCCGTCAGCGTACGCCGACAGGCACGCAGCGCAGCTCGAGCTCCGAAGCACCAACTTCAACGACACAACCTCTCAAACTGCAGACGAGACAACCGGGAAGGGCTCCGAATCGCCAACGATACAGCTTTGCCCGAAGGGCACCCCTGTCCGCTCCCCGCCGAAGCTGGAACGCCTCAGTCAGGGTCGCAGTTGAGCCTGACCAGACACCCGAAGAAAGCGTACGCAACCTGGAGAAACCCACAAAGCGGGGTCGAAGCCAAACGCTCGCAGAGGCCGCATTTGAGATACGTGATTCCATCCTGTTGAGCTTCTCCTGATCCAGGGACAAGAGGGTGAACGACAGACATCCATACACCTAATTCCAAGAAGGTCTGGAACCAGATACAGTTATCAAGATCGTCGGCCTGGGACGGTGTAGGTCTGGTCATGGGTGGACACACCGCCAGCAACGCAGACCTCTAGCCATGCATTGAGATGGGCTCGAACGATTTATGTAGTCCTTGCTGAGGAGCGAGAGGAGCAACCTAATGTCCGTAATCGCGGAGGTCCTTTCGGCAATAAGGCAAGCACGGCTCGCCTGCACGAGAGATGGAGGACCCCGCTCTGCAAAGACTCGGCCCAGACGGTGACCAGGTCTGGGCCGAGAAAGTCCCAGAACACACGGTAGAACTCCACGGTCAGCCCCCCCATGCCCGGAGATTTATTGGTGGGCATGCGACGGAGGGTTACTAGGTCCTAGGGATTTGTTTAGCCTGGGGCTAACATACCTTTTTCTCAGTACTTTACTGTAGCCATCTGGCCTTGCCCCATCACGCTTACCATTCCAGGCTGATAAAAAACATCACCCCGCAGTTTCTGCACTGGACTGCATTGGCTGGCATGACCATTACAAAAACAACTTCCACGGACGACTATTTCATAAACTGCATAATAATATTTTTCAAGGAGATCACTTTGTCTTCTTCCAAATAGAGTATCCCCAAGAGTGTGGAGTTTCGTGAAATTTATTCTCAGGTTTGTTAAGGTGATGAGCTCTGGGATAAGAGAAAGGAAATAAAGAACCACGATTAACCTAAAAACTCTATTCACTTGAAAATCAACAGGGTGCTCAGCTGATGTAAATTAGCTACATTACGCTGTTACAGTAGCTGAGGATCTAGACCATAGTATTTAACATTCAAGACAAACAAATGACTATGTGTAAAGAAAACCCAAACTATACATACCCTGGATAGATTGGACATAAGGATTTTCTATTTCAAAGCTGGGATCCAAAGCTTTTAAGACAATCTGTAAAACAATTTACCATATATACACAATCATAAGCCGGTTCGTTTATAAGCTGACCACCCCAAGATGGATAAGTAAAAATGGAAATTTTTTATGACCCATTCATAAGCTGACTCTGTAATTCAGGGGCTGGCAAACTTTGGCTCCCAGACCATCAGGATAAGCCGCTGGTGGGCCGAGATGGTTTGTTTACCTCGAGCATCTGCATGCACGGATGTAAACCTAAGTAAACAAAGTGTCCCGGCCCACCAGTGGCTTACCCTGACTGGCCGGGACAGCAACTGGTGGGGAAATTTGGGGGGGGGGGAGGGGGAGAGAAGCTGGAGGTCAGGGGAGTAACCCCTGTGACCACCTGCCACATGACCCCACCCCTAGCCTGGGACCCCCACACTCTCCTCCACAGATGTTTGAAGTTGGACACATAACTACCTTCCTAAATGAGGGCTCAAAGCACTTATAATTGTGCTTGAAGTTAAGCATCTGCTTAAGTGCTTTGCTAACTTGAGGCCTGAAATTGTAGCAATGTAGCAAAGCATGACCCAAATTGGACCCAGGGAGCAGCTGTATGGAATTAAAGAAATAGCTAGCTCAGCCCTATGTAAAGCTGGGCTGAGGGTCAATATTACACTGATGTGCAGGATTCAGAAGGGAATGAAATGGAGAATTACTAACAAGCTCTTTAGGATAGTAACTAACATAAGAGACTGAAGTGGAAGAGATGAATGTGGGGTGGTGTCACAGGGTGATTGGGCCCTTTAAAAGTGAGTGGGGAACTGGAATCTGCTTCCTGTGACAAAAGGGAATAGAAGTTAAGTAATTTAAATAGAATTCTCTTGGGTATCCTTCTATATAAATGTTTGCTGGTGAATCTAATGCTTTTTGCAAATATGTGATCTTCATTTCCCTGAGAATAATGGACCTGTTTTACTGAAAAATCAAAAACTGCTGTGAAATTTTGTGTAACTCCTGTTTTTTAGCCCTATGAAACTTACAAAAAACAAATTCCTAGTACAGAGCTTTTTATAAATTTGGAAATATTTCAAGGCTAATTAATACTAAATATTAGTATATAGCTACAGAGCTACTGATGCATTAGGACACCTAAACATTGAATTTAGCTGTGTGCATGCAGGTTGTATGAAGTAAAGCTGGGTGAATAAAATATATTTATCTTCAAATATATTTTAAATAATGGCTAATTAGTTTTAAAAATTATTTGTGAATATTTTATTGGAACATGTTCATGAAATTTGTAAATATTGGTGAGTAGTCACAAATTATTTTCCCCATTTTAGATTCTGGGCAAATAATAACAAAAATGTTAATAAAATAATGCAATATTTAATATATATTACTTAACAAATAATATTCAGCTAGCTTTTGCATGAAGCATGATATTTATGCATTATGAGCAGAGCTATGCAAACTTTCATGACACTCAGAGGCATATGAAAGTCTGCTGGTTTCAGATTCATACATGGGAATGAAGAGTGCTAAAACATTTGAGGCCTGTAAAACTTTCAGAAAAACTGGGAGCAGAGCTTTTTGCTGTAACTAAAGTAGACTAAATTTCTGGAACCCAAGTTCCATACTGGAAGAAAGAGTATGTTGTAGGTGAAAGGAATAGGAGCAGAAAAGGATGCAGGAAAGCCAATGGAGGGTGGTGCTAATCTAATGCTGGCCCTTCTAATGCTTCTCCGTGGCAATTGCCATCAGTGTCCCATGGGACTCAGTAAAGCTTTTGAGTCCCCTTACTAAAAAACTGGTCGGGGAGACAGAAGACCCTTATGGGGGATTTGTTAGAGAGACCAGCCCCCTTCCTCACAGGCTGAAGCTAAAGAAGGGAGCCAACTGGCTGTCACCTGCAGATATCAGAGAATAGGCTTCTGCACAGAGAATAGCCAAAGTTTAGGGGGAGTGAAGTCCTGTTGTGGGGAGGGACTTATGGTTTAGAGTGGAAACCTGGAGAAACGACATAGTTTTGGATGAGTTTCTGTATGTGTTCATTTGAACCCGAAATTCAAAATAAAACTGAGTGGTCTTGATTTTCTTCTCAGTGTAATCCATTGCAGGCATTTCCCCTTGTAAAACCAGTGTGTGAGGAGAATCAGACATGGGATACAAACTGGCTCGCTGATCTCTCATTGGCACGAGAAGAAAATCAGTGTAATTTGAGATAAAAAAAGCACAAACACTAAGAAATACCTGGCCTTCAGTGGATGGCTCAATATCTGAATATCTTGGATCACAAACAATATCTCCCACTCCTTTTGCTGGACCAGAAGGGATGCTGGGGAAAGATTCAGCACAGTTTTGTGCAAAATATCTAAATATTTTCCAGGTGTGACCATGGTCTGTGGAGCGCTCAACCAACATTGCCGCAGGCCGAAATGTCTGGAAGAAACATTGTTGCAATAATTCTTTAATTAGACTTTTGGAACAAGTTTTGACTAGAACTAAGGGTATGTCTACACTGCAAATGGGAAGTGTGAGTGTAGCCAGTGATGAGCTGCCAAAATCTTAACAACTGGTTCCCTCCTGATCCCACAAGAGGGTCGTGGCCCGCTCCCGCCCCCCAGCACTCCTGCTCCATCCAACCCCCTGTGTTCCTTGATGCCCCCCAGGACTCCTGCCCCATCCACCCCCCTTCCCTGTCCCCTGACTGCACCCCGTCACCCCATCCAACCCGTCCTTTCATTCCTGATGGCCCCCCGGGACCCCTGCCCCATCTAACCACCTCTTCTGCGTGTCCCCTGACTGTCCCTGGAATCCCTGCCCCATCCAATCCCCCCCTCCTTCCTGACTGCTCCCCCGGGACCCTTGCCCCAATTCAACCCCCCTGTTCTCCGCCCTCTGACCGCCCCAATCTCTATTCAGCTCCCACCCCCCTGCCCTGTATCCAACTCCCTGTCCCTGCTCCCTGCCCCCTTACTGCGCTGCCTGGAGGTGGCTGGTGGTGCTACAGCCATGCTGCTTGACTGGAGCTGGGCCATGCCGCCGCTGCGCAGAGCCTGGAGCACCAGTTCAGGCTGAACTCCCAGCCCCCCCGCTTCCCGCGAATCAGCTGTTCGCGTGGGAAGCCTGGGATGTGGAGGCGAAGTGGAGGTGAGCTGGGGCAGGGAGTGGTTCCCCTGCACACACGCACCCCCAGGTTACCTGCTGCGGCACGGGCGGCCTCCCTGCCCCAGCTCACCTCAGCTCCGTCTCCACCTCGCTGGGCCTGAATGCGAAGCCGGCACATCGCTTCTCTGCCCTCCCAGGCTTCCCGCGTGAACAGCTGATTCCTGGGAAGCGAGGGGGAGTGGGAGAAGCAGGGCGGAGCATTCAGGGGAGGAAGCAGAGGTGGAGCGGGGAGCTGGAGCACCTAAGGCGCCACTTTTGGATAATGTGCTCGGGGGAGCGGCCTATGGAGGACAACTGGTTCTAAAAGGGTTTCTAAATTTAACAACCTGTTCCTGCGAACCGGCTCCAGCTCACCACTGAGTATAGCACATAGAGACGTACCCGAGCTAGCTTTGACCTAGCAACAGCTACCCAGGACCCTGGGCCCACACTTAAGCAGCTGCCTGTGCTGCTATGGCTTCACTTCTATTGTTACTCAAGCTATATCAAAGTTCACATGAGTATGAGTATGCAGTGTAGATATACTCGAAATAGAATGGTTTCTTTCTACAAGGGGAAGTTTTCTGGCAAACACTCCTTCATAATGCCTTTTCCAGTTTAGTTTATGTTGCTTTCAAGCCCTAAGGTCTGAACCTACAAGCCCTCTGCACATGGAACTCCAGTAACAGCTGATGACAATTCCAAGCATGCAGGCTTGCAGGATTAATTCCCCAGTCAAATATTTGAGATACTTGATTTTCTGAAATACACTGGCGAAGTATGAACTGAAGCACCTAAGAAATAGGGTTCATCAACTGAGTTCTCTCAGCAAAAATGAATCACTACTACTACCCAAAACTGGGAACAATGGTGAATAAGCAATTTTAAGAGAACCAAGTAGGGGTCTTTTGGGAAAATTAGTATGTGACCATGTAAAGACTATAACATAAAGCATACACACAGAAGGGCCAAATTAATGTTGCAGAGACAACCTTAATTCTATAATTCTTAACTTTTGAGTGCTTGACTTTGCAACCATGATGTTCTTTACATAAAGCTATGTGAAGGCTCAAGTAAAATATCTAAACAGAGTACCTTAAAAGTCAGTATAAGATGGCTGAACTTGAATAAGGTTTCTAGGTCCAGTCTAATGCTAACATGGTCAATGCCTGAAAAGGAATTTAAAAACAGTGAAGATCAGTAACGTAAAATTACTTGTCTTTTCTACGGGTACACAACCTGCTATCGTGGGTTATGCAGCTGTAGGTTTTATCACAAAAACAGATTTAAATTAAAAGTAGATACTATATGAAAAAATATATTTCTGTGGTAGATAATTCAATCCTGCTGTAGTTCCTTTGATTCAGCTGTTGTAAATAAGTTGATTCAAGGGATCGTGCTTACAATTTCTCTATAGATAAGTTAATTCTTTTTATCAAATGCTTCTGAATCCTGTGTAGTTACAAATGATCAGATCTAAATCATTGTAAATCTTTGCTCCAACATTATAAATCAGAGAGAAAGAGAATGTATCATATTGCAGCAGTTCTCAAATGGGGGGTTCAGTGGCCCCTGGGGGATCTGTGAGCTGGTTTCAGGGGGTCATGAAGCAGGGCTGGATTTAGACTGGCTGGGGCCCAGGCAGAAAGCTTGGATCCCCCTAGCCCTGGCACCCCATGGCAGAAGCCTTGAGCCCCAGGGCCCTGAAACCCCGACCCCCCCCGCAACTGCAGGGCTGAAGCCCGAAGCCCTGAGGCCCTCTGCCCTGTGGGGTAGAAGCTCTGAGCCCCCTACCACCAGAGCTAAAGCCTCAAGCCATGGTACCCCATTGCCCAGGAACTCAGCACACCTCGGGCAGAAGCCCTGAGCCCCGGTATCCTGCAACTGAAACCCTGAGGCCCACCCTCCAGGCCCTGGAGTTTTTATAGCATGTTGGGTGTGGGAGGGACTTGGAAAGAATAAGGTTGAGAACCACTGGTTAGCATTATTCTGCTGTTTCTTCTACTTCTTCTGAGTTTTTCCTTTAGTTTTTGAGTCTCTTAGCTGGATGCCTGGCCAGCAGCCACCACTCTCACTGCTCTGCCTTCAGAACTGGGCGGCTGGAGAGTGGCAGCTGTTATGGGGTGGCTACAAGGGGACTAAGGTAAATTTTGGGGTGGCTATAGCCCCCGCAAGGCCCCCCACTACCACCCCTGCCACAGGGTCTCTGCTATGTGCTTCATCACTCCTGTTTGTGATGGCACTGTAGCCTAATTAATTATTACACATAATTATTTATTGGGATGAAACATACATTTGTCACAGATAACAGGTTCTTTTTCAGGTGGCTACTTGGAGTTAATTAAGAAGATAAAATTTGGTGAAGCAGACACAGAATCTTTAGTTAACGTAGACAAATATAATTGAAATAATAGAAAAATCAGTCTGTACAAGTATAAAAATAAGATCAGTACAATAAAGTGGTTTCCTGCATTTTCATACTTACAATCTTATATTGTGAAGAACATTCAAAACAAAGATGGGAAGGAAAAGTAAGTGCAGCCCATTTGAAGAGAGAGCTGATTCAGTTTACGCTGTCTTGGGAAACTGATGAACTCCAAAATTAGGGAACTAAACTGGATCTTTTATATTCTTTCTTTGTTTAATTTTTTGAAAACCCAACCATATTTGATAATCTTCTGTGACTGTAACAGATTAATACGTACCCCTCATCAATATGAGGCATATCTGGGGTCCACAATCATGCCTCTTAATATTAACAACCCACATCATAAAATCATAGAACTGGAAGGGACCTCAAGAGGTCATCTAGTCCAGTCCCTTGCACTCAAGGCAGGGTTAAGTGTTATCTAGACCATCCCTGACAGGTTTTTATCCAACCTGCTCTTAAAAATCCCCAATGATGGAGATTTCACAACCTCCCTAGGCAATTTATTCCAGTGCTTAACCACTGTGACAGTTAGGAAGATTTTCCTAATGTCCAACCTAAACCTCCCTTGCTGCAATTTAAGCCCATTGCTTCTTGTCCTATTCTCAGAGGTTAAGAAGAACAATTTTTCATCACTCATTCCTTAATAATTCCTATAGGTTTTTGTGGTCCAACTGTCTAATAACCAGATTGCTAAAACCCTCTCCAAAACCGCCATCTAACAGAATTCTTTGGTGTGCTGTATTCTTTGTGTTTACTTGTTTGTCCTTCCATATGAGAGCACAGAATTTGTAATCAGAGGTTACTGTCTTAGACCTGCCCTTTTCTCACCTAAAACATAGCCATTAGCATAACTACTTCCACAAGGCGCTGCACTAATAACAGGCCTCAGAGTAAGAGTCGTAACTTAATAGTAGATGGTGACCATAGGGAACACAGCAGGAACATGGAAGTAACCACCGTAAACCAGTTTGGACAAGAAGTAGCAGGTTTGAGAATGAGCTAATTGGCATTAATATGTACGGATACTCTATCTTATAGAAAAAGTGCACCCCAACATTATGCGGAGGAGGAATTTAGATTTGGGCATGGAAGGCTGGGTATTTGCATGAATATTCATGCTAGTTGTCAGGCCCTATGACAGGGCAAAGCACCATGTGGCATTAGCAGCGGTTCTCAACCAGAGCTCCACAGCCCCTGGGGAGCCGTGAGCTGGTTTTAGGGGTTCACAAAGCAGGGCTGGCTTTAGAAGGGATGTGCCCAGGGCAGAAAGCTCGGCACTCCAAGCCCTGGCACCCCACAGCAGAAGTCCTGAGTCTCCCCAGATGCAGGGTTGAACTTGCAGAAGCTCCAAGCACTGCCCTCCCTGCCACGGGCTTAAAGAGCCTCAAGCCTTGGTGCCCCATGGGGCAGGAACCTGGCAGCCCGTGGGCATGGGCAGCAGGTGAGGCATCCCCTGGGGGAGGTTAGCTCTCCTTGTCCCTCTTCTTCCACCCGCAGTCCTACCCACACTCCACCCCAGGTCCCACCCCCGCTCCTGCTCAGTCCCTTCCCTGCCTGGTCCCCACACTGCTGCATTCCTCCTCTCCTTCCCCTCCGCCCCTGTGAGGCCCCATCACCTGCAGCTTGCCACATCCTTCCTCTCTTCCCCCATCCCCCACAAGGCCCCTGCCACTCACTCTCTCCTCGCCTTCAACCACCCCCCTGCAAGGTCCCCATGGCCCGCCACTCACTGTGTCCCTCCTCTCCTCTACACCCCCTTCCCTGTGAGGCCCCCACTGCCTGCCATGATGCGGCAAGCAGCGGGTTGGGTGGTTCTCATGGGGGCGGGGGGGTAGAAGAGAGGTGGGACAGGGCGAGGGGGAGGGGAAGTGGAGGAGAGGAGGGATTCAGGCAGGCAGGGGGGGCCTCCAGGAAGGGGCGGAGCAAGGACGGGAAGAGGTGGAGTGGGGCTACCACAGCCCAGGTGTTCACTGGCAGGGCAGCGACAGCTGCACATGGGAGATTTAGCCTTCCCTGGCCTATTATACCCACCACCTGTGCCTGTGGGGTAGCAGCGCTAGCCCTGGTACCCCATGGCTGAAGCCCTGAGCCCACAGCCCTGCCACTCCATGGGGAAGAAGCCTTGAGCCCCTCCAACCCCATGGCTGAAGGCCCAAACCCTCCCCATGGCCAAAGCCCTGGGCCGCACCCCCTCTCTTGGGCCCTGGAGTTTATTTAGCATGTTGGGGCAGGGGGGCCTCAGAAAGAAAATGGTTGAGAACCCCTGCCAAATTGTCTTATAGTTTCATAAAGAGATGATTGCAAATATTGATTAGAATAAGCTAAACTAGCCAAGTTAAGAAACATTACTTGACTGTAACCTACCATTTTCTGACTGCCACCACTTCTTTTTCCGGTCTGGCTCAAAAGTTGTGATAACATTTTCAATTGGGTGACTGTTGGGATGGGTATAGGGACTATATGGGTATCTGGAATCACAAAGGAAGCATTTCTCTTCACCCTAAAAAACAGAATAAGCAAGACAAACTATCAGTGCAATCTCTGGCCCCATTATCCAGTAGATAAGCACATGGCTCAGTGTTTTCAGGATTGGGGCCTGTCTCTTGGGACCTGATCCTGCCAACACTCATGCACACATTTAACTTTACATGTGAGTAATCTCACTGAACCCAATGGGCTGTCTCATGTGCACAAAAAACACATGTGTATAGTGTAGGATGGGGGCTTTGTTAGTCAGAACTCAAATTTGGGGACTGTCAAGGCATGCCAGAAGAATACTTGTTTCCTTCAGCTTTTTCTGAGGAGGGAGAGCTTAAAAGGAAAATCTCAATGAATTTATGATGGTGTTTGGTACTGATGTCAGGAGGAGCTTGTTTCGCGGGCAGGGAGTTGTCGAGGGCGAACTTTATTAGAAAATTAAAAACTCATTTATCTGTTTTGTTACTGGTGCATAATTTTTTCAGCAACGGCAGTGTGAGAGAGAGCATAATGAAATTATGGAGGGAGGACTGGGGAAGGATTTGGGCTCGTAAGGTTGGGGAGGCTCTTGGAAGGAGTACCTATTAAACTATTACTAAAAATTAGAATATGTTTTTAAAAATTAAATTGATTCACAGATATCTGAACAGATTCATCCTTGGCTGCAGATTGCTATTAAGACATCAAATACAAGTAACTCATTTATGCCATTATGAAGCTGGCTAGCAACCTCAGGAGGAGGCCAGGTGATCCTTTTTCTTTATCCTGCTTGTGGAAGGCTGGGTGTTCTACTCACTTATGTTCTTATGTTGTATATAAAATGTTTGCATGTTTTTAAAGGGTATAATCCCTGGGGAATTAGTTAATATTGTACAGAATATATAGACTTATGTATGTAACGTATATAATTATTTCATGGATTGTAAACACTAATATATTTATATTATATGCAACCATTACTACAGTCTGTCTGACCCTGAATGTGTGTATATATAAATAGAAAAAATATCCCACACATTTCATTTTAAAATGCTATTTTTATAGAAAGTTAAAGCTACAAAAATGCTTAGTAGGGGTGGAGATCACCAAGCCTCAGGTTTGTATGGACATGTATAATATGATACTGACTTTGCTTCCTTTGACCTTGCCTGGTAGATTTTTGCTCCCTACATGACAAGCATATGCTTGTCTTACATAGCAAAATCTGCCAGGTTACATTAATCTCTGAAATTTGCAGTTTTACACCTTCTCCAATAGCACATTTTCTTCTTTTCCTTGTAAAATTTGTATACATGCTAAATAGAATAATATTTTAAAATCACATATTTTACATCAGCATGCAGTCTAGAAACATACAATCACACTTTATAAGCAAGACTAAAATATATACAGTGCTCTCTTTCTGAACATAAATATCAAGCTGTGTTTTAAATCTTGAATCAGAATTTTCAATAAAATGTTCATATCAAGACTTCAATGGGATTTCTTAAAGTGTTTGAAGTTAATCACTTGCATAAATCTTTGTTGGATTGGAGCCTATTCTCTTCCCTCTGTTACTCTGGATTTTCATTAGAACAGTATCATAACATTATTTCTAACGATGTTTCAGCAAGCTGCCAATTATGCACACAAAATCAGAGAACACACACAGAGCATGCAGTCCCAAAATGCTATTGCTGAAACAATGTATTCTAATTTCAATAACAATCTTTATTCATCTGCCCTCCTTTATGTTATTAATAAGGGCACTTAGCATTTTGCATCTTCCATTTGATGGCCTCAGACTGAACCTCACAACAGCCCTGCGTATGGAAGTATTAGTATCTTCATTTTACAGATGACGAAACTGAGACACACAGAGGTTATTAGTACTAACTATTTATAGAACATTGTCAGTGTACCTGACACTTTACAAAACAAAGTCATACTCTCTGCTTCATAGAATTAACAATTTAAGGAGAGAAAACCTTAGAGGAAACAGCAGAAGAGATACTGGTTACAGCAAATGAGGGCGTGGAGAGATAACTGGGGAGTACAACGTGTTAGCAATGATTGTGGGGACAAAATGGGTTTTAAGAAGAGATTTGAGAAGTCATGGGGGTGGGGATTGTCCGAGCCTTGGTTCTTCCCCATTCCCTTCCACTCCCTGTCCTATGCATGAAGGGAATGTAATCAGGGCCGGTGCAACCTATTAGGCGACCTAGGTGGTCGCCTAGGGCACTAGGATTTGGGGGGGCAGCATTTTCTTCAGCGGCAACCATGGCTGCCGGATCTTTGGCCACCCCAGTCGCCTCCAACATTTAGGCGGAGGGAGCTGGGGCAGGGGAGCGCGGGGAAAGCCGCCAGCAGCAAGTGGGGGGGGGGCGGCATGCAGGGGAACTCCCCGCCCCAGCTCACTCCTGCCCCGCCTCCTCCCCGAGCACACTGTGGCTGCTTCACTTCTCCCCCACTGCAAGCCTGAGAGGTGGGAGAAGTGAAGCAGCGACGGCGTGCTCGGGGAGGAGGCGGAGATGGGGTAAACTACCACAGGGGGAGTGCCTCAGGGCGGAGAGGGGCGCAAGGTGGAAGTTTTGCTTAGGGCGCAAAACACCCTTGCACCGGCCCTGAATGTAATCAACGTCCTTTTCCAGGGCTGTGGTTACCCCTCCCTCTGAAGCAATATGATACAGGATTAGAAATTATGAGGATATGGATTAATGATATGGAATAGTGATATGGGAATTAGTAACTTTCTGCTGTTCACCTGCTGCAATATCTTTGTTAATCAAATACAAATGTTGACAATCATTTTTTCAGTTAATGTTATGCTTTCAGAAATAAAATAAACTAATAATAAGCAGAAATATCACAAGAAAGCCAATGTAAAACAACGTTCACCCGGGTGTTCTCATTCGTGTAGCTTTCTTGGAGACAGGTTCTAACTGAGGTGCTCAGTTGTACCATGCTCACTAATCACAAATATTTAAAATAACAGCTTTTCTCTTGTAAGAACCCTTGACATGGGTCATCAGTGGGAAAAGAATGTAGGACTCTCATTGGTTAAAAATCCTGGCCTTACTCCAGCAAAGAAAATATTTTAGCATGTGAGTAGCTTCATTGACTCCAGTGGGACTATTCACATATGTTAAGTTACGCATATACTGAAGTCCTTTGCTGCACTGGGGCCAGAGTGCTCAGCATCTTATAGGGTTAAGACCCCAAATCACAGGCCTCCACTCTTTGAGCTGAAGGAATAACCCCATTAGGTGGTAGCAGTAGTAGGCTCTTATCCTCTAAGCAAAATAATAACTAGAGAGGACATGACACTTAGCCAGTGTCAGATCACACAAATCATTGTGCTAATGTTTCAAGAATGGCTGTTCATCTTAACAATACCATATTCACATTATCAAGGGTAGGCATGAGCAAACAATATTATTCACTATTCATTATTTCTCGTTCCTCAATCTCCTGGTTAAAAAAGTCGCAGTAAACAACATGTGCATCTAAGGCCACACAAAACAAATATATTAGAGTAAATTGTTATAGGGAATAGTTCATGAATAACCATGTTGCCTGAGAATTGTTCATTCAAACTATTTGGTGGATAATTACAAAAAGTGAAGAGATTCACAGAAAATAGGACTAATTCACAAACTATTTGAGAGTGGAAAAGTGGTTAAATTCATCAGATTGTTGATTTACAATGAATAAGTTGACCAGCACTAGATCGATACGTACCATCTGACTATCTTAGTTCTGAAGTATATTATACTTTAAACATGTCACAGCACTCGACCAGAAGGTGATAAATAGTAATTTTAAATTTACCTCTAAAATGAGCAATATCTCATTCATTTCCTCTCCAGTTCACATCTGGTATTTAGTGAAAAATATTTTTTCTCATGATTATTTATTAACTTCATGGGACCATGTCCAACTGTCCTTGCTCAGGGAAACTCCCATTTATATTAGTAGGAAGTCTGATAACAGGCAATGACTGTTGGATATGCAGAGCCCTATCCATCACTTCCCTGTCACCTAAGCTCGACTGCACAGAGATGTGGGTCCCTTCAGAGCTGGGCTTCATGGCATGCACAGGATGCAGACTCCCTCCACACATTTCTACCCATCTGGCCCCTTATGTGGCAAACCTAGACTGATTTTAGTGCAGGCAAGGCCCACTGCAGCCATGTGGAAGGGGACAAGATGCATCTATCAAGATAATGAGTGTATGGTCCTCTAGTGCAAACAGCTTTGAATTCATTACAACTAACTGAATTATAACATCTCAAATATATGTGTCGCAATGTCAGAACTGACAGTTTTAGAAGCTTTCTCGGGGGAGTGCTCTGTTTGCTCATGCTGGCTCCTATTCCTCTCTGACATTCACAGAACTGTCCGGGAAATCAGGCTAACCTCCCTGCATAGTCAAAGAGCATACATATGCTGTTACATTTTTCATACACAAAGAATAGTTGCTCAGTTAATTACTTTTTGTTTTAAATTACCCAACAAAACAACATAAGAGAGCACATTGTGTATGTGTCTCGTCTGCAACATGCTACACCTAAACTGAACATAAAATGGCAACTGCATCCAGCAGACTCTTAGGCCCAGAACCCCGAAAGTATTTAGGTGCTTAACTCAATTGAAATCAGTAGGAGTTAGGATTGGATCCTGAAAGGAATTTAGGCACCTAAAAGATTTATAGGTGCAGTACACAAGAAACAAAATCTTGCCACTGGGACTATACCTACCCTTTGGGCTGGAGGTGTAATTCCCAGCACGAGAAGACATACCGAGGCTAACTCAGTAAAGGTAGAGCATAGCTGTGGTGGCACGAGCCATGGGAAGAGTTAGTCACCTCAAATATATCCTTAGCATCTTGGATAGGTATGTACTTGGGTGGCTAGCCCCTCACACCGACACAGCTACACTATTTTTAATGGGCTGGCTCAATCAGAGCTAGTGAGGGCATGTCTCCTTGAACTGGAATTCTCACCTCCAACTTGAAGCATAGTCACAGCCTTACAAAACTTCATTCTCTACATGCATGAATGCCCATCAGACTGACAAATACTGTGAATGTTTGCCTTTATGAGGCATTTTACAGGAAAACTACTTGAGGACAGCAGCAGCAAAGTGTCACTGGAGATTCATGTATTCATTTATGAATACATTGAGCAGTCATGGGATAAGAGGGAAGGTCCTCTCATGGATCAGTAACTGGTTAAAAGACAGGATACAAAGGGTAGGAATAAATGGTCAGTTTTCAGAATGGAAGGAGGTAAATAGTGGTGTCCCCCAGGAATCTGTACTAGGACCAGTGCGGTTCAACATATTTATAAATGATCTGGAAAAAAGTGGTGAACAAAAAAGAGGGGGCAAAATTTGCAGATGATACAAAACTACTCAAGATAGTTAAGTCCCAAGCAGACTGCAAAGAGCTACAAAAGGATCTCACAAAACTGTGTGACTGGGCAACAAAATGGCAGATGTAATTCAATGTTGATAATGCCAAAGTAAGCATATTAGAAAAATAATCTCCAAACAATACAAACAAAATGATGCATCTCATTAAGTTGCGTATTTAAACTCAAAAAGATCTTGGGAGTCATTGGTGGAAGTTACTCTGCGAAATCACATGCCTCAAGGTGCAGCAGCATCAAACAACTAACAGGAACGAGTTGGGAATCAGTACAAAGGGATGAGATAATAGAAGACAGAAAATATCATCATGCCACTATATATAAGCCACGGTACAACCTTGTGAGTTTAACCTCGAGCTGCGATGAGAGACGCGTATATGTTGACTACCTGGAATACTAAAGTGCTGTTGCGATGTCGATCTTACGTATTCGAGGTTACATCGGATTCTTTGACCACCCTTAAACACTGCAAGCAGTTCTGAATCGCCCATCTCAAAAGAGATAATACCTAGCCATGAATAACAGGTACAGAGAAGGGCAAAAAAAAAATGATTTAAAGGGTATGGAGTTTAAAAAGACAGGAGAAATTTTCAGCTTGAAAAGAGATGACTAAAGGGGGATTGAGGGCATAGGCCAGACGCTACACGTAAAGTACTCAGAAACAGGTATGTTACCCCAGGTCTAAACCAATCCCTTCAGGACCTGGAACCAAATGGCAGTTCTCCAGGTAATCAAGGCACATGGGGCCAATTAATAGTATCTTCCTAGAAGGACAAGTGGAGTAGCTACAGTTGAATCAAACCTGCAGCATATCAAGGAGGCGCCTATCAGGGCACACTGGGTTAAAAGAGCTCACTTCACATGGACGGGAGCGAGCCAGAGGAGAAGAGATGTGAGGAAGCTGGGAGCAGAAGGCAAGGAGCTGAGAATAAGAGTGTGCCGTGGCTGGAGGATTGAGGAGGACAAGTGTTATCAGACACCAGGAGGAAGGTCCTGTGGTGAGGATAAAGAAGGTGTTTGGAGGAGGCCATGGGGAAGTAGCCCAGGGAGTTGTAGCTGTCATGCAGCTGTTACAGGAGGCACTGTAGACAGCTGTGATCCACAGGACCCTGGGCTGAAACCCAGAGAAGAGGGTGGGCCCGGGTTCCCCCCAAATTTCCCAACTCCTGATCAGACACAGGAGGAGCTGACCCAGACTGTGGGTTCCACAAGAAGGGAAGATCACTGAGGTGAATAAATCCACCAATCAGTGCAGGACCCACCAAGGTAGAGGAGAAACTTTGTCACGGGATATTATTGAGGTCTATACAATCACGAACAGTGTGTTGAAAGTGAATAGGGAACTGTTGTTCACTCCTTCACATAACACAAGAACTAGGGGTCACCAGTGAAATTAACAGGCAGCAAGTTTAAAACAAACCAAAGGAGTTCTTCTTCACAGTACTTCCTTGAACAGTCAATCGGTGGAGCTTGTTACCAGGGAATGTTAACTGTAATGAGGTTAAAAAAAGAACTAGATGAATTCATGGAGGATAGTTCCATTAATGGCTATTGGCCAAGATGGTCAGGAATGCAACTCTATACTCTGGGTATCCCTAGCCTCCCACTGCCAGAAGCTAGGAGTGGATGACAGGTGATGCATCACTTGCTGATAGCCTGTTCAGTTCATTCCGTCTGGGGCACCTGGCATTGGTCACAGTCAGAAGACAGGATACTGGGCTAGATGGACCATTGGTCTGACCCAATATGGCCGTTCTGATGTTCTTATGTCTCACTGATGCATTGCCATTTATGTTGAGAAATAAACATCACCCTGAAGGCTACTACCAAGCTGTCTTCCTGCCCTAATAGAATATATAATTTCACCAGGCATATTTCTTGTCATCTGATATTTATTTAAACATATCTAGAAGCATCTTCTTATAATGTGCAGTTATTTTATAAATAAGAAAAAACCAACCTCAAGGTAGCCTATAATGCAGTATTTCTGAGGGCCAGTCAGTCCACAAACTGATGAGGCTGTTAACTGTTCACTGCGACCCACCAGAAGATCTCCAATGGCTGGATGACAGGAGCCACTATCACAGTCATCCTCTGCATGCAGGAGACTTAACAGCACTGAACACAAAAGAAGACAAATACAGCTGTAATGGTGTGACATGCTCAGCTATATGCTCCAGAGAAAAGCAGCTACACTGCAACATTGCCTGAATTGTCCTTTGTCTACACTTTCCTTTTGTCATTTGTTAAAGCTGCTTGACAGGATTCAAAATAACTTCTCTAATTCATAGGTTCATAGATTCCAAGACCAGAATGGACCATTTGTCTGATCTCCTGTATAAGATGGGCCATAGGAACTTCCCCAAACTAAGTCCTGTTTGAAATAGAGCATGTCTTTTAGAAAAACATCCCATCTTGATTTAAACATTGCCAATGATGCAGAATCTACCACAACCCTTCATAGGTTGTTCCAATGGTTGATTACCCTCCCTGTTAAAAATGTGTGCCTTATTTCCAGTCTGAACACACCTGCTGCAGATCATTATAAATAAATCGGTAACTAAAGTATTGCACATCAGTGCTAAAATTTTGATCAATATTACATTGTGCAATAAATATGTGAAACTGCCAGGCAGTTGCATAGTGCTTCATATGTAGATATAGCAAGCATTGATGCAGTATTACTGATAACATCACAAGTGACTCCATAAACAGGGCCAGATTCTGATCTCATTTACATTAATATAAATCTGGAGTAACTCTGCTGATTTCAATTGAGTTGCTCCAGATTTATACCAGTGTAACTGAGACTGGAATCTAAGTAAGTGATTCCTTAGCTTGTCAGATTGTTTGAATTGAACCCCTAGCTTTGGTCTCCATGCCTCACATTTTCCAGGAGAAGATGGAAGTTTAGGAACAGAAAATAATTAGGAATCAGATAATTACAAAGCTTTATGGCTTGCTTTGTCCAACGTGACTTCCAATATTTTCCTCCCCGTAAGCTATGATTTTCCTTGCAGGGTTTTACTCTTTTAGGCAAGTTCTGTCCTGAAACATTGAACAGGAATGGGAGCCTTGGAGGCATCACTGTTTAACTCTGCTTGGCTCCATTCTGATAAAAATTGTGATTTAGGATTCTAAGGGAAACTAGAGAGAGTATTAATGCAGTTTTAGAAATAGCAGAATAGCCTCAATTAAGAGTGTTTGCAGGGAGCGCTGAAACTGTCAAACTTCAGTTTATGGCTTAGGATATATTACAGACAGGCAGCTTACTTACAAGCATTTTCAGTGGTCAAGCAATAGGAGTGTTTGATTAATCTGCCCTGCTTTGCTTCCCAGATTCACATTTATCAACTGTTGGCAGGCATGGGTTACCTGTTTTAGGGCTTGACCCAAAGCCCATTGAATACAATGGGAGTGTTCCCTTTGACTTTAATGAACTTTGAATCAGGTCTTTGGAATGGAGGTGCTGGAAAGAGGAGTTATTGTAGTGTTGCACCTGTGTCTAACCAGAACTATATTTCAGTAGAATTTAATAATCATTTAAAACACTAGGGGAAAGATGAAGCAATGTAATGAAAGGCTGGGAAAATATGTAAATTACACAATATTAACCAAAAAGGTTTAGCCTGGACATGTGTAAAGTATTTGCACTTACCAAACTTTAAAAGAATGATCAGCTCAAGCCACATTCTTTTATGTGACAACCAAACTAACTGGATACCTGCAGGAGGAAAAGAAACCTGTTATGACATTTAACACTTTGCCTCATCAAACCTCTCCTCATGTGTATATTATGCTCAGAGCTGCCTTATATTAACTGATACCACTGAAATATAAATACAAACAGATGAAAAGAAAATACAGGCTTTGATTTCCTGCTACTGACTGACAGCTACATCAAAGCAAAAGAACATCTCAAAATTACTTTTGACAAGGTTTCAAAAAGTTATTGACACTTACAAATAAAAATAAAATGCTGTGAGCAGAAGTCCCATCTTATCATTTAAATATAACCATTTAACCCTAAACAGATCAAGTGAGGCATGATAATTGTCTCATGCCCATATGCATAGCAAAAAGAATGTTATGAGTGAGTCATTAAGCATGTGCAATGAGGAAAATAGTTAATAGATCTGGACCAGGTGCTCATGCCCTGCAGAAAGACTTGTGGAAGGGGAATCATTGGGAAAAAGAGGTTTTTTCTTGTGAGATTTTCTCTGCATCCTTCCTTCCAAGGGAAGGATCACCAATCAGAGTGGTGGAGAAGTGAGACCTATAAATCCCAGGGGTCTCAGAGAAAGCAGATGCCAGTCTTTGTGCCTGCTTGCCTGACACCTCAAATGAAGCCATGCTGTCCCCAGTGTACATTATAGCCCACTCTCTTTCAAGAGGGGCAAGCAGACACAGAGGCCTTGTAGCATTAACTTCTGTGGAGTTTCAGAGAATAGCAGCTTTCCAGGTCCATCCCTGATCCTAATTCCCACACAGCCCTTGCCATGTGGCGTAAGCTAAGATGAAATTTCACAGAGATACCAGGATAGGGGCATCTCAATGGAACTTGTCACATGAGTAAAGTCTTTTACTTATTTGCAGGCTTGGGTCCTATGCAAGCATAGTTGCAATCTCCATAATTACACAGCTATTTTAGCTATAATAGTTGGAAAAAATTATAAAAGGACAACCAGCCTTCTGTGCTCTATGCTGGGATCTTATTATTTCAGGTCCCCCTAATGGACAGCAGCTTTGAAGGATCTTGAAGAACTATGTATGAGAAGTTGAATAACCTTTGTGCAGTTGTGCCTTTTGCTATCTAGTTGTAAAGGACATTTCCAGCAGACCCAATTTCCTATGGCATAATTCAGCAAACATTTTCCTGTTGAGCTGAACTTCAAAATTTGATACTGTATAAAAAAATAACAGACAGACCTAAATATAATTTTAAATACTGCCACTGAACAGCACTTGGACTTTTAGTAAGATACGTGTCAACAATAACCTGTCTATCTATCTAAGTAGCTGTATGGCCTCATCACTACTACAGTATCTGAATTACTAATATTATAAAGCGCTGCACTAACAATATTCACTGAAGCCTACCTTTGCTGTTGCATTGGTTTAACGTGTGAAATGACAATCAGCAACAATGACGTGCTGTAGCTCAATGCATAGCAGGAAAGTTAAATGTTGAAAAAGGTCTTACCTGGACCTGGGAAGATGAAGCGTTTCTAGAAATGAACAGAACAAAATGAAGACAGCAAGACAAGACATACCAGTGAGTTTCAGCTAAGAAAGGAAAGTGCTTACCCTCAGGCATCTGGGCGTAGAAGAAAAGGAAAACTAGTCTAAAACCTGCCAAAGAGGTGATTTGTGAAATCATTCGGCCTGAGTTTTTGCCATTAGCAAATACATTCCGTAAATAGAAACCATGACAGATATATTTTGAGCAGAAAATAGCATTGCTTTAGTTTAAGAATTAGTCTATGATTCACAAAATGCTGGCTTGTGTGTCTTTGATTCTGTGTTCCACTTTGCAGCTGAGAACCAACATATTTATATCTAATTTACAACAAAAGGTTAATAGCATGTGAATACCCTAATTTGGGTAGGGACAATTAAAACCAGAGTAGAGTGTACTTCCAACAGATGTGCACATTGACTTAAAGAATTGATCCTTTGTGTCTGAGGAGACGATGTAGAACCGTACACTGAAAATAAGGGCTAGAGGGGCTGGTGGTACAAGTATAGCTAAGAGATCTGGCAATGTACCTAGCACTACCATAGATTTCCTGGGTGGCCCTGGACAAGTCACAGTCACATTTTCAAAAGTGGCTACTGATTTGGGATGTCTCCTGTGACGGGATCCCTGGGGTGCAGCTTGGGACTGTGGGACCACTGGGCCCCCAAACTCTTTCCAGCCTGGGCTGTCTCTCATAATGTCTTGCTAGTGACTAGCAGCAAACCCCTCTAGGCACTGTGATCACTCAGCACAACAACATGTGAAGCGCCACATACAGCTAGATTGCATGAATGCTCCCAGAGCCACTCCTGAATCTCACAGGGAAAGGCACCTGCCAGATCCTCCCAGCACTGTACCTCAGGAATATACCATCTTGCACTGCTCATCTTTGCACATGCAGATTTATTCATTGGTTCACCACTTCACCCATGGAAAGAGGATATAAACCAGCCTTTGCAAACCTGAGCAGTTTTGCCACACACTTCATACAAACTCATTGGTAAAGATAAACAGTAAAACAAATGTATTGACTATTAAAGATAGATTTTAAGTGATATTAAATGAAAGGCAAAAAGTCAGAGTTAGTTACCAAAATAAAATAAAATATAAGCATGCAGTCTAAACTCTCAACCCTATTAGACTGGGCACATCTAGATTACGCAGTTTTTCTCACTTCACTGAATATTGCAGTCCTTAATATACAGAAGCAGCAGAGAATCCTGTGGCACCTTATAGACTAACAGACGTTTAGGAGCATGAGCTTTCATGGGTGAATACCCACTTCGTCAGATGCATGTAGTGGAAATTTCCAGGGGCAGGTATATATATGCTAACAAACAAGCTAGAGATAATGAGGTTAGTTCAGTCAGGAGGATGAGGCCCTGTTCTAGCAGTTGAGGTGTGAAAACCAAGAGAGGAGAAACTGGCAGGATTCTCTGCTGCTTCTACAGATCCAGACTAACATGGCTACCCCTCTGATAATTAATATACAGGTTTGTCCCTTAAACCTGGGCCAGCCTCCTCTGTTGGAGTCTTCAGTTTTCTACTGAGTGTCTTAGTTGCTTGCAGCATAGGTGGCGGAAGAAAAAAGGACAGTCATGGGTCTGCCGTGTTCTGTTTTATACTCTCAGTCCCATGTGCTTGGGGAGCACAAGTCCAGGCATGTGTGGGAGCATTGCTGAGTCCCTGGCAAGGTTCAGCAATTCCTCTGGTATGGCCTCACGCAGGTGAGTCATTAAATTGTAGCTCGCTTGCTGGACAATGGTTGTTGATGATTGTTTGATGCTTCACCTGGGCATTGGTTACTCTCCTTGCTGTTGTCTCTGGGAAGAAAATATCTGCCTGATTCCCCAATTTACAGCATGTTTTAATGACAACCATACAACACAATCTCATAACTTTATATGCACTAAAGAGATACATATTCAGATAGAACAGTGAATTTCCTCACATGGCATGCTTTATATGCAAGATCATGACTATATAAAAATGAGGAATATGGGGGTTATAGGGTGCTCCTCCAAGGTACAGAATGTCACATCTCCAATTTTGGCTCCTCAGTTTGAAACACTTTGATTCTGATTTTCAAAAATGCTGAGCACCCCAAAAATATTGGGCACTAAGACGCTTACCATCAGTGGCCTAAGAATCTCTGGTTCCAGCATTGGCAAGGGGTCTGGATTTAGAGTGAGTCATGATTTCCATTGGTGGCTTGGGGGGATTTGGAGCTGGTCTATGGCCACGTCTACACTACGGGATAATATCGAATTAGCTAAAATCGGTTTTATAAAACTGATATTATAAATTCGATTTCATGCGGCCACACTAGGCACAGTAATTCGGCGTTGTGCGTCCATCTCCCAAACTAAGCTTCATTGAACTTGCATTTGGTAGCATTCCGGTACACCATAGTCGCATCTCCCCCCACCTTGAATTCAGGCGTTGAATCTTAATGCCGTGCGTCTGGTAATGTCGTCATCATTCCTTCTCCGGAAAACATAGCTACAATCCTTATCGCCACCTTTCCCTGTTCCCGGCAAGCGCCATAGCACGGCACCATGACCCTTTCAAGCTTTTTTGTTTTCCTGCCGTAGTGACGGATGCCGGACAGAGAGCGATACTCCAACCACAGCAGCATTCACTGCTTTGCAGTGATAGCAGAGACGTACCGCTGTTCTACCGGTCTACCGGAAAACTGGCAAGAGAGACGTTATCTCTCCCCTCTCTTACTGTCACTGCTATCATGAGTGCCCTGCTGAAAATTTTTGGGAAAGCAAATGATTGACTCACTTGGACTGACAATCCCTCCTTATGGTTTCTAAAATAAGTCCATCCTCTAAATAAGCAGGTATAGGGAGAACAGTGTACAGAACAACAGGCTCCCCCCAATTATATCACGGAGTACCCTGCAACAACCGCACCCATGCTTCCCTCCTCCCCCAACCTTCCTGGGCTACCTGGCAGTGTCCCCCCACTTTGTGTCATAGTTATAAAGAATCAGAAGAGAAATCAAATTGGAACAGCCTCCCGCATGACAGATCGCAGATGGACTTTCTTTACTGGAAAGGGGTGAAGCCCCCACTTCCTATGATGAAGATGCTTATAGCTTCTGTCCGATTACTGATAACCATAACATTCCCTCATATATGGATCAATTATCAGCATGGGTTCATCCGAGTATGGCTCCTACAGACCGTCTACCACCTGGGGAGGTGGAGAGGACATCTGCTCCACTCCTTAGCATCGGTCTACCACAGCATTCATTACCAAGAGTACATGAAAGTATAAGAAATATTCCTTTTCTTCATGTTGTGGTGGGGAAAGAAATGAAGCTGTTCTCTGAACCCACCCAGACACGGTGTTATTGAACCGACAGCTTGGGAGTCACCAAAAGCAAATACTTTCAGAACGCTGATAGCTGAGCCTCCGACCCTCCTCCTCCCCTGGCGCCCATTGATTCTCTGGCTTCCGTGTCCGTTCATGCCGCGTGTATCCTGAGTATTTTTTTTCCAAACGCTTGCATTTTTGTCTGAACGGACTCTGATCCACAATTGTCTCCCCACCAGCATCAGCTAGTATCATCCCGTACGTCCATGCCTGCTGGAGCCTCTTTGATTGAGACTGCATCGCATCCCGTGCTGACAAGCTCCACGCGGGCAACAGGAAATGTAATCAAAAGTCCGGGGCTTCCGTTACTCCCGCATCGAGTCAATTCTTGACTAGAGCGTCATAAGTGCACTGTGATACCGCCCAGAGCCAATAACGTGATTCCGTCCACACTAACCGTACTCCGATTGTTAATATCGAATTTAGCGCTACTCCTCTCGTCGGGGTGGAGTACAGAAATCGATTTAAAGAGCCCTTTATATCGATATAAAAGGCGTGGTAGTGTGGACGGGTACAGCATTAAATCGATTTAATGCTCTTTAAATCGATTTAAACGCGTAGTGTAGACCAGGCCTATGACTCAAGTCATCACAGGCTCGATGGTTGCAATTGTTATGCCTAAGGGCCATCCTTGATACAGCCTGATAAGTAAAACACAAAGTTGCTAACAAATCAATATAGGTTTCCTGCATAAAAACTAGCCAGACTATGATGGGGAGGAAGGGGTGTGTATTTGAGTGTTAACTGCTGGGTTTAATTTAGACTGTAGCAATATTTTACATCTATATTGCACTCTTCATTCTGTGGGGTCCAAAGAACTTTAAAAAATATGGACTGGATATTGTTATGTGCTGAGACCCTGTACCTCCCATTAAAGGCAATGGAAATGGGACATTTTCAACAATTCCCATTGCAGAACTCCTGGGTCAAATCCTGAAGTCCTTAACCAGACAAAACTTCCATGCCATCTTACATCCCTGAGGTTTCACCCAGCTCAGTTTCCAAGGAAACACCAAAACAAGGGACCAGATTTTTGACAGAGCTGAGCACATCACAGTGAGAGCTGCTGGTTTCTGAACATGTTTGAAAGTCTGGCCCAGGATGCTCAGCCCTTGAAAATCTGGCCCTGAGATCTTTTGAAATTCTGGCCCTTTCCTTTAAAGTCCTTCCATTTTTATTAGAACTGGATGAAAAATTTACATTGAAAATATTTTTGATTAAAAATTCCTGTGGGATTACATGGAGATGTTCTCATGAACATTTTTGGTTTTGTCCTAATTTGGGGGAGTTTCACTAAAATATCAAAAAGCTAGTTGTCAAAAACTGGAAAATTTTGGAGGATGGTGTGTTTAATGAAAAACTGAAAAAATTCACAAAAAATTTCAGTGAAAACAAAATAAAACAAAAATATCTGTTTTCCTAATGCAACACACTTCCTGACCAGCTCTAGTTTTTATAAATGTAAGCCTGTGGCAGCTTGGTAGCTCTGGGGAAGGAGCTCTCAGCTTCCATCTCTTGGTGAGCAGACCTCATTTGCATGTTCATTACCAGCTCTTCCAGTGTTGTTACTGGGAGTTCTTGCAATCCAAAGCTCTTGGTAACTTTTACTCTGTGTGAGGAGGTGTCAGGAAATAAATCAGATGAGACACGGCCGTCCGACCAATAGATGGCTGGCACAAACAGGACAACACGAGAGTGCTTTCACTTAAAGATAAACCTTTACTTAGTCTCAAGCATTTACACACGTCCTCAACAAGATTAGTAAAACACCCGCAAGCTTTGATATTAACAAAGCTGAGTGTGGCTTTCGAGTGACACAGCAGCAGCCCGTCTGCCACTGGGGAACACAAGATGCATCCAGAGGGAGAGACCAGTCCTGAAGAGTCCTCCAAACGAGTCCCATTATCTCAAGCTTTTCCCTCTTATTTATACGTTAGTAATAGAATGACATGTCCCTTAAAAAAAACTTGTTAAGTAACCATTTCAATGATCAAGCAAGAAGTTCCTTCTGACTATTGGTTAACCAGGTATGGGTTTTTCTAGAGTTTACAGCCTTGAGACCCCAATAGACATTCCTGGGGCACATCCTGCCCTTCTAAAATGTATCAGCAACGTCAACACAATTCTTATCAGGAAGGACGCGGGGTCAAGCTGCCCTTTCTGTGGCTGCCAAAAGTCCCTCCTCTCCTGCCTTGGTCAAGCTGAGATTGCTGAATGGCCAATTTGCAGCTTGCTGACTAGGCCGCCTTTAACAATAGGCAATAGTGGTTTCAAGCACTTTACTGGTTTGCCAAAGTCTCCCCGTACAGTGTGACCATTTTGATTAAAATACAATTAAGTATGGGATGTTTGGGTAATGAAATGTTGTCATCCTTATTGTGTGACAAAAACACAACAGAACTGTACATAATATGCCTTGAGCAAAGAGCCATACACCTCTGAGTAATGGAACTGGGACTATTGGGCAGACAGGGAGAGGAAGGGGGCTTTTACCTGATATGAAAGAGTAAATCCCTGGTGGCAAGACTCTGCTCAAGACTCTTCATGCAGTATAATGGCAGAGCTGAGTGAACTCTTGGAGGGACCCAGATCTAGCACCACAAGAGCTATAATCACTATCACTGGCCTAGGAGCCTGAAGACCCACATCTGCCATTGTAATGAGAGGTGAGAGTGGTGAGAAATGACACAGAGGCAGATAGCGAAGATGGCAAGGAGATGGCATTGCAGGCATAGGTGGTGGCAAGGCAAGAGATATAGCACAGAGATGGCATCATAGTTAGGGGTGGTACAATGAGAGATGATGCAGAGGTGGCAGCAAGGCATCTGTTCAAGAAGCCAGACAGCACTGCCCCCTCAGGCCTGGAGCTGGACCTCTTCAAGTGCACTCCTAGGCTCTGGGACTTCACTAATACCAAACCCTAAGTGGGGTGCCCCAGAGGGGAAAGGGGCAGGACATGAGGTGTCAAAGGGACATTTGTCCATCAGATGTTCACACCAGCGGGGGGAAACAGAGGCTAGGGACTACTGCCCAAGCTACTGTAGAAGTAGGTGTTTTTCTTAACTATTTGTATAAACACATAGTTGATTTAGCATTGTTGTGTTTTCCCAAATTAATGGGAGAAAGGAACTCAGCATTAATGAAGTTGTTTTTGTTTTATACACAGACTGAGTGCTTGCAAGCGGGTAAGTATTGCCTGCTAAGTGTGCCCAGGGAAGGTATGTAGTTTTCCTCAGGTTTCTGAGTGGCATCTCAAGCCAGTGGTGTTTGTTAATTTTACGAAGAACTCACTAGATCAGGTATTGGCAACCTTTGGTATGCGGCGCATCAGTGAAATCCACTGGTGGGCTGGGATGGTTTGTTTACCTGCAGCGTCCACAGGTTCGGCCAACTGTAGCTCCCATTGGTCGCGGTTAACCATTCCAGGACATTGGGAACTGCAGGAAGTGGTGTCCAGAAAATCCCTCGGCTTGCATGGCTTCCCGCAGCTCCCATTGGCCTGGAACGGTGAACCGTGGCCAGTAGGAGCTGTGATCAGCTGAATCTGTGGATGCTGCAGGTAAACAAACCATCTCGGCCCACTAGCGGATTTCCCTGACAGGACGCATGCCAAAGGTTGCTGATCCCTGCTCCAGATATTTGATCCTGGCCCTTTTGGCTGCTGAGAACGTCTGGCAGAAGAGTTACCTACATGTAAAGTACTAACAAAAGATTTAACATAATCACCATGATGTGCACATTCCTACTCTGAGCAACATGCAATCACAGTGCTGTATTCCCTGTCCGCTCCCTTCTGTTCATAACCCTCAGTCATTCTATCACATCTAACATTTAGTCTGTCACTCTTTGAGGCAGGGTCTGTGTATTTCTTTGTCTTCAGGGAAGCATGTAGCACATACTTAGCTGCTGTGAAATAATTAACAATAAAATCAAACACCAGCTCACAATGAACTAAGCATCATATATTTTAAATTCAAAGAAAGGTTTATTTGACGGATGTGATCAGTAACGAGCTAATGATGAGAGAGAAATGTATGATTTTCATCTATTTTGAAATGAAATCATGACTTGGGGTATGTCTACACTGCAGTCAGAGTGTGAGTGCAGCACATGTAGACATACCAGAGCTGGCTTTGCGCTAGTTAATGTGAGTTCCAATAGCAGTGAAGCCGCTACAGCACAGACTTCAGCACGAGCTGTAGAAGCCCACCTGGGATGCTGGGTACTTACTCAGGCAGTTAGTCTGCACTGAGGCCTGTGCAGCTGAGGCTTTGCTGCTACTGGTACTAGTGCACTCGCAGAACACAGCTAGCTCAGGTAAGTGTACATATGTCCCAATCACACACACACACCCCTTGCTGAGGAGACATAGCCTAAGGGCCCCGTGCAGTACCATGGTGAAAAACAGGAACGAGTGTGTTTCTGTTGTCTATATTGAGAAAAACACAACAATATTCCTGTCATAACTATAAAGGGAAGGGAACAGCCCTCTTGTGTACAATACTATAAAATCCCTCATGGCCACAGACACCAAAATCCTTTTACCTGTAAAGGGTTAAGAAGCTCAGGAAACCTGGCTGACACCTGACCCAAAGGAAATAAGAACAGATTTCAAATCTTGTGGGGGGAAGGTTGTGTTTTGATATTTTGGTTTTGCGTGGGGGTTTGTTGGTTTCTTGGAAAAAAAGGGACGAGCATCAATCCATGCTTTTCAAATTGTAAGAAGTTTCAATATTTCAAACTTGTAAGTAAAGCAAGCAAGGAATTAGATTATTTTTGTTTTCTCAACTGTAATGGTTCTTTGCTGAGGGATCTCTAAACTTGTTATGTGATAAATTTGAACTAAGGCTAGAGGGGGTTCCTAGGCTCTATGAATCTGCATTACCTGTAAGTTATTTCATCTGAATTACAAGAGATGATTTTTACATTTCTTTCTTAATTAAAAGCTTTCTTTTTCATAAGAATGTTTGAGTGTTTCCTGTTTTAAGATCAAGGCATTAGGACATGGATCACAAGAATTGGTGGGGGAAAGGAGAGGGGATGGTTAAATTCTCCTTGTGTTAAGATCCAAGGGGTTGGATCGGTGATCACCAGGAACTTGGTGAAGAAGTCTCTTAAGACTATCCAGAAAAGAGAGCTAGTATTTGAGAGTTTTCCAGATAACTCAGAAATCTGGACGGTGGCAGCGAGACCAGATCTAAGCTGGTAGTTAAGCTTAGAAGTGTTCTTGCAGGTCCCCACATCTGTACCCTAAAGTTCAGAGTGGGGAAGGAACCCTGACAATTCCTCATTCATGGCCCAATCCTGCAACTCTTAACCACCTGTAGGATCAAGACCTCAGTCACTGCACACAAGTTCCCTGTATAGAGTAGCTCTGGGAGGGGCCTGGGATGCTTGTGTGATGGTAGCAGATGGTAGGAGTGGTTAATTTCCCGTGCACCCCTCCATGTAAATTTTGCCTCCCCCAATCAGTTATTAGCATAGACAGGAGTGTTGAATAATGCCTGCTAGCATCCTTTGTGCCAACTATTAGTGCTGGCAGTTCGGCATGGGCACAGGTGGAGTGGGTGGCCTTTATACCATAAAGGACCCTGCCAAACACAGGGTACAAGCTGAAGGAAGACTGCTATACACAAACATGCAGCTCAGCAAAAAATCAGAATGAATGGCATGTGTCACTCACTAGCTTCCCCCTAGAACTAACAGTTCTTTGCAACTGATACACAATAGCTGTTACTCCAGCTCTCAGCCCTGATATATCCCATGCTGATCTAGGAATAGGCGCTGGAGTTAGGAGTGCTGGGGGTGCAGCCGCACCCCCTGGCTTGAAGTGGTTTCCATTACATACAGGGTTTACAGTTTGGTTCAATGGCTCTCAGCACCCCCACTATATAAATTGTTCCAGCATCCCTGGATCTAGGCATCCTGGTACAAGCTGAGGGCATGTTGCATACGTGTATCTATGTAGGCAGTATAGAATGGGAGTGGATATGCTCCACAGAATAACTCACTTGGGAGCTGTCCATGTGGGCTGCTTCTAGGGGTATGTGCTGTGCATCCTGCATATACTGGAACAAACTGGGCCTTTGTTTATTTGTTTGATCATTATTGAAATCAGCTTTATATAATTAGAAAGGATCAAAATCACATCATAATTTTAAGAATAAGAGACTGTTGATTTTCTACTAATGGTAGTATCTTATGGTTTTGCACAGTCTTTGCATGCACAAGAGAGAACATTTTTGTACTTGAAGTCAATAGTTTCCTTGTTGCAAATAAGAGTACCAACTTGAGCCTCAGTTTTATCTTCCTGGCAGCAGCAACCCTGGCGTTCTTTGTAATCAAAGCTAAAGGGAAGAAAAAAGTTGTTGTTGGTAAATTGTATTGTTTTGAAATGTTAAATACAACTTCAGAGTGCCAAGATTTAACGTAAAATTGTTTTTCACAATATCCCCTGAGAGCCAGACATCTCTAAGCAGATAAAGAAGAGTATTTTGCAAGCTGACTGGTCTGGCAGATTCGATGTTATGAATTCATAAGATACCTGTTTCCTCAAAACTGCTCACTCAAAACAATAGAATCTATCTTTGCTATTTGTAAGACTCTTCTTCATTCATCAATCAAACCATTTCACAGTTTTCAATTGTTCTTGTCTAAATTAACTGTTTACTTGCTTATAGATCAGGAAGAATGATTCTCCATAAAAGAAACAGCAGAACTGATTAATATGCATGAAGTTAGGAGTTTGGTTTTCCATTCAGTATTAATGTGCATATTTACCCAAATTATTCTATACCTTAAATTTGCCATGCAGCATTCCCTCTCCTGCCTGTGATGTGGGAAAGAAACTGCAGGGAGAAGCTAGCCAGAGACTGAAGCCAGCAGACAGCTGCAGAAAGCAGTTCAAGCAAAGACTGATAGACATAAGAACTTAAGAACCTAAGAATGGCCGTACTGGGTCAGACCAATGGTCCATCCAGCCCAGTATCCTGTCTACCGACAGTGGCCAATGCCAGGTGCCCCACAGGGAGTGAACCTAACAGGTAATGATCAAGTGATCTCTCTCCTGCCGTTCATCACCACCCTCTGACAAACAGAGGCTAGGGACACGATTCCTTACCCATCCTGGCTAATGGCCATTAATGGACCTAACTTCCATGAATATATCCAGTTCTCTCTTAAATGCTGTTATAGACTTAGCCTTCACAACCACCTCAGGCAAGGAGTTCCACAGGTTGACTGTGCGCTGTGTGAAGAAGAACTTCCTTTTATTTGTTTATTAGACACTGATGATATCAACCTGCTTTCTACAGTGTTCACTCTGAACATTCCATCCCCTGTGCCGAATGGCTGCAACCCTTTCGCTTGCCTCCCTTCCTTGGTTTTAGCTAATCCCTTCCTAACAACCTCACTGAAAGGATTTAAAAAACAAAACCAAACCAAAATAATCACAGAGCTAACATAGGGCTTGCTGCCATGACACTGTTCACTTGCTTGTATGCTATTTTCATTTCCCTATGCTTTGTCTCTCTTATCTCTTTAGACTGTAAGCTCTTCAGGCCAGGGGCTGTCTCTTACTTATGCTGGTACAGCACCTAGAACAATGCAGGGTTGGCCCTGAGATGCAACTGTAATAAACGTGATAATTTTGGCTGAAATCTCTCAAACTTGTGAGAGGCTGTCATTTGGAAATCAATTTGGCATGATCTCATATACAAATTGTATTCATTTTCTTTCTGAAATGATTTACTTGTAAACAAAAATGCTTTCTTAAATATTGTCTTTATTATACAATGAACACAATAAGGTACTTTTTCTCTACAAGGATGTTACAAGGAGGATGGAGAAAAATTGTTCTCATTAACCTTTGAAGATAGGCCAAGAAGCAATTGGCTTAAATTGTAGCAAGGGTGGTTTAGGTTGGACATTTGGAAAAACTTCCTGTCAGGGTGGTTAAGCATTGGAATAAATTGCCCAGGGAGGTTGTAGAATCTCCATCAATGGAGGTTTTTAAGATCAGGTTAGACAAACACCTGTCAGGGATGGTCTAGATAATACTTAGTCCTGCCATGAGTACAGGGGACTGAAGTAGACGACCTCTCAAGGTCCTTCCAGTCCTAAGATTCTATTTTGTCAGACCTGAAATCCAACTATTGTAATAATTCATCCTCTGATGCATCGGTAGGAAAAACAAAACCAAAAGACAAATTCTCCTTGGTTATAAGACCTCTCGCTCTAGTGTGTTCAAACTCCTTTAGATACTGTTCTGTATTTTGTTTTGAAAGTTGCTGCGACAGGTACAGAGGAGTTTTATTTATAGCTTCTAGTGAAGATTTACACCTGAATCAAAAATAACAGAGATAACGGAACTAGTGAGGAACAAAGGCCCAGATCTTCAGAAGTATTCAGGTGCCTAACTCCCATAGATTTCAAAGGGAGATAGGCAGCTAAATACCTTTGAGGATCTGGGCCAAAGCTTCTGCCTCACAGTCACACGCTTGCAAGGCCAGCTCCAGGCACCAGCACACGAAGCAGGTGCTTGGGGCGGCCAATGGAAAGGGGCAACATGTCCGGGTCTTCAGTGGCAATATGGTGGTGGGTCCCTCACTCCCTCCACCACCAAATTGCCACCAACGAGTGAAGTTCGTGCATTAGAGCTGCCCCGGAAGTCCCGCCGATTGCGGCTTTGGTTTTTTGTTTTTGTTTTTTGCTTCGCCACTTGGGGTAGCAAAAAAGCTGGAGCCGGCCCTGGTCTTGTGAAGGGAAGGATCAGGGCTGGTGCAAGGATGTTTCGCGCCCTAGGCGAAACTTCTACCTTGCGCCCCCCTCCCCTCTCATGGCAGCCACCCCTCTCTACCCTGAGGCACCCCCTCTTGCGGCGGCTCCCCACCCTCAGGCACCCCCCCGTCACAGCTCACCCCTGCTCCAAGCACGAGCACCCCATTGCTGCTTCACTTCTCCCTCCTCCCAGGCTTGCGGCGCCTAAGCTGATTGGTGCCGCAAGCCTGGGGGGTGGAGAGGTGAAGCAGCCAACCCCTGCCCCGCCTCCTCCCTGAGCATACCGTCGCTGCTTCACTTCTCCTGCCTCCCAGGCTTGCAGCACCAATCAGCTCAGGCACCGCAAGCCTGGGAGGTGGGAGAAGTGAAGCAGCCATGGCATGCTTGGGGAGGAGGCGGAGTAGGCATGAGCTGGGGTGGGGAGTTCCCCTGCTTGCCACCCCCACCTTACTTTCTGCAGGCGGCCCTCCCCACGCTCCCCTGCCCCAGCTCCCTCCACCTAAATGCTGGTGGTGACCGGAGCGGCCGAAGATCCGGCCACCGCGGTCGCTGCTGAAGAAAATGGTGACCCCCAAATCCCAGCACCCTAAGCGACCGCCTACGTCGCCTAAATGGTTGCACCGGCCCTGGGAAGGATACTCAGAGTCTTGTAAAGGGAAGGATACTCAGAGCCAGCCCTGGTCTTGTGAAGGGAAGGATACTCTTGGCATTTCCTTCTCCTCATTCCACTATAAGGAGCCTCTCCCACTGCAATGTTCCTCTTTCTAATCCAGCAGCTGTCTCATGATCCACACAGATTTTGGGACACCAGCAAAGGCCCATTGTCTCTACACTTTCATCCTCTGCTGCTACCTAGTGCTGTTTACTAAGCATTAACACCTCCCAGTTGAATTTCCAGTGGGAAACCACTAGTCTTCAGAAAAGCGGCTGTTCTTAGATTCCAACTTCTTTCACTCCTGGCTTCACTCAGCACCATACTGTACTCCTATGACAGCTTCTGCAGGACTGGGCACAAAGGCGACCATGATGCACACTGAAACCAATTTTCCCTCATCTTTTCCATGATAGTGACTTACAGTGAGTTAGTCTCTTCTTCAGTTGTGGAAGCACAGGAGGAAAATAGGGCACTCGGTCTTTTATAGTACCCTTCAAAAAATCAAATAATTTGTTCTTATACAATTGAAAATCTCATATGTTTCCAATAACAAGTCAGTTTGGATTTTATTTAAATACAGCCTAGTAACTTACTTTTCTTTTTTTCTGCAATGATCACTGCATTTGGATGCATTAACTGAAGTGCTACAATGTTTGTATGTAAACTGGATGACCGTAGGCACCGGCTTACACATTTTCTCACCTAAAAGAGAGATTATAGTCATAAGTGAAGACTTGTACTAGTTAAGAAAAAAGTGTGTCTGTACTGATTGTATTAAATAATAATTTAGAATGTTCTGCAGATAACATTGATGGGCAGAGTATTCCAAAGTGACCAGTAAGTTTTGGATGTCCCATTATTTTAGGTTCTCAACTTGAGACAATGGAAAAGGGCTTGATTTTTCACAGAGTGGGTGGCTCAGCACTGTCTAAAAATCAAGCTCCTTTAGAGGTGACTAATTATACCCACCTACAGTCATGAGTTAATTTGAAAAATCTTGTCCAACATTTTTACTTGCAAATAGTGTTTTAATTTAGTTTCAGCAAGAAAACAAATCAGGAGGACAAATATTGCCTGGTAAACAGCGGGTTAGGTCATTCCCATTTAAGTTACAAATTGACCACAGAATAATGCCCAATAGGTTTTCAAGCTCAGAAGTTTTTGCTATATTCCTGTATAGCCTTTGATCTCCCACATAGCAGCATGAAGAGTGATTATTGAAGTACAGGTGTACATTTACCCATATGTTTTTTAAAAGGCCAATCATACTTCATTTAAAAAAAATCAGCAAACTGTAACAAAAGTTAAAGAACTTCCACCATAAAACAGCAAAGGTTAGTGCTTCCAGTATCTAGCTATCTATTTGGAGCAAAATACACTTACAGGTACGGAGACAGCAGCAGTCTTTCATATCACTTTTGTGTTCCTGAAAAATAAAATAAATAAGTTAGTATCTAACTGGAATGTCTTCTCCATAACAGTAGCAGCTAATAAGGCATAATACTGATCATACTCTATTAATGTTCTATGTACCAAATTAAACTGTTATGAAAAGAAAATATTTTCATCCATCCTAAATTTGCAACCAAGTTCCAGTGTAATCCACCTATTTACAGCTTTTCCATAACTACGGTGGCCTGAAAAATTGACAGGTTTATTCTGACAATAAGGTGATAATTTGCAAGTTAAGATGAATTCTTCTGTAAAGTTTGAATAAAAGTTATTGTGCTCTTTTGGAATTACAGAAAATTACAAATTACCTTAATTGGAGAAATTTGTCTTATACTTAATTCTTCTTCATGTCCTTCTAGTTTGAAAAACGCTTATTACCATTCCTGGAAACTTTTCACCAAATGAAATCTCTTTGGAAATTCATGCACAGGCAGTATTTGAAGAAAAGAACTTTTAATTAAGCAAAGGATAGAATGGGTGAGCTAGTGTCTTTACACAGCTCCTCTACATCAGGAACAAGGAAACGTGGAACACTGAAAAAACAAGTAAGACAGGCAAAACTTCTGTGCTAATTTTAACTTGACTTGCTACTATATATGTACACCAAAGAACATTATAGTTAAGAAAATCTCCAAATATTGAAAAGTATGGAAATGAACAATTAAGGAAAGGTAAATAAATATTCAAAGATACTCACAATTCACACAATACAAACTTTTAAATGAATGTACACATATAAATTATGTACGATATTAAAAAAAAACGTAACTTTGCCCATGCCAGAGCCACGCTCCATCTATCCAGCAACAAGACATTTTGAAATCACTAGTTACAAATTAAAAATGTAACACACTATGCAGACCTGTTGGCTTCAAGGCTTCTCTGAAGTAAATAACATAATAGCTTTCTTTGAAGCATTGGACACTCTGAGGTCTGCAACCTATGGGCTAGATTCTCTGCTGCACCATGTTTCCATTGGGTGCAGCAAGGGGATGTGAGTACAAAGGAGTTGGTTGTGACTCCCTGATTTTGAGAGTCTCATGTCAATCCTGGTGAAGATTAAAGTAGCCTAGAGGCTTTTCAAAGCTTCATGGCCCCCCAAAGGGATTGTCTGCAGTCTGAGGCTGTTGGAGTGCAGTGCAACCCCAGCACACCTCTCATTGACTCTACTTTCCCTTTGGAGAACTCCCTTGCCTGGAGAATTGGAAGGATAATCTTCTTTCTTGCCCTTTTGCAACACAAAAGTGCTGCCAAGGGATCCAGTCTCTACGAGGGACTGTGGGCTACTACATTTAGAGTGCAGTGGGTGAAGGAAGACATCTAGTCTGAACCAGGAAGGTGCTGGGTGGCGGAGGATGGTCTCGGAGTCACTCTGGAAGAGTGAATAGGGAAGGAAAAAGGGATTTAAACTCCATGGAGCATGGGGTAGATTTGGCTTTCTGATTCAGTTGAATATTGAATGGAAAATGTTCCTAGACTGAGGAGAATATGGAAAATAATACATGATACTTGTGGTCGCTTGACCATAGTAGGTGGGTGGGCATGGGGAGAGTTGAGTCTCTGGTCATAAATGGAAGATAAGAAGAAAGATGTTGATGTCTCTTCAAAAAAGTGTGTGTGTGTGGGGGGGGGGTGAACTAGAGCAGAGGTTCTCAACCTTTTTCTTTCTGAGCCCCCCCTCCCCCAAACATGCTATAAAAACTCCAGGGCCCAGCGGGGAAGAGGGGCAGGTGCTCAGGTCTTTAGCTGTGGGAAAGGAGGGAGCTCGGGGCTTCTGCCTTGCAGGGCAGCAGGGCCAGGGGCTTGAAGTTTATCCACGGGGCCAGGGGGCTCGGGGCTGAGAATGGCTGAACTAGAGAACGGTCTGTCAGCCATATGCGGTGGATGAGTGCTGGTTTGTTAGAGTTTAAAGCATATCACAGTAATTGATGGAAAGTCAGTTCCCTTGTTTGTTACTGATGCTGATGAGGCATAATTGGGGCATAGGCTCTGTGTGGGTCCTCTGCAAAGGGGTTAATTTCACCCTGAATGAATTAGTGTGTGAACATAACTGTTTCATCAAATACTTCATTCAATTAATAGTATTCTAACAGCTTGTTACATACAGCAAAATATTAATTGACTAAAGTACTTGTTGAAAACAGTGATAACTTGTTGAATGGTGTATTTGTCAAACACTGTTCAGTCAGTTCTAACTGGCAGTACATTTCTTCGTGGCTAGGGCTAGGAAGCAACAACATTTTACAATGTGGAAGAGAATGAAGTCCTCTTGGAAACGATACAAGGAAATGTCAGAGATGATTTATTAGGAAACCTTTGTATTAAGGAGTTAGCTATCTGCTCCATGCCAAAAGCTTGAGAGCTTCAAGACATGCTAGTCCCAGGATCATGAAAAGAAAACATCCCTGTATCACAGGGCAGGGTTCCTTCACCTTGGTCTGCTTACTGCAAATAATCCTGACACAGAAGTTGTGGCAAGTTCAACACACAATGCTTTATTTACAGTTCCTCGCAGCTCAAGATGCTTACATTCTTCCTAGGTACAGGACGAGAGCAGGGCATTTTCTCACTTCCCTGAGAACCTGGGCTTCTGCAACCCTTCATTCCAACCGACCTCTCTTCCTCTTCCTGTCTCTCTTTTAGCTGTCCTAATTGGTTAAATATTCAGTCCTTAACCCATTATCTCCCTAATTTGCCCCAGGTGGGGATGCTTACCAAGCCTAAAGCTACTCACCGTCTGTCACAACCTGCTTTACTTTGGATACAGTTTTACCTGTTAACTGACTGTGCATTTGTTACCTGGAATGCCAAAAGGTACCTCAAACATGAGACATCATATATATCAGAGATTAATTTGGCCCATTGAGTTGACTAGGTAGATTGTGTTGCTGTTTTCCTCTTATACTCACTGCAACACAGCACATAATGGGATAAAAGCAAGACCAGCAGATAGAAGCAATGAAGGTCTGCAATAGGTACTTTATATCCCAGTTTGATGCTACCTGAGTCTCTTTTCCACAGCTCATTGTAGCGCTTATGATGAAGTGAGAAATTCAAATGTCAAAATACGGCGCAGTTAGAAAGAAACCACTGCATTATATAAAATGACTTCAGCATCTCCTTGAGGGACATTTTTTTTTCATGTAGATGTCCTACGAGGTGCTTTAGAATGTTATCTCTGTGTGTCAGAAGAAGGGAGTCTCTAGCAAATAGAGGAATTAACTTCAGCGGGAACAAAGCTACCCCTTCCCCATGCTTTGCTGCTGTTGAGAAATGTGCCAGACCCACCAACCTCCATTTTCATGGCAGTTCCTCTTCAGTGGCTGGGATCACTGTTCTGCTTTCATATGCTCACTGTTTCAATTAACATGTCTTCACATTTATCTAATATGTTTTACAACATTGCATTACTGTACATCATACATTTATAAACATACATTGTTACTCTATGAAGACAAACTATACCATTCTATCTGCTTAAGGTTAAATCCAGGTCCCACTGAAATCAATGGTGAGTATTCCCCTGAATTTTTATGGAACTGTAATTTGGTTCATAAAGAATGGCAGAAAAGGAGCCCACAAAAGCCTCCAGGACAGTAGCTGATGTCACTGTGCAGATGTTTATGAGGAAGATGTAAACCCAGGATGCAGCACAAACTGCCTCTATTGTGAGGTAGATAAACAAATATCCAACAGGCAGCGCAAATGTCAAAGATATATAGTTTAAAAATACAGTTCCAACATCTAAAAAGCTGATAAAATATATTCTTACATTTTTCATTATCATGTTAATTATTTTGCTCAGGGTCAAAATCATTGGTGAATATCAGTGGATATTTCCCCATTACAACTTAAAAATAAATGACTCCATGCATAATAAAATAATACAATAATATTCTATAATCCTGCTCCAAACTCCTGTAGCCATACAATTGTAAATAACGGTGTTCTGGACTGTCGCTGTTGAATATTGTTGGTGTCTGATATTTGTTTTAAATAAAGTCTCCTTCAGATCATAGTAAGCAAGTGCAAAGACAACAGGACCTTGGTTTATAAGTTCTCATTCAAAAGATACTCAGCCAGTAAGCTTCAGGAAACTTATCTTGCCCACCTTGGAAGCATGAACAGCTAAATTGATGCTTCTGGGATTTTAACTTGTGGTTCCATGGAAGTAAGTATTTTAAATCTGATACTTACACCACTAAGTTAGCTCTTCTGGGAAACTATTTAAATCTATTAACATATACATGTTAATACATACATTTACTGTAGTACAATGACACGATGACATGTAAACTTTCACTTATTTTAAGATGTTGTCAGTACCCATCACTGTAACATCTGAGGGCTGTAAAACACTAAAGAATTGTACAAAAAAGTCAAATGCAAAAACTTAGAGTACAATCCCTCCTTTCCATGATTCCTGGAAGTATGATGAGTGATACAGCAACAGGATAAAATAAAACACAGTTATGTAATTCTTCTAAACTGATCAACAAATACACATTTTAATTTCTCTCTCTCTCTCTCCAATATTTTAATTGCACTGGAAATGGAGAGCAGCACACAAATGTCCCCTTCTGTTTTCCCGGTCTCACCTTAATGCATGGAGGCTTGGCAGTGGAAGCATCCACATGGTTAGACTGGAGCAGCAGGCAACATATGGAAAACCAGCAAAGCCAAGCACAGAGGCAGCCAGCAGCAAGCACTGAGAGGGGGAAATGTCTCTTGTTTTCAAATGCCATTTTTGTAGAAGTAACTGGTTTTGGGGGACAGCGAGAAAAGTGATTTTCCTCTTGTCTTCCCTCTATGTGCTATTGATCCTCAACAGCAAGAGGTCTAATATTCCTCTGCTACCACCTACCCTGCCCCTTCTTTTCCACTGTACAACTATGTAACCGAGCCCAAGCCCACTGCACTGGAGAGGAGGGAAACAAGGGCAGTAGGTAAAGCTTCTGCTTCTGGAAGCTAGCTCCCTGGCCCGCCTCTTCTGCCCGTGGCCACGCCCACACACGACCCCTGCTCTGCCAGTTTTTTTAGTGTAAGTCAAGGCCTTTTAGAAGTAGTTATGCTAAGCAGTGGTTCTCAACCTGCAGCCCACAAGCCACCTGCGGTCCAATCAGCACACAGCTGCGGCCCATGTGACATCCTCAGAGCCATACAAGTAGTATGGATATTGACGTGGCCCACATAACACATAGAGAGCTGCATATGCAGCCCACAGTGGTAAGTAGGTTGAGAACCACTGTGCTGAAGGCTTTGTTTTAGTTGAGAAAAGTGCAGGCCTAAGATGATAACCCCTGGTCATAAATTCTGCACTCTCATTTGGACGGACAAACAAGTAAACACAAAGAATACAGCACACCAAAGAATTCTGCTAGAAGGGACGTTTTTAAGGAGGCTTCAGCACTCTGACAATTGGACAATTGGACCACAATAACCTACAGGAATTAATAAGAAATGAGTGATGTGGTTTGTTAATATTAAGAGGTGTGATTGTGAACCCTCAAAATGACACATATTGATGAGAGGTAGGTATTAACCTGTTACGGTCAAACGATGATCAAATATGGTTAGGTATTCAAAAAAATAAAGACAGGGCATAAAGGATCCAGCCTAGTTCCCTATTTTTTGTGTTCATCAGTTCCCTAAGACAGTGTCAACTGAATCAGCTCTCCCTTCAGATGGGCTGCACTTACTTTTCCTTCCCATCTTTGTTACTAATGGTCTTCACAATGTAAGATTGTAAGTATGAAAATGCAGGAGACTGATCTTTCTATTATTTCAATTCAGAATTCAGAATCTGATCTCCTTTGCATGGACACACCCACCCTGCCTATATGCTCAGTATGATGGGATTGCTTGCCCAAATGGTCACTTGTGGCTGGTGTTATTGGGGCAGGAGTAATAAAGGGTTTTTATCCTTGTTGTGCGACCCGAGGGCAGCAGAACTGTACCTGACATACCTCAATGGAGGGATTTACCCTCAACTGAATGGCACTCGCTAGGCAGGGGACGTGGGTTCCAAAGCCCAATAAATTAAGGGTGTGGGATTAAGTACTTGTATCTGGTGGTGTGGGCCTCATTTAAGGGTCTTATATGCTATATGACACTTTCTCTCTCCATGGTATAATAAAAAAGCTAATTTAGATTCAACTGAGTCCCCCCTCACTCTTCTCTCAGTCCATTCAGTCCTACTTCTTGTTCAGCCAGGTTTGCTTACATTTTCAGGAGAGACTGCTGCCCTCTTCTTATTTACAATGTCACCTGAAAGTAAGAACAGGCATTCACATGGCACTTTGGTAGCCAGCATTGCAAGATATTTACATGCCAGATATGCAAAGCCCTTTCATGCTTCAGCCACCAATCCAGAGGACATGCTTCCACGCTGATGATACTCTTTAAAAAAACAGTGTGTTAATTAAATTTGTGACTGAACTCTTTGGGGTAGAATTGTATGTCTCCTGCTCTGCTTTACCCGCATACTGCCATATATTGCTTATTATAGCAGTCTTGGATGATGACTCAGCACATGTTGTTCATTTTAAGAACACTTTCACTGCAGATTTGACAAAACGCAAAGAAGGTACCAATGTGAGATTTCTAAAGACAGCTACAGCACTCAGGTGTCTTAAAAGAGCTGCACTCCGATGCAGAAACAACAGAACCCAAACACCAAAAAAGAAAATCAACCTTCTAATGGTGGCATCTGACTCTGATGATGTAAATGAACATATATTGGTCTGCTCTACTTTGTTATTGAGCAGAAAGCATCATCAGCATGGATGCAAGTCTTTTGGCATGGTGGTTGAAGCATGAAGGGACATATGAATCTTCAGTGCATCTGGCACATAAATATCTTGCTATGCCGGCTACAACAATGCCATTTAAACACCTGTTCTCACTTTCAGGTGACATTGTAAACAAGAAGTGGGCAGTATTATCTCCTGCAAACTGTAACCAAACTTGTTTGTCTGAGCGATTGGCTGAAGTAGGACTGAGTAGACTTGTAGGTTCTAAAGTTTTACATTGTTTTATTTTTAAATGTAGTCATTTTTTGCACATAATTCTACATTTGTAAATTCAACTTTCATTATAAAGAGATTGCACTACAGTACTTGTATTACGGGAATTGAAATATACTATTTCTTTTGTTTTTTACAGTGCAAATATCTGTAATCAAAATATATATAAAGTGAGCACTGTACACTTTGTATTCTGTGTTGTAACTGAAATCAATATATTTGAAAATGTAGAAAACATGCAAAAATATTTAAATAAATGGTATTCTTTACTGTTTAACAGTGTGATTAATTGTGATTATTTTTTTTAATTGCTTGACAGCCCTATTATAAATAGATGCTTTGCATAGGCATCGACACCCTGGATTCTTCAGCCCTAGAGCATCCACAGAGAAAAATTAGCGGGTGCTTAGCACCCACGGGCAGCCAAACTCCCCCGTCTGCCTTACCAAGCACCTCTCCCCTTTTGGCAGCCCTGCTGATCACTTCGCCCTCTCCCTCCCAGTGCCTCTCACCCGCAGTGAACAGCTGTGTCGCAGCATGTAGGTCAGGTCCAGAAGGGAGGAAGAGGAGTGGGGACGAGGCATGCTCGGGAGGAAGGGGCAGAAAGAGGCAGTGAAGAGGCAGGGCATGGGCAGAGCAGGGGCGGGGGTTTAGGGGAAGGGGAGGAGTGGGGGCGGGCCTGGGATGGGGAGGGGTCAAGCATCGCCTGGGGTAGAGGGGACGTTGGTGCCTAGGATGCTTTGTATGTCCAAAACAATCAAAAGCTAATGTATTCGACAAAAAGGGAATGCTAGGGGATGTGATGTAAACAGACTTTCAAAAGTTTGTGAGCCAGCCTGTCACTCTCATCTAATTTCTTCAATTAAGGAAAGTCAGAAAAATTTAGTCTCTAATTTAAAAGCCTTACAAAATAAAAATAAAAATATCATAAAAACAATTCAGCAGTTAAAACTCTTGGTGTAAAATGTTCCCTTTAAAAAATGTCAGGGAATCAATTAAACCCTGCAAATGAATTTTAACATAACTATCTTCTACACACGCATACAAATTTGATGGTAGTTGTGGATCTCTTTTTCAAAGTGGGCAAAAACTTTTAAGGGAAAAACTAACACAACTTCTGAAACTGATAAGGCACTGGTTAAACAGTTGTTCTCTCTCTAGGGGCTCCCAGAAAGAATAAAATCCAGTCAAACAACCCACATATTAAACACATGGTCTTTTAGGTTTGTTTATAATTGTTAGACATTCAGCAACAATTCCACATCTCAAACCACCAATAGTTGTCTGGGACGGTAGAATAAATAAAATGTATAAAAGTTTTACCATGCAAATTAAATAAAGTTGTACCTGGAAAAAGATCTGTCCCCACATGTGTCAAGTAGTCCCACAAAAGCAAAAGATGAATTCCAAATTGTGGTTGGGCTGCTTCTCCTAATCAGCAGTCTCAATAGAATGATCACCAGTCAGGGCCTGGCTAAAACATTTGCTTTGGGCCTGAAGCTGGGCAAAAATTTACATGCTCTGTATATAGAACAAGAAGCCCTCGTTGAAAGGAGCAATCAAGATGCAACTTTTAGAACTAATATTCAGTTTCACATCAATCAAAATCAACAGATACAACCTGATGCAGTGGTAACAGTCACATCATATGAAAACTGTTTATATATGACATCATAGGGAACTTTAATAACCAAACTATGGGACAATGTTCCCTTTTTGGATGGAATACTTAAACTTCTTTAACAATGTATAATACTCCCATGCCTATGTCTTGCCTGTATTGAACAGGTATTCAACTGGGTAAAGGTAAACAAAAACAATTGTTAAAGCTGGTGGTTAAAGAAGTATGTCTTAAACATAGGTATCACAACTTTAATAGACTTACGTTGGAAAAAAAGATAAAGAGTTATTAAATTGGTATAATCTAGGATGGTCTCTTAAAGAGAAACAAAAGAATCAAGGTATCTTGCCATATGCAATCAATTATCCCTAAGCATTATAAGGAACTAGGCATTTGTGACACCACATCCCAACCATGTCATGTTGTGTAAATGAAAATTATATTGTGTTTAATTTTTTGCATGTGTCATTCATTACTTCGCTGCCAGTGTTTGACCCTAATACAGATCTATTTAATGAATTAGCTGTGGTCTCCACAATGTAAGATTTAAGTATGAACAATACAGGAAATCGTTTTACTAATCTTATTCTTATCATTATGTAGATTGATTTTTCTATTATTTCGATTACCTTTGTCCGTACTAACTAAAGTTTCTATGTGTGCTTCATGTCATGTTGTGTAAATGAAAATTACATTGTGTTTAATTTCTTGCATGTGTCATTCATTACTTCGCTGCCAGTGTTTGACCCTAATACAGATCTATTTAATGAATTAGCTGTGGTCTCCATAATGTAAGATTTAAGTATGAACAATACAGGAAATCGTTTTACTAATCTTATTCTTATTATGTAGATTGATTTTTCTATTATTTCGATTACCTTTGTCTGTATTAACTAAAGTTTCTATGTGTGCTTCACCAAATGTTATCTTCTAATCAAATTCCAAGTAGAAACTGGAAAAGAACTGTTATCTGTGACCAGTATGTTGAAGCCTAATAAATAATCAGTTGTAACTGTAATAATTAATCAAACTACAAAGGAGAGAAAACCATTGTCTTAGATGATTTGTAGGTGCAATTTATGTATATGCAACTTCAAAGGAACTTTGGGAAACAATAGCTGTTAAGGCCAAATTGTTTATTCAAGGAAACATAGTTTCATAGAATATTGAATAAAACTGTAGTTGTCTAATATGTATTGGAGGCTACAATGTTCCCAAGTGCACCTGTGTAAATATCTTTGTTTAAATGCTAACTGCTAAATACTAACATAATGTCTTCATTTTAACCATTTATTCAATTACAGAAGTACTTCTGCAAAACTGACAGTAAATCAAAAGAAACAAATGTTTGTATTATTGACTTTTGGATATTCTGTCTATGAAGACAGACACATATTAGTCTAGCAGTGATGATTTAGGATTCACAATACAACAATTAAAACAGGGATTCAGATCAGTGACCTATTTACCCCATGTCCTATAACTAGCCAATAAAACACTATTGTGAATTAAAGGGACAACTTCAAATTAGCTATTTCACTATTAAATCTCAGATGCAAACTAACAATCAGTAATTTACAAATCATTTACAAGCTACAACCTCAATTGGTTTAGACTAAGCATTGTCCCTTGTCACCTGCACTGAGCCCCTTGAATCATCACCATCACTCTTTGTCCCAGTTTGAATACCCCCCCATCCACCCAGGCCAAACTCACCATGATTAGGGTGTTTGCTGAGATTCGGGCTTGCCAAGGGTCAGTGAGAAACTGATTGGTATGTTACAAGAGGTGTATTTTACTTTTACTGTACTGTTTCAATGCTGTAACTGAACTAACAATCATGCTTCTGTGCATTGTTTCTTGTGCTTCTACAGACCAAAGCACAGCAAGGAGGACATCTTCCGGGCAGTGATGCAATCCTCTGAGGCAGAAAAAAGAGAATGTAGGGAATGGAGAGAAATGGAAAGGTGGGGCAGAAAGAAGAATCAGGAGCTCATACAAAAGGCCCGGGAGTGGATGATAAAAGTCATTGAGGTGCAAACAGAGATGCTGAAGTCCCTAATCATGCTATTGTCAGAATACATGTGCGCTCACCCTCCCCATCACCCACGGCAGCCGTTCCATGCCCTCCCCAAACTCTGCCCACTCATTTCTTGCAAATTCCTGGAACATCTCTATACCCCATTGACTCCACCCCTTCAGACAGCTTCCAGAATGATAGCTGGACTTATGGGCAGCTAGGAGAGCCTACACTGGCCTGCATTGCTATCTCTCTTTCCACCTTTGTGTGTGTTTATTGGTGTTTAATAAAAACAAACTCTCTGAAAGATAACCAAATTTTATTTTATGTCCTACAAATTGTGATTGCAGCTGCTATGTTTTACTAGATTAAACTACATGCAGTTTAATCATTTCCTTACTGCAAATCCCGCTGAGGAATCATCACAACTGTTAGGCAAACAAACAAAATTCAAATTAATGAAGCATGGTAGATTGCTATCTAGAAATACACATTACTGGTTCTCATTCTCAAAATGTTGCCTGAAAGCCTCCCTGATTCGAATTGCCCCCCACTGTGACCCTTTAATATCCCTGGTATTAGGCTGCTCATAATCAGCAGCCCATTGATCTGCCTCAGCATTCCACCGTGTGCAGACTTTTCACTCTTTGCCTCACAAAGATCATGCACCATGCAGCAGGCAATTATGACCATTGGAATGTTTTCCTCACTTAGATCTAACCTGCCATAAAGGCATTGCCAGTACGCTTTTAATCTACCAAATGCATAGTCCACACTCATTCTGCACCTACTCAGCTTATTGTTGAAGTGCTCCTTTTGGCTGTCCAGGTTTCCAGTGTAAGGCTTCATGAGCCATGGGAGTAAGGGGTATGCTGGGTCTTCCATGATTATCATTGGCATTTCAACGTCCTCCGCTGTAATCTTGGTCTGGAAAGGAAGTCTCTGCTTGCAGCTCTCTGTACAGGTCAGTGTTCCTGCAGATGTGTGCATCATGCATCTTCCCAGACCATTCTGCACTGATGTCAGTGAATTGCCCATGATGATCAACAAGCACCTGCAATACTATGGAGAAGTACTCCTTTCTATTAATGTACTCTGTCGCAAGATGGTCTGGGGCCAAAATTGGAATATTCGTTCCATCTATTGCCCCATCACAGTTAGGGAATCCCATTTCCACAAAGCTATCCGCTTTTTCACACACATTGCTAAGAGTCACAGTCCTTTTTGGCAGGTCTTGCATGCTTGCATTAACGCAGATGTTAGGTATAGATATTCAGGCTTGTTTGCAAAGGCCTATACTTTAAGAATGTAGGTATATGTTTATTATTTAGCTAGTTATAGAGGTATAGAAAAAACAAAACAAAATCACTGCCTGCCTGTATAGGGACTTTTATTTTACTGTTAACAGTCTAAGGCTCTGTTCTAAGGCTAAGTAAGGCCTTTGGCTAAGCAGCAGAGGCAGCCATAAACTGGGAAGCAAAAGGTCACATCCTCACATTTCAAACTAGTTACATTAAAATAAGGGAATCTGGGGCTGTTAAAAAAGTGATCCAATCTATCACCTCCACAGAAAGTGAAGAGCCTAAAAGATTTAAATAGTTTGACAGTATCCTGTCTGGCAAGAACTCACTTATCAATAGGTGGGGTATAAAATCCTCATTTCTGTATTGTTTTATTACTATAGTCTCCACTTTCCTATTGTTTATCTGTATAATCTCTGTTTGGTTTTGTGATTGTTTTTGTTTCCTGTATAATTAATTTTTTTGAGTGTAAACCAATTAAGGTGATAGAATATAATTGGTTAAATAATCATGTTACAATGTGTTAGGATTGGTTAGTTACATTTCAGTAAAATGATTGGTTAAGGTATAGCTAACCAGAACTCAAGTTTTACTATATAGTCTGCAGTCAATCAGGAAGTAAGGGTGAGGGGAATAGGAACAGGGAATGGCGGGGGAGGGGAGAATTAAAATCATGTTTTGCTAAGGGTGGGAATGGGAACAGGGAATGGGGGTGGGGGAATTGAAATTATGTTTCACTAAGCCGGGGAATGGGAACAGAGAATGGGAACAGGGACACAGGCAAGACTCTGTGGTGTCAGAGCTGGAAAGGGGAACACTAAGGAAGGAAACGGGAATTATGCTTGCTAAAAGTTCACCCCAATAAACATCAAATTGTTTGCACCTTCGGACTTCAGGTATTGTTGCTCTCTGTTCATGCAAAAAAGACCAGGAAAGTAAGCGGGTAAAGAAATATGCCCTCTACCAGCAGCCCTCACAATCAACTTCCTGACTCCAAACTGATTAGCAACCAATCGGTAGTGATCTGGAGTCGCCAGCTTCCACACTGCGATTGCCACACACTTCTTCACTAAGAGATGTCCTTGTGCATCACGGCTGGGGCAAGTTCTACACACAGTTCCAGGAAGGTGGCTTTCATGGGCAGTGAGTATCATCGGCTGTGCCTCCCTAAACAGGCTGGTGTGGCCCCAGCCACAGTCCACCCTAGTCCCTTTCCCGCAGTGCAGATCCTTCCTACTCTTCCGTAGTAGTCCAGGTTGGCTGGGGCTGGGGTGGGCTGGTGTTGGCGTTACACCAGGACTCGGGGCAGCTGGTGCTGGAGCTGGGGCTGTGCTGCCCACCTGGCACTTGGGGCGCTGGGATCATGCCACCTGGAACTCCGGGGCTGGCGGCACTCCAGGGCTGGGGTTGGGGGCCCGCCCAGAGCTCTGGGGCTGGGAACCTAACCGGAGCTCCAGGCTGGGGCAGAGGTCCAGGGGCCGCAATGCGGGTGCTCTGGGCCCCTGCAGGGGAGGGAGGGCAGAAGGGGAGGGTGAGGAGTAGGGCATCAGGCAGAAGGGGAGAGGCCAGGGTCTATTCTTCCCAATGGCCGGTTCATCAGCTGCTCATGGTGGCTTTCCACATCCAAAAGTTCTGCAGCCGCTGCTTGTCATCCCAGACTTGCAAACAATGAGATCGCTCCATTCAGTGGTTTCCCAAGCCCAAAAACGATGGTCCACTGTGTGCAGCTGCTCCATGAATGCCATAAATTATCTGGTGTTTTTTTCCATGGCACACAGCAGGGCAGAGAACTCCGATTCCTGTTCAGATTGGGAGCTCATGATATACTGCATGTGCTATCCTGCATGCATGTGCATGATATATCAGCAATGTATTAATGACAGTTACCACAAAAGTAGAGAGCAGTGCAGGATTGTTGCAGGCACAGAAGAATGCCCAAGGCGAGCAACCGTGGTCCATGCCCGGAGTGCTTAGCGCCAATAAACACACGGAGGTGGAGAAGCAAAACACAAGTTTATTTGGGATCCCAAAGTGGTGCTGGGAGACTTAGTACGCCTCAGAGCCAGCTCAGCTAAAACAAGCACTCTGTTCCTTTATATCCATGAGAACTTTTCTCGCTGACTAGCAAGCCCCCGTTTCCCCTCCCTCTTCTGTCCTGCTGCAGCATTCTTTTCTCACACACTTCTTTGTCTTCCCCCTCCCTCTCCTCCTCCTTCCTCCCCCTGTAGCAGTTACGTAAGCGCAGGTGCATTAAGTAATCTTGGCAGCGGCAGCTCGTTAGCAAGTTTTCCTTCTGCAAGTTATCTTGTCCTTCTGCTAAAGGTGCACAGGCCTCATTATTTCTGCTTTAGACCAATTAGAACTGTTGCAACTGATAACGGCTGTTACTCCTGGCCTTTCCCATCAGCCAGCCTTTTAGGTCGATTAGAGTTCAAACATGGAAGGACTTTTGCTCGCCAGAGGCCTAAACAGGAAGACTCCATATTCTTATTGCCTTCCACTTTTTTAAGTTACTTAGGGTTATGCTTAGTGACACCAACAGGATCCATCCTTTCACAGAGTGATGGAGGGTGCATCAGAGGCCATTGACAAAAATACTGCAAAACATAGTTGGAAGCCCACAGAATGCTGGGATGGAAAACAATGCACCATGGGACATTGAGCCCACCTCCATGACATGCTGTGATCCACTCTGGCTTCCCACAAGTCTTACCTGCAGAAGGTGGTGAGTAGAACCGTGGGCTAGCTACCCACAGTGCACTGCTCTCTCTGTTGATGCTAGAACACCAACTGTGGACGCGCTTTGCCGATAGGGGGAGCATAGTGTGAACATGCAATAGTGATGTTATTATAGTGTTTTTTGATTGTCCATATAACTTTTGTTGACAAAACGCTGCAGGGTAGACCAGGCCTCACTGTCTCTACAGTTCACTTGGGTCACCTTTTCAAGATTTTCTCTACAATTATGAGGGCTAAGAATTCAATTGAAAGCTGAGATTCTCACCTGTCAAAGTCTGGGGCTTTAAGAAAAGCACCAAATAGTGCAAGACTCATAGTGCGAGACTCAGAATAAAATCATGAGTGTTACAGTAGCAACACTGGCTCCCTTACTCCTGCAACACAGTGGGGCAGGCAGTAGCAAGGAGGTGGCTAGCTCCAGCTTTTCCTCACTAGCAGCAGCCCAGCCAGGAAGGGAGCAGGACTGGAGGACAGGAGCTTGTAGTAATAGCCACCTGTCCCAGTACCTGGACTTTAGAGTCCAAACTCTGGTCCTGTCCCAAACCTGGACTTTTGCGTCCAAAATTTGGGGGCTTACCTGAAACTCCCCCAAGCTCACTACCAGCTTGGATATTCTCGCTGCCACCA
>NC_133769.1:30857465-30960216 GCF_003597395.2 Chelonoidis abingdonii
CATGCCCCTCCTCACCCTGAGCCACCTCCCCACCCATCCCCCAACCCCCTACCCCTCCTCACCACATAGCCCACAAATCCCCTTCCTTACCCCTCATCTTGAACCTGCACCCATATATTCCCAAAACCGAAGTCCCTCCTCACCCTGGGCCTCCTGCCCTTTCATCCTCCTGCCCCACAGATCTCTCATCCTGAGCCCTGTGTCACTGCCTGTCACCCTGAAACTTCTGTATCCCCTACACACCATGTCTCTTCTCCTCACCCTGAGCCCCCTATATCCCTGACACTCCCATTTCCCTGCTTCTGTCTTCCCAACCCCCCACATTTCTTTCTCCTCACCCTATATATCCTGCTGTCTCCCATATCCCTTTCTCAGCCCCTCCCATTCCCTCCACCTGTAATCTTTTTCTCAATCCCTTACCTCTCTTCTTTTCTCAATCCCTTGCCCCTATCTCTTTCTCTTTCTCCAAGATCCCCTTTTTAGCCCTGGGTAGCTCCTTTCCCCCATATGTCTTCCTTGACCTTAGCCTCCCATTCCCTACCACTCCCCGCCCCCCAGCATCAGATTATATCTCCTGCACACCTCTTCCTTTTTCCTCCCACATCTTCTTATCACTCCCATCTTTCTCCTCTTCCCTTTCATCCTCCTCCTTGTTCCTCTACGCAGTCCCTTCATCCCTGTTTTCCCATCTCCCATCTTTCTTGTCTCCCTGTCCCCCATTCCCTGGAATAGTGAGTGTTTGTGGCTCTTGTAGTTCCCGTTTTACCAATAATAATAATAATAGTCCTAAACACATCTTGCTTGCCCCTTCTCACTGACTGTCTCAAAGTGCCTCACTAACATTAATTAACTGAGCTCCACGTCACTATCTGCTGCTTTGGTAATAGTTTTGGGGTTAAATTCACTGGTACAGTATTTGCCTGGTGTTGACTCACTCACCTGCTTGCCGGAGTTTGAAGTTACTGTTATGCATTCCACCTACAGTTTTCAGATTTGACCCTAAAGTCAAGTGCATAATAATAATATTTCGATTTTAAAGAAAATTGTGATGAAGAGTCTCCAAACTTGCTTTGTAATTTGATTGTTTGTTCATCTGCCATGTGCCTCTATCGTTCCCTTTGACATCTTCAGCATAGTTACAATGTTCCAGGCTGTGTGCACACACATACATGTGAATGTACTTATCTATTACTGGGCTAAACTGTGTAATAACATCCTAGTTCTCGGAAATTTTTTTGTGTTCTGTTTCTTTTGTGACTGTGACTTAAAATCTGCAGATTTGAGACCTCTTAGGTGACCTCCCTACCCCCAGACCCCCCCTCCCCCCGTACCAGGGGATGCACAAATCACTGATTTTTTTTTTTTAAAAAAAAAGCAAAACTGTTACTTTTTTGTTTAGATGGGTGAATCCTGTTCTCAAATTCTGGTGTGGGTTTTGTTAAATACTGTAGTTAACTAAATCTGTGTAGAAAGAAGACAGTCGGGAAGGGTCAGTTCTTTTGCTTTGGGCATAATAAACCTCTGACATGTTTCAGTCTTTGCCAGGTAGACTTCATTCTTCTCCACTCCCTTTATCTAACAGGCTGATGAAGGTAATTTGGCAGTTGCTGATAGGCTGCAGTCTCTTGGAGGTGTGTTTGAAAGAGCACAGATTTAAGACTGTTTTACTGATGAATGGTAGCCTGCATAAGTACCTCAGTACTCAAATGCATTATGATTAGTGTGTATGCTGAGTTAGCATGATGCAATTACATATGTTATTACAGTTGAAGTGTTTTCACTGTTTTATCTTGGATTCAGGAAAATAATCTTACTGCAATATTTTGTTTCCATTAAAATTTTATGGAGATGTCTGTGTCTTAAAAAAAACCTATGGCCTTGCTGGTGATGCATAGTATCAAGTAATCTGGCAGATCCAGGTCCCTGATGATGTAAAGCCAACCACTGTATCTCTCTGCCTATTGCTTCTTCTAGTCTCCATTGTAGGGAACATTTCAGGGGGGCAAAGGGAGTTGGGTCAAGATAATCGCTGTCTGCAGAATGGCACCTTATGGCATTGGCTGCTGGACATAAGAATGCTGTAACTTGCATTCTCCTTATCCTGGAGCCAGCTGGCTCCCAGTGCAAGTCACATTTGCCCCGGTCTTGTGCCTGTTGTAGCAGGTTTCTCTTTTTTTCTGTGATCTGTTTTGTGTGTCAGTCCAGTTAATCATTATCCAAATAGCACCAGGGACACCAAAATGCCCAAGATAGACGACCAGAATTCAATGAGAACTTAATTGTGTTCCTCTGCATGTCCTCCTTTACAAGTCAGCTTTTTCCACAGCCCTGAAAGACTGGAGCTACTCTCCTTTTCCACTCATTTGTTTTCTGTTCCTTCTAACTTTAGTTCTCTCTCTTTCTTAAATTTAAGTACCTTATTTAATACCAAGAGGAGTGCAGTTGTCTTTTCAAACTATACTCATTTTGAGATTCCCTTGTCTGATGAACTTGCTCTGCCCTCTGAAATATTGGAAATGGGAGTAACTCTGTATTCATGTTCTATATTGTGGCTTGTCTTTTCCCACATGTTTATCAGGTTTCCTTAGGCTTGGGTTCAGGGATGCATAAAGTTTTTCAGTCTGTCTTTCTTCTGCTCTGTAAGTGTTGGATATTTGGCAGAATGATCTCAAGTTCAATCCTTTTGAAAGGGATCTGAGGCAGTATTGATACTGACTGAAAGGTTAGTACTGATCAAAATATACCCCTCGCAGAGAATGTGTCCATTAGTCATCTTAGTTCCCGGCAAGCAACTCTATGCCTGAAGATTGTGAGATGCACAGTTTCCCCTTGGATAATGTCATAAGAACAACCATACTGGGCCAGACTAACAGTCCATCTTGCCCAGTATCTGTCTTCTGAGAGTGGCCGGTGCCAGATGCTTCAGAGGCAATGAACAAAACAGGGTAACTTATCGAGTGATCCATTTCCTGTTGTCCAGTCCCAGCTTCTGGCAGTAGGAAGTTTAGAGACATCTTGATCATCTTGGCTAATAGCCATTGATAGACCTATCCTCCATTAATTTATCTCATTTTTGTTTGAACCCAGTTATACTTTTGGCCTCCACAGCATCCCGTGGCGATGAGTTCCAAAGGCTGACTGTCCATTGTGTGAAGAAGTACTTCCTTATGTTTGTTTTAAACTGGCTGCCTATAATTTTTCCTTTTTTGAGATAGGGAGACCAGAACTGCATTCAGTATTCAAGGTGTGGGTGTACCATGGATCTGTTTAGAGGCATTATGATATTTTCTGTTTATCTATCCCTTTCCTAATGGTTGCTAACAGAATGTTAGCTTTTTTGACTGCTGCTGCACATTGAGCAGATGTTTTTCAGAGAACTATTCACAATGACTTCACGATCACTTTCTTGAGTGTTAAAAGCTAATTTAGATTCCATCAATTTGTGTGTATAGTTGGGATTATGTTTTCAAATGTGAATAACTTTGCATTTATCAACATTGAATTTCATCTGCAATTTTGTTGTCTAGTCACCCAGTTTTGTGAGACCCCTTTGTAACTCTTCACAGTCTGATTTGGACTTAAATATCTTGAATAATTTTGTATCGTGTTCAAACTTTGCCACCTCACTGTTTACCCCTTTTTCCAGATCACTTATAAATATGTTGAACAGTACTGATCCCAGTACAGATCCTTGGAAGACAATTCTTTTACCTCTCACCACTGTGAAAACTGATAATTTATTCCTATCCTTTGTTTCCTATCTTTTAACCAGTTTTAATCTTTTAATCTTTTGGATCTTTTAATCCATGAGAGGACCTTCCTTTTTATCCCATGACTTCCTACTTTGCTTAAGAGCCTTTGGTTAGGGACCTTGTCCAAGTACACCATATCACTCTTGTTCATGTGTTTCTTGACCCCCTCAGAGAATTCTAATAGATTGGTGAGGCATGATTTCCCTTTTTCAAAAGCTATGTTGACTCTTCCCCAACAAATCGTGTTCGTCCATGTATCTGATAATGTTGTTCTTTACTATAGTTTCAACCGGTTAGCGTGGTGCCCAAGATACGCATACTGGCCTGTAATTGCCAGGATCACTTCTGGATCCTTTTTTTAAAATTGTGGGCATTACAATAGCTGTCCTCAGTCATCTGGCACAGAGGCTGATTTAAGTGATAGATTACATACCACAGTTAATTTTGCAATTTCATGTTTGAGTTTCTTCAGAACTCTTAGGTGAATAGCATCTGGTCCTGGGGACTTATTACTGTTTAATATATCAATTTGTTCCCAAACCTCCTCTACTGACATCTCTATTTGGGATAGTTCCTCAGATCTGCCATCTTAAAGGAATAGGTCAGGTGTGGGAATCTCCCTCACATCCTCAGTAGTTATGATGGAAGAAAAGAATTCATTTCTTTTAGCTTTTCTGCAATGGCCTTGTCTTCCCTGAGTGTTCCCTTTAGCACCTCGATTGTGTGGTGGCCCCACTGATTGTTTGGCACAATTCTGATGTATTTAAAAAATTTTTTTTTTGCTGTTAATTTTTGTCTCTCTTGCTCTTTACATTCTCTTTTTGGACTGCCTAATTATACTTTTATACCTAACTTGCCAGAGTTTATGCTCCTTTCTATTTTCCTCAGTAGGATTTGACGTCCAGTTTTTAAAGGATGTCTTTTTGTCTCTAACTGCCTCTTTTACTCTACTGTTTACCCATGGTAGCATCCTCTTACTGTTTTTTTTAAAATTTTTATTTGAAGTATACTTATAGTTTGAGCCTCTATTATGATGATTTTAAATGGTGTCCATGCAGCTTTTAGGCATTTCACTCTTGTAACTATTCCTTTAATTTCTATTTAACTAGCCTCCTCATTTTTGTTTAGTTCCTGTTTTAAGTTAAATGAGTATCTACAAATTTTCTCTCTTCATCCTGCCGTGACATGGCATGTTTCTAGTCAATATTGGGATAGCTGCAAGCCTCCATTATTATTAGGTTTTTGTTTTTGTAGCCTCTCTAATCTCCCTGGGCATTACACAGTCACTGTCACCATCCTGATCAGGTGGTCGATAGTATATTCCTATTGCTTTACTCTTATTATTCAAGCATGGAGTTTCCATCCATAGCAATGCTATGATACTGTTTGATTCATTTAAGACTTTTACTATTTTTGACTGTATGCTTTCTTTTTTTCCCTATATAATGCCACTCCCCCACCAACATGACCTACTCTGTCATTCCTATATGTTTTGTACCCTGGTATTACTGTGTTCCATTGATTGTCCTTGTTCCACCAAGTTTCTGTGATGCCCGTTTTATCAGTATACTCATTTAATACCAGGCACTCAAGTTCACCCATCTCAGATTTCAGGCATTTGTATACAAGCACTTATAAAATGTGTCACTATTTATTTGTCTGCCTTCATGTGATGTAATTGAATGGGACTCTCTTTTTTTTTTTTTTTTTTTTTTAAATGTGGCCGTCTCTTCAGCTCCTACTTGTACTCTATCAGCTTTTATCCTCTCCTCTTTACTAAGATATAGAGCAGGGGTAGACAATCTATGGCATGCGTGCTGAAGGTGGCACATGAGCTGATTTTTCAGTGGCACTCACACTGCTCGGGTCCTAGCCACTGGTCGGGGGGCTCTGCATTTTAATTTTAAATGAAGCTTCTTAAACATTTTAAAAACCTTATTTACTTTACATACAACAATAGGTTAGTTATATATTTATAGACTTATAGAAAGAGACCTTCTAAAAATGTTAAAATATATTACTGGCACGCAAAACCTTAAATTGAGTGAATAAATGAAGACTCGGCACACCACTTCTGAAAGGTTGCCGACTCCTGATATAGAGTATACCCTTTAGTAAATCCTCCCTTAAGGAGTATGTTTGCCCGAACTGTGTGCTTCTCTGCATCTGTTGGCTTTCCCCCAAACCCTTAGTTTTAAAATGCCTTTATGACCTTTTTATTTTTACATGCTAGTAATCTGGCTAGTACATCCTTCCTGTTTAGGCTGCTCTGTTCCCAAAAGGTTCTCCAGTTCCTAATATACCTAAGTCCTTCCTCTGAACATGATCGTCTCATCCACATGTTGAGATTCTTCAATTCTGCCTGTCTAACTGGCGCTGTGCATGGCATTGGAACCATTTCAAAGAATGCCACCAGGGAGGTCCTGGACTTTAATCTCCTACCTAACCACCTAAATTTGGCCTCTAGGGCCTCTTTCCTACCTTTCCCTGTGTCATTGGTACTTAAATGTACCACGAGCGTCCGCTCCTTCCCAGCGTTGCACATACATCTGGCTAGGTGTCTTGAGAAATCTGCAACCTTTGCACCCAGCAGGCAATTCACCACGTAGTTCTCCCAGTCATCACAAACCCAAATATCTATATTTTAATGGTCAAATCCCTGATTACTATTGCCTATCTCTCCCTAATAACAGGGATCCCCTCCCCTGGAGAGGTATCCTCATTGTGAGAAGATACCATAACATCATCTGAAGGGATAGTCCCAACTGTGGGATCATTTCCCCGTGCTCTGGCTTGATGTTCTCCTTCCCAAAGACTTCCATCTTCTTCAGTAGCGCAGTGGCTGTCAGAATGGGAGTGAGACTGCTCTAATGTGGCCCAGAAGGTCTTGTCTGTGTACCTCTCTGTTTCCCTTAGTTACTCCAGTTCAGCCATGCTCGTCTCAAACCCATACTTATCTCGGAGAGCAACGGAGCTGTTTGCACCAAATGCACACACATGCCACCTGCCCACAACTCAGGTGATCATACATGCTGCATTCAGTCCACTCTGCTGCTGCACTTCTTCCTGCATTATTTTTACTCTTGCAGGTGTGTGTTGTTTTTTTTTTTTTTGAGGCATTTATTACTCTAAGTTTATAGTCTAATAAACATTCTATCTAGCTTTCATGCTCCCTTTCTAAACTCCTTGTCAAAACTCCCCTGTTTGCTGCTCCTGTTCGCTATCTCCTCTGGTTGCTTAGGAGCTGGCTGTCAGTGTCTGTGTTTCACAGGTAGGCACTTTATGCCAGGTACCATACACTTCTCCAAAAATGTCTACACCCTTTGAAATCTATTGACCAATTTTTTTTTCTTTCAAAACTAAAATCAGTATGGGTGACTTCTGCAGTGTTGAAGGGCCTGATTCTCCAGGGGCTTGTATAGCCATTTACTTTATGGGCTGGATTCTCTGCTCACACTGTGGAGTAATCAGTGGAGTAATACTGGTATAAAAGAGAAGGAAAAACCATTCTGATTGGATAGCATCACAGATGCAAATGACCACACAAAATACAAGGCAGGGGAGAGACTGAAGCCCTGAAAGTGGGAAGGGAATAATCCCAAGATTAAAATGACCAACTAGAAAAATTTACCTTTGTTCAGTCTAGTTTTAAATGCATTTGGCTTCCATCCTTTTCCTTTGAAGGTTATTGCTCGTTGTATCAGTTCTTATCCTTAGCAAATTTCTCCTGATATTCAACCCACATTTTCCTTTTGATTAATGCATCCCACCCTTTGAAATTACTGTACCAGCAGACCGTAGCCCTGGTCTTGCAAAGACTTGTGCACACACACAGGAATAGTCCCGTATGAATTGCAGTTATGCATGTGCATAGACTTTTGCAGAACTGAGGCCTTAAAGATAAACTGCTAATCCTTTAAAAAAGGATTAATATTCTTTATGCTCTTTTATGATATATAAAGACTACTTAAATCAGTGGTTCTCAATCCACAACCTGCAGGCTGCTTGCAGCCCAATCAGCACACAGCTGTGATCCATGTGACATCTCATGGCCATACAGTATATATATTGTGTGGATGTGGCCCACATAACACAGAGAGTAGCATATGTGGTCCAGAATGGTAAATAGGTTGAGAACCACTAGCTTAAATTCTTCTGTCAGTTTCCTCCTGCCATCCCTCTTTCCCTCTTGGAAGTATCATATCCTCTCTTCCTTGTGTGGGGCTCTCTGTGTGGCAATTTTTGTTTGTGTTGAGGTACTGTAAAACTGTAGAAATATCTGTAGTGCTAGCACAGAGAAATCACAGTAATTCCACTGTGTTCAGTGTTCTCAGTGCTTGTATCCCTGGGGAAGGATTTGCCCAGTAATTTTTATTGGAATCTGTAAAGTACTCTCCAAATAGTACAGTTAGGAAAAAGAACAGTGCATCTTTTCATATATATCGTTAATAGTTTTATTAGGGCTCTCGATTAATCGCAGTAAACTCATGCGATTAACTCAAAAAATTAATCACAGTTAATCGCACCATTAAACAATAGAATACCAATTGAAATTTATTAAATATTTTTGGATGTTTTTCTACATTTTCAATATATTGATTTCTATTACAATACAGTACTCACTTAACATTTTGTATTACAAATATTTGCACTGTAAAAATGAAAGACAAAAGAAATAGTATTTTTCAAATCACCTCACACAAGTACTATAGTGCAATCTCTTTATTGTGGAAGTGTAATTTACAAATGTAGATTTTTTTTGTTTGTTTGTTACACAACTGCACTCAAAACCGAAACAATGTAAAACATTAGCGCCTACAAGTCCACTCAGTCCTACGTCTTGGTCAGCCAATCGTTAAGACAAACAAGTTTATTTACATTTACAGGAGATAGTGCTACCCGCTTCTTGTTTACAATGTCACCTGAAAATGAGAACAGTTGTTCACATGGCACTTTTGTAGCCTGCACTGCAAGGTATTTACGTGCCAGATATGCTAAATGTTTGGATACCCCTTCATGCTTCGGCCACCATTTCAGAGGACATGCTTCCATGCTGATGATACTTGTTTAAAAAACAGTGTATTAATTAAATTTGTGACTGAACGCCTTTGTGGAGAATTGTATGTCTCCTGCTACCTGCATTCTGCCATATATTCCATGTTATAGAAGTCTTAGATGATGACTCAGCACATGTTCGTTTTAAGAATGCTTTCATGGCAGATGTGACAAAATGCAAAGAAGGTACTAATGTGAGATTTCTAAAAATAGCTGCAACACTCAACCCAAGGTTTAAGAATTTGAAGTGCCTTCCAAAATCTGATTGGAACGGGGTGTGGAGCATGCTTTCTAGAAGACTTAAAAGAGGAACTTTCTGATGCAGAAACTACAGCTATCCCTCTAGGGGGAGGGATAGCCCAGGGTTGTGAATTCTATCGTTGAGGGGGCCATTTAGGGATCTGGGGCAAAAATCTGTCTGGGGATTGGCACTGTCTCCAAACTGGATTAGCAAATTTCTGGGCATTGCAGAAAGTGGATCCGCATTGTAACTCGGGCAAAAGGCACAGTAAGGGCAGAGGCTTCATTGGGACTTTGCTTGTCTAATAGGCACGTGCATATGACCATTAAGGCAATGGTAGGAGGGTGAGCATGTGCAGAAGCAAAAAGGGCATGTTTGGATGCTGGGCAGATTCTGCTGTTACACCGGCCCTGTACTGCTAAAGATTTTCATGCACGTGTAACTTCAAGTTGTTTATGGACGTGGATGCATTGCAGATAAACTAAATAGCTACACAGGTAATGACTTATTTGGGATTCCTTCTTTTTGTTTCAGAGCCTCACTTCACAATACCTAAGAACATCAAGGGAGACAAAGGGTCAAGGTAAGACAACCTGTCTGCTGGTCTTTTTTGGATATTGATGCAAACTATAAACATCTGTGGTGTTTAAAATATTGTGTGTTAGATTCTCTGATATGTAATATGTTCTTCTCCAGCACTCCCCTCCCTCCCCCCAACGTGCTTCATCCACTGTCCCCTTCCAGCACCACTCCCACCCTACTTCATTCCCCTTTATACCTGACTAACAGTCTTCCACCCATCTTCACTCTCCTGACCTGCCTCAGCCTCTTCTTCTTCCCCTCTCCTCTTCCCACTTATTTGTTGGTATCCTCATCTCTCTGGCCTGTAAACCCTCCCACATCTCTCCAGTCTCCACTGACCTGCTTCAGCAACCCTTCCTCTAGGCTCAACCTGCATAAATTGTGCTATGGGTATTTCAGGAAAACTCAGAACTAGGGACAGAGTCAGGACAGCGTCTTTATTGTCCCAATGGGCATATGCACATAATTTGCGTGAGACTTTTGGGGCAGTCTCAGGAGTCTGGACATGTGTAGGTTAACAGGTTATTTTGGATTCTGTTCTTTCTTTTTAGTACCTCACTCCACCTGTCCTAAAAACAGCAAGACAATCATTAGGACAAGGTAAGACAACTTGTGTGCTGCGGGTTTGTGAGAGTTAATTCAAAAGCGTAGGCATATTTGGAAGTTGATTCATTGTGACCTGTGTTAGAATTTGGTGTGTAATTTTCAGACATGTTGTCACAGGCAGTGAAAACAAACGGCTTTACCTCTGTGAGCACAAAAAGATGTGCCGGTATGAGTATCCAGAATATACAAGTTTAAAAAAAAAAAAAGGCTTATTTTGACTTCATTCAAGGAAATTTTGTCAATGAATAATTTTTAGTTGCCCATTGATCCTTGAATGAATTTTACACTATGAATTATACTGCTTTTTCACTAGTAGTGATCAAGTTATTGACAGGATGATTCTTTCTTTAGCATACAGTACAAATCTGCCTTAGCTGAACATGGGAGGCTATAAGCAGTGTGGAATCCCTCTGAGTCCTTCACAGCATGTTCGACATTCTCCATTAGTTAAGGCACTGACTCTGATTCACTGTCAGAAGTTTGTCTTTAGTACATTTAATTTAGAACTGGATTTAATCTTAATTAACTGCAATATCTGTCAATAATGATAATCATTTAGTTGTGTAAAATGGAAAGAATATATTATAATAAATGTTGAAGGTGTTACACTGCATCTTTCATCAAAAGATCTCTAAGTGTAAATTATTCACCGATTGTTAAGATCATCTAGGCCAGGGATGGTTAAACTCTTTGGCCCGAGGGCCACGTCGAGGTTCTGAAATTGTATGGAGAACCAGGCAGGGAAGGCTATGCCTCCCCAAACAGTCTGGCCCCCGCCCCCTCCCACTTCCCGCCCCCTGACTGCCGCCCTTAGAACACCCGACCCATCCAACCTCCCCGCTCCTTGTCCCCTGACTGCCCCTCCCGGGACCCCCTACCCCTAACCGCCTTCCAGGGATCCCACCCCCTATCCAACCGCCCTGTCCCCTGACTGCCCAACCCCTATCCACACCTGCCCTAACACCTTAACGGGCCCCCCGGGACTCCCACGCTTATCCAACCCCCCTCACTCCCCACCCCCTTACCATGCTGCTCAGAGCACGAGGACTGGCAGCCATGCTGCCCAGCTGGAGCCAGCCATGATGCCATGCAGTCTAGAGCACTGGGGCAGGCCAGCAGCTCTCGCAGCTGTGCTGCCCAGCAGGAGCTCGCAGCCCTGCTGCCCAGAGCACTGGCAGCATGGCGAGCTGAAGCTGTGGGGAAAGGGGGACAGCAGGGGAGGGGCTGGAGGTTAGCCTCCCAGGCTGGGAGCTCAAGGACCAGGCAGGACAGTCCCACAGGCTGGATGTGTCCCGCAGGCCATAGTTTGCCCACCTCTGATCTAAGCTGACCCTCTGCATAACACAGACCATGGAATTTATTCCTGTAATCGGTCATTTTAGGGCTGAAGCTGGATTGTTGGTGTCTCTTAATTTTAACAATTTATTCTCGATATAGAGTGAATATATGAAGGAGGAAGTGGGGGAATGTGCTGAAGATGAGGCGACTGAATCGGAAGAAGACCCTGAATTTGGTGAAAGAGTTGGATGCCTTTCCAAAGGTTCCTGAGAGCTATGTAGAGACTTCAACAAGTGGTGGAACAGGTAAGCCTTACTGAGACCCTGATGATGCCTGGCCTGATTAATGTGGTGAGTCTCTTTAGCGCATTTTGGTAGTAAATGTTTCAATTGAGGGAAGACATGGGCATCAGTTTACAAATGTGGATTTGAAAGATATATACTGTGCCGTAGCTAATCCCTTTCAGATGATGGCTCTGTTTTTCTCCTGTTGTTGGACAAAATGCATGAACCTGTCACACAGGAAATTCTGTCCAGTAGTTAAGAATCAACCAGATGTAAGGGGTATATGTGCACCTATGATATACATTAACAAAATGAGCTTTAGAGGGCTTTATGAATTGATCTTTCCCCCACAAATATACTGTGCATACTTTCTAAATGGAATACAATTGATGTATACTGTAGCTACACTAAAATAAGACCATCTATTGTGTCCCTCCTTCCAAAGCCCTTACTTGTGGAGTCCCACAAGGATTGGTCCTTTTCCCTATTCTGTTCAACATCTATACGAAGCCATGAGGTGAGATTGCGAAACAGCATGGACTGAAATACCAGTGATACACAACTGATATCCAACTCTATATCACTTTAACATCAGATGCAAAAAGAATCATCTTCCTAACTATCCTCTTTGGAAGACTGAGGTGATGTTAGCAAGGTGAGGGAAGCACTCAATAATTCTGTAATACCCCCTCCACTGAAGGTATTTGTGCAGACTTACAGCCTCAGTGTTCACTTGGGCTCCTCTCAAATGCTAAAGCTGCAAGAAACACCAATTCTATCTATAGATGTCAGACCAGGCCAAAGTCATGATTCTAATGGCGATGCACATCACGTGCCTCCGGATGAACCTCAGACATCTTTACTGTATTTCTGTGTGCATGCACAATAGCATGACTTTATGCACAATTTCACAGTCACAATGAGGAGTTATGCCATAACTTTGGAGATGTGCAATGTTCATCTTGGATTAGAAACTGACCATTTAATCCAGTTTTTGGTGCTTTCTAATGTGTTCTTTTGCTCACTCAAACACAGATAAAGTGGGCTGACTTTTGTGCATCTGTAATTGCTCCAGAAAGAAGAAGCTGGCAGCCTTGTACTGGATAATTATGCACAAGTGACTTATGCAGGATACCTCTCCTTATTGAATGAGTGATGCCTCTTATTTCCCTTACTTGTTTTTCTTGGCTGAGGCTAGAAGCATAAATCTGTGATATGAAAGTCCAGGTTCTATAAATCTGATTGGTACCAAGGCATTTTGTGCCTCCTAGGCATTTCTTGGCCCAATCTTAACCATTTTAAGTTAGAGAAAGGTAAACAGAGTCTGTCACAGTTCAGGGCAACTGCCTCTATATTTTCCTCCCCCTCCCATGTAATCCCTCAAGGGCATCCACTCTAGGCTCCCAGCTCTTCAACTGACACTTCTCTTTAGCAGACAGCTGCATCTGTTTCCCTGCAGACTGAAGTTTTTCCAGGCTGCATAGTTCACTGCCTATTCTGTGGTATTCCCAGCAAGCCAGACTGCCTAAACAGGCCAGCATGTGCACTTTGTTTTCTCTCCAGAGGCTATATGAACAACGTAAATGCCAGCAGTTGTATGTTACTACCCAGCTCTTTTAAAGCAAGTTCATTTATTTTTAAGGGGAAAGCATTACAGAGAAAATATATTATAAATATTAAAGAGCCGACACACATTCTAAAAAGCTTATTAGAGATCACCCAACTCTTACCTCAGGCTCTGGTAGATGTCAGCCTTTCCACAATGACTGGGGCCCTGCCTGGGGCACAAGGTCCTGTCCATTTGCTGGCCCAGAAAGGAGATCCAGAGTCACTTTGATCTCAGGCTATTTATCCAAAAGTCTCTTCTTTGTCTGTTGGTCTGTGGAGAATCCAGTTTTAACTGGTCTATCTGAGCTTCCCAGGAGCTGGTGTCTCACTGTGGGGGTTGCAACCTTGCTAATTTGCTTTAATCACCATCCACTGTTTGTAGTTCCTGGAGGAGTTGTGCATGGAGTAGAACACAATCATACAGAAACCATTCATTTAAAACAATGGACTTGAAGCTACGTAAACTTAATTCAATAAGGTCTCCCAAGGATATACAGGAAATGATCATATCTGTTACAGGGTAATGCTGCAACCATCAGGCTTTACTTTTTATTTAGGCTATTTTAACTAAAGGAAATCTTCTATGAGAATACTGAAAATCCCAATAGGTTCTGTGTTTAGTACTCTGTGCTGTCATTGTGATAGAGCTGGGTTTGATTTTCAGGCCCTGTGAATGGTGATGGATGTATTGTACACACAGTATGCTAAGCCTTTGAGCTGAGGGTGGAGCACGTGGATACCATGATGATGGGACACTTCTATAAATAAGTAGCTGGGAAGCTCATCTTGCTCTGTGGTTATCTTTGTATTTGAGAAAGGATCAGCAGTGATGGACTTAAGTCCATCCAGCGCCCCTTATTCATGGAAGGTTATCAGGTGGCATCCTTGAAGTGGAGGGAGAAAATTTTTGTGGACTCTATGAAACGTTCTCTGAGGATACAGCTCATCATACCCAAAAGATATTTTTGGATTGGGACTTTCAGTATCTTTGTTCTTCCTATGTGAATGTGAAAATTGTTCAGTTGATGATGTGTTTCTAAGAGAATTTTTGCACTTAACTATATTTATCACAAATAAGTCATAAGACCTCAACTCAATAAATTCATTTATCTGCACAAAAATGCCTTCCTTAAGTATTAAGTTCTTTGTATTGTCTCTTCTTGTAAACACCATCAATAAATAACATTTCCTTACTAGCTGATCCTTTTTCTTTTTGATTTCTCAGTTTCTTTAATAGCATTTACAGCTATGGCTTTATTAACCATAATGGAGTTTATGGTGTATCGAGACACCTGGATGAAATATGAATATGAAGTAGACAAGGATTTTACTAGGTAACTTTTTTATTCCTTAGAATTTCTTTTAAATTTAAGTTGTCTGCATTTCATCAGCTGTTCTGAAAAAGAATGGATTTAAAATGTTCTTGCTACTCATAAGCAATTACAGTTTGAAATTAAAATGGAAACACATGATTTACTTCTTGTTTTGTTGTTTAGTATGCTGGAGCCAGGTTCAGTAAGAAAAAGAAACACAAATGCCTTCCATGAAGAGGGAAGAGGGTTGCTTACAATCCAGCAACATTTTGGATGTAATCTCAGTCAAATCTAACCCTTAAACCCAAGGTGCTGTTCTGGCACTCTTTCAGCATTTTTATCAGTATGCTGCTTGTTTTGCTTCGAGTGCAGTTCAGAGTACTGAAGATTAATTTTAAAGCAGTTAGCTGTCAGCGACCGGGCTATCTTGCCTGTCATCTTACTACATGTCATGAAAACTGAGGTTGGCTGGAGATACTTTTGCTGTCAGTTCCATGTGCTTGCCTGATTTTTCTGAGGTGCTGTATGCTCACAACTCCACTTGAAGTCAGTGGGAGCTGAAGGTGGTCAGCGCCTTTGAAGATTAGGCTTTGTGTATTTAAAGCCTGTAACCCAATTCACAGATGCAATGTACATTTTTGAAAATTGGCTTGAAGTGGTGATTGTGTTATGTCAAAAGTTCAAAGATCTATTTTACTCAGAAAAAAACTTTCTATAATAGATTTAAGTGAGATTCATGCAAAACTCAGGTTTTGCCCCTCAAAGAAAGATTCATTTTAATAGACTGACATCCTCCTATTGCACACAGTTACATAGCCTTTGGCTTCTTCGTCAAAGTGTCTCTTAAGTTTGGCTGAAAAGCTATGCTGGGTGAGTGTAACAAAACTTCCTTTTTTAAACTGTGCAGCCTGCATCTTAAGTATATATTGGTGAGGAGGTTTCTTTGCAAAGTCACTGAGCCTACCTGTGCTTCTGTTTTCCATCAGTAAAATGGGATTAATAACATGTACTCACCTCACAAGGATGTTCTGAGGATAAACACATTCAATATTGTGAGATGCTCAGATATTATGGAGACAGAGGTCATATAAGTTTCTCAGATAGGTAAAAGGAATAGTCCTGATTCATATGACTTTTTGTTTGCTGCTTGAAAAGTCCTGCTTTTAAAAGTGGCTGTACTTTGGTGCTTGAAGAGTCCTAGTTACAAAACCAGAAGTCTGTATCAAAGGCAATAGCATTTTCTGGCAGCTAGATCCCAATTTGGATCAGACAGAGCTGCTGTTGAATTGTGATCATGGAGGATTCTCACTGAAATGAAATAAAAACCTGCTCCTGCAGACATAGTTGCCAACTTCCTCTGTTTCCGAGGGGTGCTTGACCCTCACCTCATCTTTTCCTGCTCCCACCTTCCTCTTCCCACTCCTCCTTCTGCCTCCACCTGCCCCCACTCCTCCTCCACCCCGACCTGCACCTCCTGCATGCCACTGAACAGCTGATCCGTGGCGCACGGAGTAGTTGATTGGCAGGGCTGCCAGGGGATGCTGAGCACCCACTATTTTTTTTCCATGGCTGCTCTGGGGCTCGAGCACCCACAGAGTCGGTGCCTATTCCTGGAGATGATAAAACAAGAAGTACATGTTCAAATCCTTGCATAGGGTTTTAGCTTTGTGACCCCCATGTGCCTCCCATTCCACTAAATTTATTGGGAGCTGTGTGCTACTACAGTTTCATGAAAATATATTTCAAAATGTTACTGACAATGGAGACTGCTTTTTTGCAACCACTGGTCTTTTATAAGAGGTAGCTAAACTCCTGAACCAGTCATATTTCATTTAGTTTTTAAAGTTAATTGCAATATTTAATTTTGCTGTGAAACTAGTTCTCCCCTTGCCACTTGTCTTATATTAAAGGCTTAAATGGTGAATAGACACTGGGTGACTTTCTAAACTACTCACTAAACTTCTCTGACTAAGCTTCCCCAAATCTTAATATTTAAGTGTACTGGTATTCATTTTGCCTTTGGAGTGCATTTCTGTACATTTTCTCACATAGTTATTTTGTCTTGGCATCTGTACTAAATTTGATAAATATTGCAAATTTTTGTTTTTTGTCTTCCAGTAAATTAAGAATGAATATAGATATTACTGTTGCCATGAAGTGTCAATGTAAGTATTTCATCAGCATGATAGTGGTGGTGGTTGTGGTTTTTAAAAAAAATTGGTATTGCTTTCAGATTAAAAATAACATGCCTATGTTAACTTGTTCAGACATCTTGGATGTTGGTTTTGGCTGTTCAGGAAGAGAATATGATTGTCCCAGATTTTTCCCGAGTCACAGGTTTGGACATAGTTAACTGAAAGATAGAGGAGCATTTTATCAAACTAGTAAGTCAGGCAGATCATAAACTTACTCTGCCTGACTAAGACAGGAGAGAGGGTCAGTTTCATACTGAGGTTGGCCAAGTTCAGTCAGCGCCTTCATAATTGTTAAACGCAGGTTTGCAGCTTTTTTTAACAAGCAGTGGGTAATTAAACTACATTTGTCTACACTGTGTGTTTTGGCTATCCTTGATTGACAGGGAAATCTGTTTTTCCTGGCCAGATTGTTGGTGTTAAGATTTTGTCTACATTCTGTGTTGAATCCCTCTTTTTGTGGGTCTTTAACTCAGCTATAATATTTTTAGACTGTGTGATGCTGAAGTTTGTCTCATAATTGTTTGTTTGTTTGTTTGATTTACAAGTACCCCATTCCCTACTCTTATGGGTTATTTTAAACTTGTTAATCTACCACAAGAGTAGCAGCTAGCAAATCTAAACCTGGCTCTGATACAGACTCTCTGTTTGGTCTTGGGCAACTCCTTAAACCTCTCTGCCTCACTCCTGCCATATCATAAAAGGGTACAATACTTAGTTATCTCATCAGGCTGTTATCACAACTACTGTTTGTCATGCTCTTTGGAGATACAAGGTGCTAAATAAGAGTTAAATCTGATCAGTATGCTTTTTTGAGTTAGTATTATACCAGGGGTCGGCAGCCTTTCAGCAGTGGTGTGCCAAGTCTTCATGTATACACTCAAATTTAAGGCTTCGCGTGCCGGTAATACATATTAATGTTTTTTAGAAGGTGTCTCTATAAGTCTTTAATATATAACCAAACTACTGTTATATGTAAAGTAAACAAGGTTTTCAAAATGTTTCAGAAGCTTTATTTAAAATTAAAATGCAGATCTTATTAGTTTAGTGTGATCCTTGCCCCTTTCTTTTCCTTGCTGAGTTTTCCAATGTATGGTGGCACGTATTTGGATATTTTAAGCTGCACACAGGCTTCTGAGTGATCAGTTGTTAACTGGCTGGAACCCCAGATCAGCAGCTGAGGTGAGTGGAGCTGGCGGCTGGTAGGGCTAAGCGGGGCTGGAAGCCTGGACCCTGTCTGGCAGGGAGCCTACGCTGGAACTCCAACCAGAAGCAAGGTGAGTAGGGCTGCGGCTGGGACCCCGCTGGCAAGGGACCAGCAGCCGGAACCCGAGAGCAGCGGTAGGCTGAGTGGGTCAACCCGCCCAGCTCTGGGGTTTCAGGGGTGGGCTGAGAGTCTCTGCCTGCTCCCGGTCTGGGGTTTCAGCCGCCGGCTCCTGCCAGCCAGGGTCTCAGCCCACTGCCAGCCTGGGGTTCCTTCACCCAGGCTAGCAGTGGGTGCTGAGTGGGACCAGCAGCGGGGACCCCAGAGCGGCGGCGGGCTGTGACCCCAGCTGGCAGGAGCCGGCGGTGGAAACCCCAGAGCGGTGGTGGGCTGAGGAGCTCAGCCCGCCACTGCTCTGGGGTTTCAGCTGCTGGCTCCTGCCAGCTGGGGTCACAGCCCACTGCCAGCCTGGGGTTCCTTCCCTCAGGCCAGCAGCAGGTTCTGAGTGGGACTGGCAGCGGGACCTCAGCTGGCAAGGGGCTAGTAACAGGAACCCAAGAGCGGCGGGCTGAGCGGCTCAGTCTGCCCTGCGTGCCATCAAAAATCAGCTTGCATGCCACCTTTGGCACGCGTGCTGTAGGTTGCTGACCCCTGTATTATACCAATCTATCTTCCCATGTGTTTTCCTGCTTTAAATAAAATCAAATAGCTTAGTCTGTCTGTGGACTAGTGTCATTTAGATTTGATAACTGCGTTTATGTAAATAGAAGATATTTAAGTTTGCACTGATCAATTTGTGTGTATGTAAATGTGCATAAATATTTATGTATACAGAACTACAATAATTAGAGTTAATACAATATTTTGTTCAGTACTTACTGTTTAAGAAGAGCAGTAAATGTGCTTTTCTGAAAGTGATACATCAGTGACAAAAGATGATTCTAAAAACTGTCCCCTTCTCTGTCTCTCCCCTGTGTTTATGATGTTTTGGTATTGTTAGGTGTTTGGTTTGTTGTTCGGTGGATTTAAAAGTTTTTTTCAGTCATGAGTTTCTTGCCAGCTTTTTTCCTTTACTGGTATGGACTTGCATTCCCTAAATAAAGAATAGATTTTCTCACCTTAATTAATATCTGCTGTTTTACTGATAGGTTTGAAAAGATGTTGTCCAGCTTGATTTCTGCTGGATATTTTTTGTTTTTATTCATATCTCTCTTTCCTTTTAATATTTTCCATTTTGTTTTGTTTTTTGAAACAGATGTGGGGGCTGATGTTTTGGATTTAGCAGAAACAATGGTTACCTCTGCAGATGGTTTAGTTTATGAACCAGTAAGTTTATTCCGTTTTCTCTATAAAGATGGTGCTCTTTATTAGCTGTGATGTGCCTTTTCATTTTGGCTAAACTGTACCTCCAAAAATACTATCCAGTCCTGAAGTTGGACCCGTACAGAGTCACAGTGATGTCAGTTATGCTCCACATGGTCACAAAGGTTTGTCTATGCAAAACTGGTTTCAGGACTGGCTGTGTGAGCTTAAGATGCTCACATTAGAAAGAAATGCTATCCAGAAATGCACCTTCATTGTGAGCTTGGAACTATATTTTCTGCATGCTCGCTCATTGATAGTGTACAAATTTAAGTCTATAACTAAAAAAAACTAGAGCACATTCCCTGCTCTTGGGTCCACATTCATGAATAGATTGGAATATTCTATAGCTATTAAATTACATCACCATTAGGTAGCAAGAGTGTTTCTGTTGCTGAATTATAACAGCTAGCAATTGGCTCTATATTCATTTTCCTGTCAATTAGATGCATGAGGAGCTCTCAGTGGCAGCTTTGCTTGATTTTTGCTTTGTATTTCTGTAAAGAGAAAGTAGAATCTGAAAATGCTTTCTGTTGTCTTCTCCCCTAGTTTAGGTTATTCTTTTAATGTTGGTTCCTTGAGTTTGCTTTTAAATTTTGGGATTTTTACATTTTTCTCTGAAGTGGTTCAACAGACTACCTCATGGACTGTTATTTCTTTTTCAAGTATCATTGTGTGTGCATCTGTGCGTGTGTGTGGGTTTTGTTGTTGTTCTTGTCCAGCTGTTGGAGAACCAGCTTCCAGTGCTACCTGAAGTGAAATTACAAGTTCCTTAATGGATGGTAATTATTGTGGTATCTTCTTACAAGGGTGGATAAAAATCAATGATTTTTTTTTTTAAATAAGCTTTTACCTCAAAAAGCATTTTATCAAAAAAATCGAATCTAAAGGTAGTTTTAGTTAAGATACATTATAGCTCAAAGATATCTCATCATGGAGTAGGGATTATAAATTCTAACTCTATAATATGAGACAACATATTCATGTAACTTTTCTAAGAAAGGTTTTGTAAATGAGTTCCAATAGTTCATGGATTAGAGACCCAATCTTATGGAATTCCAGGGACTTCTGTATAGATTATTTAGGTTAATCTTTCTATCCACCCAATGGGACTCAGTGCTCAGTCTAGAAGATGCCATCAGAGATGCTTAGGACATGACTACACTTGCAGTTGTAGAGCGTTGGGAGTTAAACCAGCCTTCGGAGACTGCAGCAGGGAAAACGCAGCTGAGTGTTTATACTATCAGCTGGAAGCATACGCTGGCATGGCCACATTAGCAGCTCCATAAAGAGCAGTGTGTTATAGCTATCCCAGCATGAAAGTGACAGCAACGTGCTTTTCAAATGCAGGGGGTGGGGTGGAGTGTGACAGGGAGTGTGGGGTGTGTGTGTGTGGAGGGAGAGAGAGAGTGGGTTTTGGGGGGCTGAGAGCATGTCAGCATGCTGTCTTGTAAGTTCAGACAGCAGCAGACCTCCCTCTCCCTCTCACTCCCTCAAAGCAAGCAGCATTCCTTTGTCCCGAAGTAGGTAAACAGCCAACTGTCAGAAACAGAGCTTTGAAAGGGCATAGCCACATTCCTACAGCAAGTTCAAAACAATGATCAGAGCGGCCACTTGACTTAAGGGGATTATGGGACATTTCCAGAGGTCAATCAGAGCGCAGTAATGCAACATCTCATTAACACTGGCGCCACGGCACTCCAGCGGGGGCGCAGCAAACATTATTCCACTTGCCAAGGTGGAGTACCAGCAGCGCTGTAGCTGCAGAGTCAGAGCTCTCTACATGCCTTGCCAGTGTGGACGGATAGTGAGCCTGGGGCTCCTGTATTGTACTGTAACTCGCAAGTGTAGCCAAGCTCTTAGTTTTGCAGTTCTCAAACTGTGGTTTTGTGTCTCCAGAGATAACATGCTTGTTAACAGCAAAAATGTTTTTACATAAGTAATATATACAGGTGAGAAATAACAGACCTCAACCCTATTGTCCCTCTGCAAATTTGTGTACACAGAGTCAGTCCCTTACCTCTCTCTAAATGTGTGAAGTTTCAAAAAATTCAATGAATAGAAGATTGTTGGGGGCAGAATAGATCTGGACCAGGAGAAGAAGTCTGGAGATAAATGTGAGAAGGGAGAGACAGGCAGTAGAAACAGGAGCGAACCTGTTTGAGCAGCATATTTCAGATGTCTTGAGGTCTTTCTGAGTGTAGCCTTCATTGATTTAAGATCTTCCATACCATCCTCCCACTAGAAGGGAAAACCTGTAATGGCAGCAGACCGTAAAAGATACCCAGTTTGGGAATATTTTAATGAAGTTCCTCTACCTGTGGGTAAGACAGGCATGCTTGCAAAATGCAAACAGTGCAACAAAGAAATGCAAGGCCTGGTTGCCCGAATGAAACAACATCATGAGAAGTGTTCCTTCTCAGGAGGAAGCTGTGTTGAAGATGATGAAAGGAACATGTCTGAACATGCAGGATCTTCAGGTTGGTAAACTTTTTTATTTTATACTTCTTTCTTAAGGACTGCCTGTCTTCCTTCTGGACTATTCTTGAATTCTCATGTTTGAGCAAAAAATATAGTTGTTACTCTATGGTACTATCATTTTAGATGCAGTTGTGATTAAAAAAAACATAGCTGAAATAGGCAGATCTTCCTTTTACAATTTCACCTTTAAAGTAGTGCTGAGTGTCAGTGAATTCAATGAGTAATATTAAATGAGCACTATGGTAATAATAATTAAATAACTGCATTGACTTATTTTGTTTAGGAGAATCCATCCTCAACATACAGGATTCTGAAGACTATCCACCTTCAAGATCACCATCATTTTCTGTAGTTTCAGAGTTATCAACCAATGATAGTGTTTCAGTCAGATCATGTATGTCACATTGCTACAGTAATATATTGTGGCTAAGAGAAAAAAAATCTCCATCATCCAGAAACAACCATTGATAAGTTTGTGATAAGAACCAGCAGATTACAAAGAGAGATAATTGATGGAAAAATAGCCCAGTTTGTTTATGCAACAAACTCTCCTTTCTGCATGATTGAGAACCCACACTTGTTAACATAGTTCAGTCATTAAGACCAGAATACAGCCCACTTAACAGAGCACATGTCGCAGGCAAATTCCTGGATAAAGTGTATGAAAGAGAAATTGAGCAGTGTGCAAGTTGTTGTATTTGCTTGTGTGACGACAGAAGAAGGGAATGCCTTCCTTACAGAAACAACGGATACATCAGGAAATGCATACACAGCAGAATACTTACAAGAAGTAGTAGTAAAAGCGATAAACTCTGAAAAAAATTCAAATGTCTAGTATGCAGCTTGGTCACAGACAATGCTGCAGATGTATCCAAGGTGAGAAGAAATTATTTAGAAGAGTCCCAAGCTAATAACATACAGTTGCAGTGCTCATTTGATGCACTTCCTAGCCAAAGACTTAAGTTTCCAGAAATAAAGGCTAATGTTGTTGAAATTGCAAAATATTTCTGTAACAACCACTTTGCAGCAGGTGCTCTGAAAAGTGGGAGGAACCAAGCTAACTCTTCTACAAGATGTGCAATGGAACTCAGTAGTGGACTGTTTTGAGCACTCTATCAAGAACTGGCCTAATCTGATGACAGTTTGTGAACAAATTGTGGAAAAAATAGATGGCACGATCACAACCAAAGTTCTCAACATTGGGCTTAAGAGAAATGTTGAATACATACTGAGTACCCTGAAGCCTATTTCTGTAGCCTTGAACAAAGTGCAGGGAAAAGGCTGTGTTATTGCTGATGCTGTTGAAATTTGGAATGAACTGAGTGAGATCTTAAAAAGAGAAATATGCAATGACAGAGTTAAATTACAAGCATTAAAAAAATGAACGGGACAAGCGCTATCTCGAGCTCATTTTCTTGCAAATATTCTCAATACTTGGTACCAGGGTCAAACCTTAACTGCTGAAGAAGAGGAGTTGGCTTTGAGATGGACATCCAACAATCATCCCTCCATAATGCCAACTATAATAAACTTCAGAGCTAAGGATGAACCATTAAAGAAATATATGTTTGCTGATGAAGTTTTAAAGAAAGTCACACCAGTGAACTGGTGGAAGTCACGTTAGCACTTGAATTCAGAGACTGTTGAAGTGATAATCTCACTTTTAACAGCAGTAGCTTCTTCTGCCAGCGTAGAAAGAATATTTTCTTCCTTTGGACTAATTCATTCCAAATTGAGAAATCATTTGGGTCCAGAAAAAAACAGGAAAGCTTGTTTTTCTTTTCCAGATTATAAACAAACAGGAAAATGAAGATGAAGACCAGTGAGTTAGCTGGAGAAGCCAGTATTTTAGGTTTCTCATGTTGACCTGGCTGACATAGTCGATTTTAATTTTTGTTTTTTTTTTTTAAATATTTCATTTAACTATTTTGATTAAAAACAATTTTAACAAAAACAAAGCTGATTTTCAGAAAAACTTGAATGTTTAACTAAATTCAAAAATTCATATGCTTGTTTTGTTAAAATATTCTGTTCGCTGTTGAAGAAAAAAATCCAGAATCCCTAACGTTGTTATAGTTAAATAAAACAATTTAAATGTCTGCCTGGTGATGTTCTCCTCCTAATACAGCATGGCAAGAAAATCCTTCAAATATTAATGATTAACCTGTTGAATTGGAGATAGTATCTGCTTCAATTACCCCTTTGCTAAATGAAATAACGAAACAATCATTCATTTTCTGACATAGCTGTAAAACTAATCTGAAAAGTTTTCAAAATAAATCACGTTAAAAATGTATAGTGTATCTTCTAACAATGAAACCTATATCTATCTCTGAGTTGTGAAGAATATGTATTAAGGTTATAACAACCAACAAGAATGCATTTTTATGTAGAAATCCATGGTTAAATTGAGTCTTCTTGACTAGTGATTTAAATCAAATCCACCTGCTTCTTACCTTTCAATTGAGCAAACAGTGATGCATCTGAATATGAGATCTGCTTGATGCTGTTTCATCAAGTCATTGAATCCTGTAGCAATATATGCTGCTTCTCTGAAGCAGCCTGTGGGTATGTCTACACAGCAACTAGACACTCCTAGCTGGCCCATGCCAGCCATCTTGGGATCGCAGGGCTCGGGCTGCAGAGCTGTTTCGTTGTTTTATAGACTTCCCATCTTGGGCTGGAGCCAGGGCTCTGCCACCCTGTAAAGTGGGAGGCTCCCAGAGCCCGAGCCTGGAAGTCTACACAGCAGTCAAACAGCCCCGCAGCCTGAGCCCTGTGAACCCAAGTCAGCTGGCACGGGCCAGACATGGGTTTTTCTTTGCTGTGTAGACTTACAGTGTATGTTTAACTGCAAGTCAGTACAGTGGTCCTGAGTGAATGGGGTTAAATACCTTGTCCCCTGGGAGTATATGCTGCATCACAATTGTCTGTTTAGTTGTAGATTGGTTAAGTAAGCCCGTTAAGTAGTTCTGTCTGTTATTTCTTGGAGACTGTTCAGTTTACAGTAGCTGAGGAAATGCATATGCCATTATTGAACCTTTTCACTTCACTGATAATTCTGTGCCAGGAACAACTTCAAATATTTGATTTTATGAGCCATATTTTCAGAGCTTAATATAAAACAAATGTGGAAGTGTTATGCCATCAATTATTAGATGTGTAATCAAAGCAGTACACTTAGCAGTGAAATGTATGGTGACAGTTACGCTGTTTACAAAGGATATAAGTTCCCATGTTTTGAGCCATATCCCTAAAAATGGATGAGTGGAGAGGGAAGACAGAGTCTCGGGCCCACTAGGGGCTGTTGTGATAATTGGGCCTGCAAATTCACTCTGATTGTGGCTCAACTGTGAGAAGTGAGTGAGAGTTCATAAGATGACATAATGACTTATAAAAATAAATGTTGATGGGGGAAAAAATAGGAAAGGGAGACAGACTGAATTAACCCAAACAAAAGGCCTACATATAGCTCAAGGACCATGTTAAGATCATGCTTGGTAAACAAGAAAATGGGGGTCTGGAACTCAGTGAACCAAAATTGGTGTGTCAAAACTAGGCCTAATTGGTGGACAATATAATGAGAAGATGGGCTGTTCCTCCCACCATTCCCTTTGTGGGTCCTGAAAGAGAGAAACTTTATGAAAGAGTAGACAGAGGCTACTGGAGTGAGCTTTACCATCATGACTGCCACCTCCACTGTCTCCTGGGACCCCAGGCCTCCTTTGTCCTAATTCTAAGAGATGTCCTGCCTAGGTGAGGCTGGGAACAGGGACCCAGATGACACCGTCACCTCTACCAGCTCCAGTTGAATCCCAAACAGCATCTGAGATGTAAGACATGGTCACAGAACCCCTCCTTCTTTTCCTTCCCAACCTTATTTCTTCTCTTTCCTATCACTCTCCTTTTTCCTTCTCTCTAACAAGCATCTCTTAGCTGACTGAGACTGTGTATTTTGCAACACTACTGTCAGCCTGTGACCAGAAAGAAGCAGCTAAAAGAAATACCCTTAACAGCCCAATGCTGGTTTGAGTTTGCCAGGTCTCAGAGTAGCTAATAAGACCATATGCCATGTCTGTGTTTTTTCCAGCAGTGAGGTTGCAAGTGAAAGTCAACATCAGAGACAGAAGCCACATTTTCAGTCTTTGCTCTTCTTCTCTCCCGTTTTGTGTGTTTTTTGCCTTGTTTTGTCTTCTAGGAAGTGGGGTCTAACTTTAACAGCAGCAGCAACAACAGGTCCAGCCCATCTCAACTAACTTCTTCTCTCTTCACCAAAAGGACAGTAATTACCGTCTTTAAGATCATCTAACAGACTGTAAAAATTCTCTCCAGCTAAAGGGAAAGGAAACAAGGGATGTTGTTAAAATGAAAGCCGTACTTAATACTTTACAATTCAGATGCTTTAACTGTTTTTCCTTCTTTGCTGTATCTGTAATAAAAGGTTAAAATGGTGTTCAATGGTGTGTTTGCCATGGGAAAAAGTAGGGTGAGGTTTCAATATACCAAATGCTGAGCCTTGTTTTACGCTGTTCAGTATTGGACAGTGACTGCACTTGCTTCTTTTGTTTTTAAACTATAGTTGCTACCTTTTGAACTATGTATAGTTATAAAAATCTGTCTCATAGCTCCACGTTGTTAGGATTAACTAATGAAAAGCTAAAATTTGAAGTCTGCTTTGGATTTCCTGTATATGGGCCACGTTAGATAAATATTTTAGCACAAAATAAAACATTACTGTTAAGTCACCCTCATTTTTTCTCATCTGATTTTTGTGGAGAGAAGTTTGGTGCGGTGGAGTCATTGGTACTGCTTTCTTGTTATGTGTTACTATGTGTCTTCTTTGTTGCAGGTAATATTTGATCTGACTCCCCAGCAAAGAGAGTGGCAGAGGTAATAGATAATTCTAAAGCACTGATGTGAATGCATATAGGTTGGACAGTGATAGGTCTGCTTTTCTTTTGTCACTGAGTATACCTAAGTCATGGTTAAAAAACAAAACAAAACACAAAAACCCCAAACCATATGTTACCTTGCACAGGTACTGCCCATAATAGCGCAGTACACACCCATTGAAACTAAAGCTCATTTATTTTTTCTCTGGCTTTTTAGAGCTGGCCAGTCAGCATTCAGTGTCTTCACCATGAAAGAGTACTCTTTCATTTTTTAAAATATAAAACTATTTGAACTATCCATCAGTCCTTGGAATAAACCAGTCCTGAAGCATTTTATCTAGTTTAATTGCATGTGTGGTAGTTTTGATTTGTCTCTTTATAAACTCATTTGTCATGTTTAGATGTAGGTCAGTGTCACTAAACCAAAATAACTGGCCACCTTCAGCAGTTGAATTGACTACTGTTAGCACTTAAAGTTTATTGTTGCTCTCTCCTTACTCCAATAACTCTTTGATGCAGCTGGGGAGAGAGTGAGAGAATTGCTCCAATGTCCTGTATAACACAACAGTAAGCAGACAAGTGCATATGTGCTTTAATGCGAGACCCTGGAGACTGCATGCAATGCTTTGTTTAGTATGAATTTAGGCATAGGGTTCATTCTTATTTGTTCTTGTTGGAATTGGGAGGTTGGTTGAGATGGTGATGAGGAGGGATGTCTGTGTGGAATCCCAAATTTCTGAGTTTACCAGTGGTTCCACTGCCAAAGTAAATGAATGGTTGGGCCTGCCAACCTTAACTGTATGCAGAGGTGTTATAGAGCCATATTGGCCCCAGGATAGTAGAGACAAAAGGTGAATGAGGTAATATCTTTTTATTGGACCAATTTCTGTTGGGGAGTGGGAGGTATTTCAGACTTAGAGAGTTCTTCTTCAGGTCTTTTCCTGAAGAAGAGATCTGCGTAAGCTCGAAAGCTTGTCTCTCTCATCAACAAACCTTAACTGTGTCCTTCGCATCTGAAAGCTCTGTCACAGAATCTAAAACCTTTTTAAATTCATACTTAGTTCTTTAGGAATCGTTTTCTAGTTTTAGCATCCTCATGGTATACTATGGTAAGTCCAACACCAGTGCTTTTACTTTTAGTTTTTAAATTGTGTATACTTGAGCAGTAGGAATGTTTGGCATATGTCTATATTTAACATACCATCCTTTTGCTGAATTGAGTGGTTTTATAATATGTAACTAATGTATCTGGCGGTAACTATGAGTTTATTTTCTGTTAGTCCGTTGCATGCATTCCCACTTACTGTACTTGTCTGTGTGATCTTTAGGATGCTGCAGTTAATTCAGAGTAGGCTGCAGGAAGAACACTCCCTTCAAGATGTGATATTCAAAAGTGCTTTTAAAAGTGCTTCAACAGCACTGCCACCAAGGTGAGAGAGAAATTGTTGCATGCAGCTGAGTTCGCTCTCTCACATGACTGACTGCTTTCCTTAATTCATTTTTGAAGACAAAGTTATGATGGTGAAGAGACTTGAATGCCTCTCCCTTGCTTCAGGTTTCCCTGAATCCAAACCTTTGTCTTAATGTTTTAGAAACTTGCAGGTCTGGGTTGTGAAGAAATCAATAACATTCTGAACTGGATTGTATTTTACTTACATCCTTAGTGTGCCGGCAAACGCTTGCCAGAAAGGTTGTTGCTTTTTTATATGAATCCATTTGTATTTCTTTAGCATTTTTATGATGTTCAGCACCCCACAAGATTCAAGACTCATCACTTAACGGTCATGTTAATGCTGCTTAAAATTAGTTACAAAATATTTTTGAATATTTTAAACAAATTGTATCTACTTAGTTTGATAAACGACCTTTCTAAAACAATTTTAGAGTCCTCTGTTTCAGTTCTTTCATTTCAGTCATCGACAGGGGTTACTCAGGGGCGGCTCCAGGCACCAGCACGCGAAGCGCATGCTTGGGGCGGCAAGCCACAGGGAATGCTCTGCCAGTTGCCGCGAGGGTGGCAGGCAGGTTGCCTTCAGCGGCATGCCTGTGGAGGGTCCGCTGGTCCCGCGGCTTCGGCAGACCTCCTGCAGGCGTGCTGTCGAATCCGCAGGACCGAGGACCTCCTGCAGGCAAGCCGCTGAAGGCAGCCTGCCTGCCATGCTTGGGGCGGCAAAATACCTGGAGCCGCCCCTGGGGTTACTGGTTTTTAACCTGCTTTATTAGGCACTTGCATTTCTAATATAAATAAAAAAAATATTAAATCAATAACACACAATTTTTTTCTTTAATTAAAAATCATTTAAATAATATATAGAAAACATTCTGTGCCTGCCCTTAATTGGTGTAAATTTAAAAAAAAAATGTTTCTCCTTTTCCAGTGACAATAAATGCTCCCTCTCATAGTTACTACACTGTTTTCTCCTTTCCCATGTCTGGGGATCAACTGTATTCTTTCACCTTAAACCACTGCTGAGGAGTGCTCAGAAGTGATGCCCCATTTCATTATCTTCTGGGGCACCATTTAAACTACACTGTTTTCAGAAGTAGATCTGGAAACTATTTCAGGTGACATGGTTATACCAGCAATTGTGAGCAGGGCAAAACTTCTTAATAACAGATGTTGAAAACTTTTCTTGAGACAGTCATTACTTAGCTTTCAGCAACTGTTTTTTTAAAAAAAACTGTTTTGTGCTGTTCACCCTGGTCAGTACAGCTGCATTACCTGAATAAACTATTTTCAATCTGAGTTGCTGAAAAGTGTTTCATGAGATGGTAGATATCCATAAGGCCTGCGAGCGTCTTCTCTGTAATTGTTTCGGTTCTTGTCCATCTGATTAGCCTCATCTCCTAGGAGTCTTGAACATTTGAGTGATGTGTTGAAACTCTGAGTGGCATCAGGCTGGCCAGGAGAGTGTTTATAAAATGAGCTACTCTTAATTTGTTTTCCTCTCGATGAGGGTGTGTAACTTTTTTTTGTGAGCTTAATCTACTATAAAATGTGCTTGTTAACATAGAAGTCCAGATGTTTTAAAAGCTCATAGTTTGTAATTACAGTTTGTTTTCCCTTTTCTGAATATCTAGGTTGTACCAGAAGGTTTATTTTCCATGGCAGAAGAATGTGGGTTTCTAAACTTTACGTTGATGCTATTTTTTCACCTACATATAAAATAATCTCAATTACTGTGTGTTGAGCTGTTTCCCTGTTTCTTGTTCAAACAGGGAGGATAATTCATTACTGCCTCCAGATGCGTGCAGAATTCATGGTCATCTCTATGTCAATAAAGTGGCAGGAAACTTTCACATAACTGTGGGCAAGTATGTTCTTTTCACTTACTGAATATACCACAAATTGACCAAGACAGATGTGTATGTAGTTAAGGAAAAAACTTTCTTTGGCTCACTTTGCCTAGTTAGCTGCTTCTATCATAATACAGATTCCCTTTCTGGTCATATTTTTCATATGGTATCTCTCATTTCAAACACCGAATTTCTTCACGTCTGGTTCTAGTCAACACGGACTATGGAACTTTTTGAAATGTCTGCTGAAGTAGCTGCTTCTCCTGTGTTCAGCAATGTTGTCATATATCCATAAATTGAACGCTTACAGCTAATTAGATGAACTAGTGCCTTTTGTTAACGTGTGATAAAGTGACAGCTAATACTTTTAGAATGCTCATACTTGCCTATTATCTAATTGGGCCCAACCTTACTATACCTCTGACTGTTCGAGAGCAGAGTTGTTTGTCATAGTGAAGGGCATATGTTTTCCAGCACAGATTTTTGTTAGTTGTATGGATGAGATGATATAGTTATAGAAGTGTGTTAGAGAGTCATGACTAAATGTGGATCACAATTTCCTGACATGCTTCTGTTATCATGTAAGCACTTTAAACTAGAAATCTATATTAGAAATGTATGCCTATAACCAAGCCAGACCATTGTGCACTAGCATGGCTAGGGGTGTCATGTTCACAGGCCATGTGTGGTTTCTGCAATGACCCTTTCTTGGCCTGTGCTCTAATTCTTCTTCTGCTTTGCCGACTGTTCTTTCAGCATCAACGTATCTCCTTAAACAGCTCCTCATTCTTTTCTCTATGCCTGTCTGACATCCTTAAGAGTTGCAAAACCTTCTCTTCTCGCTCTGTGGACCCACTCTATAACCATATGTCCTCTTGTGGTTTCAACTACCATCTCTGCTAGAGTGAATCCCAAACCTACACCTCTATTTAGTCTTGTCTCTCAAAATTACCTCTCTGACATACATTGTTAGGTGTCCAGCTGTCTTCTCAAGCTGTCTGTCCAAAATTGAAGCTCTAATCTCTCCCCTCCTACTCTTTCCATTGCCATCTCTTCTGTCCTTCCTGCATCCCAGTATAACCTGTCTTCTCTCTCATCCCCTTCAGATCTATGCTCTTGCTAAGTTCTGTTGCTTCCTTCCTTCTGGTTGTGTCTTTCCTTGATTATCGTAGCCTTCTGCTGCCTGATCTCCCAATCTTTTATCTCATCTCCCATTTCTCCAGAATGCATCTGCTTAGGATAGTCACTCAACTTTTAATGTATGAACGGTGAAGGAGGATTTCTTTAACTCTGTTAGGGGTAAACCTTACACTAGGTCATACGGTAGTAAAAGCAAGCCTAGAATTAAAACTTCTTTTTGAGTGTGAAGAGGGGCTGGGGAAGCGTACTAGTTTTTCCAGTCCAGACTGGCCCTTTTCCAGTGTGATGCTGGTGCACCCTTTGTTTTCCTTCTCTCTTTCCTTCTGCTCTTCCAACCTCTCCCAATGCACATACTATAGAGTCCCACAATGAACCTGATAATCTGCCTAGTCACAAGGCAAGTGCAGGGAAGCCCATATTAAGCATTGGCAATTTGGTTGGTCTTGTACTGTATTTGGACCATGCCAGGATTTGACAGCTTTTCCCCTTGCTGCGCTCTGGCTAGACAAAACCTATTGGCGCTTCTAAAAGTAACTTTTTGTGTGTATTGGAAGATTTTCGTGAGCTTAATGTGTCTTCAGGTGTTACTCTGGTTGTCTGTACTGAGCAACAATGAAAACATCAATGCCCATTATAAAGAGCAATTTTACTGAAATCAAGGCAAAACTGGTGATTTGCTTTATGGAAACCCCAGTTTTTATTATTTGAGTTTCTCATAAGTGTCCATTAAACCATTGCTTTATAAAACATGTTTCTGCTTTCTTTAGGGCAATTCCGCATCCCCGAGGCCATGCGCACTTGGCAGCCCTTGTGAGCCATGACTGTAAGCTTTTACTGTCTTCTTTCAAAAACCACTATTGGTTCATAGCATCTCCTAGCTACTGATTTGAACATTAGTATTGGACACATACTATTGCTGAGATATTCTAGCTGAGCGATTTGCATTGTAAAAGAAAGCAGAGAATACACTTCAGGATATTATACACCTCTACCTCGATATAACACTGTCCTTGGGAGCCAAAAAATCTTACCGTGTTGTAGGTGAAACGGTGTTATAGTGAACTTGATTTGATCCACTGGAGTGCGCAGCCCTACCCCACCCCAGAGCACTGCTTTACTGCATTATATCCAAATTTGTATTATGTCGGGTGGCGTTATTTCGAGGTAGTGGTGTATTATAAAGTGACTTAAATGTTTTCACGCATTGGACATTCACAATCTATCTGTTTATGCTGATTGTGTAACAGTCATAATGTAAAATTATATCTAAAGTAATATGTAAATAACAATAAAAAGCATGTTATAATAGTATATTTTGGATTTCAAAAGTACTGTATAATCTGTATTTTTCAGAGAGCTTGTTCCCCTGCAATATTTAGACTATAAAAAGTTTAAAATTTTTGACCTCATAAAGCGTTATTTCAGTGTTTTGGATAACTAGTCAGGCTGCTGAATTGTGTGTGTGTGTGCGCGTTACTGTGACAACTTAGCTTTGCTTCCTGACTCTTTACTGTTTAAGCCTCCAGTCCTGAAAAGGCTTCCATATGAATTTAATTTTACGTGCATGTATTCCCATTGCAATTAATCATCTGCACAAACCTTTTCAGGGTTAAGAACTAAATTAATAACATTATGGTTGTATTATGTAAGTTTGTGCATTTAATCAATAAAACAATTTAATCTTTCCAACACTTCTGGTCAGCCTGAAATGTGAACTGTAGTGTAATTCCAGGTTTCCTTGGCTGCTTCTTGGCCCTTTAACTCTTGGGCTGTTGCAAATGCCTGTACGTTTTGATCTACATCAGGGATATGCAACCTATGGCACGCATGCTGATTTTCAGTGGCACTCACACTGCCTGGGGTCCTGGTCACTGGTCCAGGGGGCTCTGCATTTTAATTTAATTTTAAATGAAGCTTCTTAAACATTTAAAAAACCTTTATTTAAACTATTGTTGTATGTAAAGTAGTTATATATTATAGACTTACAGAAAGAGACCTTCTAAAAACTTTAAAATGTATTACTGGCACGTGAAATTTTAAATTAGAGTGAACAAATGAAGACTCGGCACACCATTTCTGAAAGGTTGCCGACCCCTGATTTACATTATATTGCCTATAAAAATGGAGGGAAGTCCTGAGTTAAAATTGAATATACATATTTTTAAATATTGATGATGCCAGTAAAGCAAGCTTTCCTTATAATAAATACACATTTGGATTTGTGGAAATATTTACAAAAGTGCAAATCCTGATAACGTTTTATATCCATCCTAATGGCATCAAATATTCCAATTGGTGTGTGTGTGAAATGTAAATTTTTTTTCATATTTCACCAAAATAAACCCCTTACCTTTGGTGGTTCTTGTGTGTTGTCTTTCAGCATACAACTTCTCTCATAGAATAGATCATTTGTCTTTTGGAGAGCTCATTCCAGGAATTATTAATCCTTTGGATGGGACAGAAAAAATTGCATCAGATCGTAAGTGTTTCATGATGGAAAAATAATTTAGTATCTGAGATGCTGCTTTTTTAATTCTTAGTTTAAAAATATTAGCATTTTTCTTGAATTCTGCTATTAACAAATGGTACATTATGGTAAATAAGGAATGCATCATTTAGTTACTCCTTTTATTTATCCTGCATCATTCATGGTGTAATCTTTTTTTAACAGTACTTTGCTTCTCCTTTGTTACTTCTGATGTTGATTTGTAGTTGCACATACAAATGTACTGTATTTAAATTATGGGTGAGCACTCACCTATATGGACAAATTTCAAAAAGTTTTACAGTTGTATGTTACAACTTGGACTTGCAAGAGTCAAGTGTCATCATGAAGGAGACTGTCTAGTGGTTAGACTATAGGACTGAGATTCAGGGATCCTAGGTTCTGTTCCCATCTCTGTCACCGACTCACTGTGTGGTCTTTGGCAAGTCATTTAAATTTCCTCATTTATAAATTGAGGCTAATATCTACCTCACAGAGCTACTGTGAGGATTAGTCACTGTTTAACATATTCATTGACAATTAAACATATTGAACTCTTTGGATGTGTTTTTGTATTTTAGAGTAACCAAGTATTATTGTAATGTCACTGGTAAGACTACTTACCAAACTATTGAAAAGAAATGGACTTTCTTATTTGTGCGACATGAATATTTTAATATGCTAAAAAACTTCAAAACTTTAGACTCAACAGACCTTGATCAGACAGCAGATCAACTGTTGATGTTACTTTGCTGATTTGAAATACCATTTCACTTGAAATTATCATTTCAGTTGTTTGGTGGTTTGTTCTGCTAGGATGTTGATTTAAAGAGGGATTATATTACAAATATATTACAAAATGCTGATTGTCTACTGTGAGTTCTCTAATGAACTGTCTTCTCTAGGGAAACTTTCTGAAAATCTAATCGCTGCAGACCCACTAGTGTTAGGAACACTGGAAGAACTTGCATAGACAAACCGTTGGCTTCAGCCACCTTCTTAAAACCACTGCCATAACCCCTGCTTCTGTGTGCAGGGTTACATGAGATGGTGGTTAAAACAGCAGTGGCAGCCTGTGGCTTGTCTACAATAGGACCCTGGAAAGATTTATGCACATGCTAAACTTCATACACTGAACTGTCCTATTGACTTCAGTGGGACTACTAATAATGTGTGAAGTCTGGCATGTGCAAAAATTTATCCTAAGGTCTAACCCTCAAAATTAACATTGATGGAGCCACACCAGTGTTGTCAGCAGTTGGACTTTTTGAAATTGCCCCCAGGATAGACAGAGCTTAATAGATAATATTCTTAATGGTCTTTTCAGAAAAATACTTGTTTAACATCTGAATATCTCTCTCAAATGATTTTTACTCTATAATTAGTGTTAATTCAATAGTAAGATTTGTTTTGTTTTAGACAACCAGATGTTCCAATATTTTATCACAGTCGTGCCAACAAAACTTCATACGTATAAAATTTCAGCAGAAACTCACCAGTTTTCCGTGACAGAAAGGGTAAGTCCCAGTTAGAAACCAACCCAAGGAAAAGTTTTGTTTTAGTGTGTTTGTACTTGTCAAAGCTAGATGGGAAAATTGAGACTCGATTGGTTTTTGCTTTTAAAAACTGTTCAGGCAGGGTCAGTTTACTGAAATACTCCAGGATATGTTGGGATGTTTGTCAGTGATGTTATACTGAACGTAAAATGTATGTATGTGGCAACATATATTCAGTTATTTGCATTAATATCTCGCATCCAAAAATCCTGGGTCCCAATGTTAGATTTAATGATTAGCAACCAGCCTTTCTTACTTAATTTGAGGCTAATAATGAAAACTGATTCCCATAAATTATTCTAATATGCTTGTGTGATAAATACGTAATCCATCTCTAGTCCTCTTATCCAACTCCTGTTGGACTGAGAAACTGGAGGGTACAGAACGCTACTGTTCTTTGCTCCCAGCTATTTTGATTTGCATTCGGTCAGGCACCTACTGTTAATCACCCAGTCTCTTGATTGTCAAACTTCTATTATCTTTAAATTCGGTGTTCATTATAAATTCCAAATCTGTAAAAGGGGAAACCCAGCTATTAGTTACTTCAGTCTACTCCTTGCCAAAATCTGTCATGCAAATGTTTAAAGACTGATGTAAATAAGAAGAAAGCATTCTAATATACTCCCGTTACACCTGTCTCATTATCATTTCCCTAATCAGTGGTTGAACTCGGGCTGATCTTGATATTTACAAGCTGAAGGAACAGCTCCTGAAAAGCTGAACTATGAAAGGCAGGCAAGGGATACTGCACTTTAATTAAAAAAAAAAAAAAAAAAAAAAAAAAAAAAGTAACTTGTATGAAATTGATTATTCTACAATCCAGCGTTTCCTCACAGCCTTCATTTTGCATTGGGAGCTCTATGCTATGCTTCATGGACAATTGTTTTTGCTGCATTATCAAAGGGGGAGAAAAAGGAGTGTTTTTTTGTTTTTTATTCAGCAGTGGGACATTAAGGACATTGAAGAAAAGGTGCAGAGATTATTCTGTAAAGAACTGAACTCAAAACAGGAACAAAAATTAGAGGCACATAATCAATGATCTGGATCATGCAAGATATATTTGTCTCCTCACTCCTCCTGCTCATCTAGCATTTTGTCTTGCAGAGAAATGGCAATCTCACTATTCCTGCCATCTAGAACAGTTTTTCTAAATCTCTCCACTTCATTGATTTTTCCATCTCACTTTACATCACAGCTTTTCTTCCTCCTTTCTCTCACTTTCTGCTAGGAAAAATATTTATTTTATTAGTAGTAGTGATTTCTTTAACTCTGTAAATCTCTTGGGATTCAGTTGGTCTGAAAGATACTACTGAATCGTAAGTTCCTAGGAGGAAGTTTTTATGAATAACTGAGGTTGTGGGTGGGATTACAGTGATATGTCTCACCAGGCAAGTCTGCCTGTTAACAGTATAGTTTTTCTTTTAAATTAACAAATGGGCTGAGGAAGGCTATTAGAGAACAGTTTTTCAGAGAAAAATTGTATAGAGTGTAAGTGTTGTTGTGGCAGACTACAGAATGTGTCCAGGGACTGAAAAACCCAGGATCCACATTGTGCCAACTCGTCATGATTAAAACCTGACCTCTGTAGAGCCTAATAACATCAGTAGCAGATACAGTGGGGAACATAGCTTGTCCTTGTCTATGGTGACTACAAAGCCATGGTTAAAGTAATGTTAATTAATGCTGTTGTTTGAATATGTTAAATTGTATTACTGTAGACAAGGCCTGAGCGATAACCAATACCTGTACCACAAGCTCCACTTTTCTCTTTATAGTAGGGCATATCCTCAGCTGCTGTAAAGTGTTGTAGCTCAACTGAAGTAACTGGTATTGCTAGGAACCGGCACTTAAACCCTCTGCAGCAGCTGGAAGTAGAAATATTAGACCAAAATGCCCTCAAGAAAGATTGTTTTTCTCTTTAATATAGCTTTAGAATAACAGGCTGTCTGTAGCAATCAGAAAAGAACCAACTGTTGTTAGTGCATCCTTTGCTCTGCATACTTACCTTAACTGCCTCCATCCAGCTTTTTTTTTTTTTTAAATGCCTAATAAAGTCTGTCGGCATCTGTCCTTATTGCTTAATACACCCTGTTGGCTCTAAAATTATGAAAGTATGTATGGGTTTCTTCTGTGATATTGGTTTGTAAGTGTTGCAGTTAATAAAAGCTCTTCATATGTAGTTTATAAATTGATATATGAAGCTGGCATTCTCTTACTTTGGTTTGGTAACAAACAGTAACTGTATATCATAAATATAACATGGTTATACACGTCAACTGAATGTACTGGAGAAAGATGAGAGGTCTGAATTTTTCAATCAGTTGTCTGTGATTTTGAGTTTCCATTATACTGGATGCTCTTTAGTAAAAGGAAGGAGTGTATTAAATTCTCAGATGGGATGAAACTGCTCCATGATACATTACCTTTCTGTTTAGTTTTGCTCTTTTCTTACATAGCTTACTTCTTTAGCCTATTCATTGCTGAATATATCTTCAGTGAATTAGTTCTTTGCTGCCTGTGCATTTCCTCAGCAGCTCCCACCTGACAGGTTATTTTATCAACAGCTCTTGCTACCATGCAAATAGCAGCACATTTTTCAGAATGACTTCAGATTGATGCAACGACTTTTCTCTTGAAAACCATTCAAAAGAACTTGAACTTCTCGGTTTTAAACTGCTTTTTACTTGACCATCTTAATGATTGGGGAGAGGCAGAAAGGTGAGGATAGTAAGAAGCATGTTAATTTTTAAAAGCAGCAAAGAATCCTGTGGCACCTTATAGACTAACAGACGTTTTGGAGCATGAGCTTTCGTTGATGAATACATCATGCATCCGACGAAGTGGGTATTCACCCACGAAAGTTCATGCTCCAAAACGTCTGTTAGGCTATAAGGTGCCACAGGATTCTTTGCTGCTTTTACAGATCCAGACTAACATGGCTACCCCTCTGTTAATTTTTAAGAACATACTGAATTATGCTAGTAAGAAATCATATACAAGAAGCAGAGCAAGGTGAGAATTAGAGAGATGAAAATCAACTTGGGAGTACAAGCTAATACATCTGGGAGAAACAAACTGAAACACAGATATTCAAACTTGGAAAGTGATGTTACCAAAAGAAACCCACAAAGGGGATGTGACCTTGCAGCACAATATGCCAACAGAAAAGCAAATGTCTTTGGACTACATGTCAGAGGTATCATGTAAATGGCCCTGGTGAGATTGTCAGGAATAGTGTGCACTGTTCTGGGCCCCTTGGTATAAAAGAGTTTTTTCACAAATTGGAGGAAGTTATAAAAGTGATTAAGGACACTCGATTAGTCTGGTGGATAGAGCAAGAGGCTGGGAATCAGGAATTTTGAGTCCTTTCCCATGAGTTCTGACCTACCTGGCTGTTTGATTTTTGTGTCCAGTTACTTAGTGTGGAATTTTCTAAAGTGGTCTGTAATTTTGGATTCCTGTCTTTAGACCCATTGGGTTAAAATTTTCAAATATATGAGCCTGGTTTTTCAGAAGTATTGAGCATCTATGCTCCGAGTGAAAACAATACAATCCGTGGATGCTTAGCAACTCTGAAAATTGGGCCTTAGATGTTGAAGAGTCAGCACCCAAATTCGTATGTAGGGATCTAATAAATAAAACTGCAGCTCCTCTTGACTTCATTTGAGGCTGTGGCTACTCAGAAACTCTAAAAATGAGGCCCATGTGTCTCAGATGAGGCACACAGATCTAGAAGCTGGTTCTTAAGACCTGGACCATAACCTTTCTCAGCCACCTCAGTTTGCCTCTCTGTAAAGTTGGTACAGTGCCTACATGTTGTGAAATTTAAAATGCTCCTGGATGCTTCATACTTAAGGAAAAAAAACACTTACAGGCTAGAATGTTTCTTTATGGCCCAACCCTGTATTAGGAGCAGTGCAAGGCTGGAGCATCCTGGGACATGTTTGCGAGGCTGCACTTCCTCCTGGTGTACTTGGCCTGTTTCATGGAATGGGACAGAGCCATGACCCTTATGTCTTTTCCTTCCTTTCTGAGGCAATTACAGGGGCACAGGGAGGAAGCAGTCCCTGGCCTTTATATACCCTATCTATATACCCTATCATCCCTGTCCTTTATGCAGGTGTATGGGTATCTGTACTCCATACACCTGCATAAAGGACAGGGATGATCTGGTTTTAAACTTGATCCTTAAACAAATGTATTAAGTAAACTTGTATCCTGAGAGGAGTGTGTAAATTGCTTAGTTATAGAATAAAACGAGGGCAAGTACTAGTTACTGGTATTGAACAAGGGTATTCAATACAAAGGGCACGTAAACAGGAAAGTGAATAATGACTTGCTAGCATAAAGGTCTACAGTATAAAATAGTATCTCACCCCTACGTTGATCACAATCTAGTTACTGTGTGGCTTTTAAAAGGTGTCACCTTGTTGCTCTATTGTCTCATGTTGATTACTGACTGTCCTAACAACTTTATCAACCATGTCCCTTAGATATTGCTGTGACTGATGTGAGACTCCTAACTTGTGTATGTTTCTCTCTTTGCCCTCAGGAAAGAGTGATTAACCATGCAGCTGGCAGCCATGGGGTATCAGGGATATTCATGAAATACGACATCAGTTCACTTATGGTGACAGTAACAGAAGAACACATGCCCTTCTGGCAGTTCTTAATAAGACTCTGTGGTATTATTGGTGGAATTTTCTCAACTACAGGTAACCATCAGTGCATTCCTTCTTGTGTCCTACCAGGTAGATAGGATTAAGCAACTAAAGGCCATATATTCAGTGGCCATCCTGGTTATGCTACTTGTTTTGTGAGTTCTTGCAATAAGCTGTTAGGTAGCCATTCGCAACTAGTGAGTGGGATATTGGTTTGTGCATGAAATGCTATGAATTTCTAATACTGTGTATAGAACATCCCAGTACACTGTTGTCTGTGGTGAACTCGCCATTTCTTTTCTTTTCTAACTAAACCATAGTTTATTCTCTTCTGGAAGTTCATGGATATACACTACAAACTGGTCTGACCTCTAATATCCTGTCTGACTCTATACCGTAGTTCGGGCCTAATTCTGCTAACCTTGCCCAAAACTTACTAAGATAAAACTCCCATTAAAGGCATCATGAAGTTTTTTCCTTGTTAAGTCTTGAATGGATCATAGGATTTGGCCACTGAGAGAAACAACTAGCTTTAATTGAAGAGGCATCTCCATTCACTGATTACTAAGGGCCATAGTGAATCATAAAAAGAATCAGATTCCTGTTTGCCTAAGAATTACTGGTACCCTTGCTTTTAATTTGAGGAAAGTATCTTCCTAGTCTGTACTAAAACTGGTGAAACAGAGACACTTTTAACCTGAACATTTGCTGTCTTGTTGAGTGGATGCTGTTTGCCTGAGAAAACATATTTGTCTATGCTGACAGTGTTTAATGTTGAATTAGCATAACTCGGGCAAAAGCCATTGTATTCTTTTAAGGGACTATACTTTTATCCATTATCAAAACACTTCAGAGCACTTCGTTTGTCTACTGGAAGGGTTGTACAAGGGTTGTATACTGTGTTCCAATGAGAAAATGAGTCACTCACAGTTCCTGTAATTTTGAAATTAGAGAAATTCAAAAACCCCATAATCATTAGCCAGATTACATAGGTAATTAATAATGGCTTCAGTGGTCTCTGAGCCCCTTTAGTTTTTGAGCTTGTAACCATGCTTGATACCCAGCAGTTGTTTGGTTTTCCCCATCCACACCATGGCACTTCGTTCCTGTTACCTGAAACCACCTTTTTTCCCCTGTGATCTTATTCCCAGGCTGTTACTTACTTTTTCCCTGCCTTGCTTGAGTGATGTTTCTGGATTTATCAATGAGCCACTGGCTCAACAAACGGTCTCTGAACCCAATTCCATTTACCTTATATGAAAGAATAGTTTATTGGCACTTGTAAAGAAATAGAGGGAAAAGCATGATATTAAAGGTGCCTAGAGCAGTGCTACAGAAAGCCTCGCTAGATTGACATTGCTGATTGGTTCTGGATTGCTTCCTGTGACAAAAAATTCCTTTGAACTCCTATTACAACTGCTAATGTTACAAGGTCTGCTGGTACCAAAAGAACCCATGTTGTTTCACTGAATATCTTCGTTAGCTCTGTAAGCTCTTCAGAAATCACAGCTCTGACTCAAAGAATCAGAGTTGTGCCCCTTGCAGTAGTGGTAACTGGTTTGAAGTCAGACTTGGGATTTTTGGTTATTCAGAGCATATCTCTGATTCATTCAAGGGGCAGCATGTGTGTGGCACATGACCAATGACATGGAAGACCTTTGTGAAGCTCATATAGGCTTCTGTCCAATTTTAAAAACTAAACTTGTTAAAACAGCTTTCAGCTTCTTGTGGGAAACTGATTTTTCCTGTCAAGTTTTTTCAAGTGGGTGGTGTAATAAACTGCTCGGTCTGAATCAAAGCTTTTGATTTTTGTTTTCTCCAAGCCAATGAATAAATAGTAATGTAAATCTCCTTGTTGATTAACTTAATTCCCTGGTGCTTTTCTAACATGAAATTGCTTTTTTTAAGGTTACATTTGCATGGAAAAAAATGAATGGTTTCCATTTCAAAATAGAAATCTTTGTTAAGGGGAAATGAAAAATATATAGAAAATGTTACTTTATTTTTTTCAGTGCCTGTATGGTGATCAGTTGTACTGAAACAGAGTTTAAGTTTAAACCTGATGTAGTGGTGCTGTTATTGCAGAAGCCTCTTTTTACACAGTCCTCATTTTATTCCTTTTGAAAACTCAAACCCTGTTTGATATTACAGGCGTTTTACATGGCATTGGAAGATTCATAGTGGAAATTATCTGCTGTCGTTTCAAACTGGGCTCTCACAAACCTGTAAGAATATTTTCTTTTCTTATCATAGAAATTAAGGAAATAGAACAACTGTGTATTAGCAAAGGTAGCTAGCTGTAATGAACGATTACAACTGTAGGACCTAATCCTGTTCCTATTTAAATCCATGGTAAAACTTCCCTTGATTTCATTAGGAGCATATTCAAAAGTTTTTTATAATAGTTGGAACACATGGGTCCTTAGCCAGATTTGTAATGAAAGGACAGTGATGTTCTCTGGAAAATCTACTATACAAGGGGGAAAAACACACACGCTTTTATGGATTTAAGGATACAGAAAAGCAGAGAATGGAGGAAATGTGTATTTAAAAAAAGCAAATGCAATGGATGAAGTTCTTGAACAAGATATTAATAATGTTTTTGTTTTGTTTGTTTATTTAGGTCCTACTTCCCGATGGCCACATAAACAACCACGTACCTCTAATTACAGACAACAGTATGCATTAGCACCTCCTTGGCAAACTTTTTTTCTTTCTTTCTGCCTGATACAGAAGACAGTTTTTATAATAAAGAAAACATTGTGCAATATGTTGAGACAGTGCTCATGGGAAGCAAAAATCAAGCCTTTTAAAAAAAACAGTCTGTGTAATTTGTCTCTTTTAAGTGCACATGGAGTCAGAGGAGGCCAGGAATTCCCGCGAAGCCAATCTTTTCTTGAGCTAGCAGAAGCATTACTGAAGAGGGACAATATTTGCAGTGAAACTGAATGTCTTTGCAAAAACTGCCATCAGCACTGAAGTGTCAGTGTAGTGATCTGGATTCCAGGCCTGCGAAGTCAGGCAAACACCTATGAAAGCTAACACACATGCAGAATACAGAGAGAGCCCCATGCAGTGTGCAGTGCAGCAAGCAAGGGTGGCCGTGATAATTGTAGTTTTAAGAAGCCAGGATTTGCTGCTGTGATTTCAGAAATGGGGCATGAGATATTTTTTTTTTTTTTTTTTAAATGAATAGGTAGAGAAGGCTTAGATACTATGCTGATGGAGGTGTGTGTGGAGGGGGCACTATTGAAAACCCTGAAATAGAAGCAGTCTCAGGGACTGAGACAGAGCCATAGCACTTTAAGCAGTCACTGCCATTCTCCAGTAGCACCATTATCTATCTACAAGAGGAAAAAGTACTGCAGAGCAGGGAATATGGCATTTCTCTGTGTCTCTTCTCACAGCCACTTTTTGCCAACACTCAGATTCTCTCTGAGTTTGAGCCAAGGAACTAGGAATAATAAATCACTGTTGAAAAGGTGTTTGACCGGAATCGTTATCTGTTTTCCTATCCCAGGGCTAAACTCGATCTCCAGCAAGTAAGAAACCACCTCTCTGCTATGGCTTAGAAAAGAAATGAATGTCTTGTGATTAGGTGGGCCACAACACTGCTTTTCAAGACACGTACTCTCCCTGCTGCTGGAACATAAGCTTTGACAAATAAAAAACGGGAGAGCAAGAGGAGGGAGAAGAGATTGAAAAACAAATGGCTAAGTACAGCAAAGCAGTTTTACTAAATACTACAGAAGCAAGTAAACTGAGTCAGCCAGTGAGTCTGCTGGACCACCCAGGGTATAGTAAAGACAATCACCAAGGAACAGGTGATGGCAGAGAATCTGAATAAATTTCTCTGTAGTATAGGTGATGAGGAAAAGTTAACATTTACAGGTCATGAAAATTTTAGGGTTTTTGTTGTTCTTAAAGTAAATGGAGCATCCTGAGCTTTATGCTGGAATACGTCAGTGGAGTTGGTGGCATTAAGAAAGTAAAGAACTAAGTACTATTGCTGAACTACTGACCAAAACATATCATTAAGAAACACAGCTACTCCACCAAAGAGTACACAGAGTATAGGCTGATTTGTACCACCCTGATTTTTGTAAAGCTAAGGCCTCTCTAAGCTGTGAGAATTGTGCAGAAGAGTATTAAATAAAGAGTGGGAAGGGAAGAACCTGTGCATAGAGTGTTTGGTTGACTGAAAAAGTCCCAAATTTAAAGAAACTAGGGCATCTGAGGACGGAGGTAAAGTTTTGTCATAGATTAAAACTGACTGAGATGGGAAGCAAAAGTCTTGGCTACCTTAAGCAAGGAAACCATCACACAGTGAGACTGCATGAAGTGGCATGGTGCATCACGTGCCCTTGCAACCATGTAGTGCACCCACACAGTAATTCCATTCTTGGTGGAACCAGTCTAGTGCAGTCACATGAGTCTTGTATTGCAACTGTGATACCAGAGCATTCCATCATATAGTGCCTAGCACCTTTGCTAGGAGCAGGGGCTTTTGGGGTAACTTCCAGATATGAGGCACTGCATTGTGGGATAGTTAGAGGCAGTTGTACCATTGTAGCTGCCATGCTTGTTGCTACATGTCCATACTGGGGTGAAGCCATTATAGTCAGCACCAGCTCCTCTAGATCTGAACTGAAGGTCTTGTACCAAGTGTTGCAGCTAACTAACATTGCAACCGCACCTTGGACAGCCGTTCTGTTTGGATGCGAAAAGGTACACAAGGGTTGCAAGTTAAGTCAGCTTATTACAATGGTTTCTTGTAATGCTTCATTGCTTTGTGTAGCTGGGCAAAGGAGTAGGGCTAAGTGTAAGAGTGTGGCTTCCCAGTGACCAGTATGAATGTTAGCGTTGTTCAGTATGTATTCTGGAAGGTAGGTTGGACAGGAAACTAGTGAAGTTGCATCTTAAATATAACTTCTCTTGAGTTAGTCAAGTTTAGAGAAGATTGTGACCAAAGAAAGATAAAAATGTGTATTTGGACAGCATGATGGTTGATGACAATTACCATAAACAAATGTAAGGAAACATCCACAGGAGGGAATATTTAAACCATTCAGAGAGTCATTCATTCTGAATTAGTTACTTCTTTGTAAGTTCTTCAGCTCCAACTTCCCTCAAGCCAGAATCTTCCACTGCTGCTGCTCTAGCAGACTATTCTCCCTCCTGCTTCTGCTTGCACTGGTTCTGATGACCAGCGTTTTTGTTGGTCTCCGCTGAATGCTCTCCAGATTGTCCACATTGTTCATAGTGTAGTGCCCAAATACTGGAAACAGTACTCCAGCTGACACTTCACCAGTGCCAAGTGCAGCAGGACAATTGCCTCTTGTATCTTACATATGATACTTCTGTTAATACACCCAGAATGTAAGCCTTTTTTGCAGTTGCATCACATTGTTGACTCATACTCAATTCGAGACCCACTATAACCCCCAGATCCTATTCAGCTCCACAACTGCCTGCTGAGTTATTTCTCACTTTGCATTTGTGCATTTTGATTTTTCCTTCCTAAGTGTAGAACTTTGCACTTGTCTTTATTGAAATTCATTTTACTGATTTCAGACCAATTCTCCAGTTACTTGAATGTTTTGGGATTTCAATATAATTGTGTCCAAATTAAACCCATCTCCCAGGTGCTAGAAACCTCCTACAAACACTGGACATATACTCCAAGCCCTCAGAATGGTTGGTTTTCAGGTGCTCACCACCTAGAAGCTGCGTTGTGTTCTAAGAGGTCAGAAGACAGAATAGTTCAGAATCTGTTATAACAGCATTCTAGAAATTGAGCGTATTAGAACAGCTACTTTAGAGAGCCCATAGCGCCGAAGCTGCACCATTGTAAGCTCTCGATGTAGCTAGAGCCTCAGTGCTGAACAGCAATACTCCAACCAAAAATTGGACACAAGGTTGAGTTTCCAGAAATAAAGGCACCCCAAAACTTCCTGAAAATGTTGGTTAGGGCTATTAAATGTGGGAAGGCAAAGAGTAAGATGCAATAATGCAGATATATATAGCTATAAATATAAGTACAATGAAGCCAGTTGGGAGACTGTTCGTATCTTGTATCATAATACAAGAACCAGAGGGCACTTAAAAGACAAGACATTTTAAATGGATAAAAGCAAGATGGTTATGCAAAATATAGTTAAGTAGAACTCTTTTCAAGGCAAATAGGAAGAATAAAAAAATGGACTCATGAATACAATCTGCAGGTACATTAGCTGCAATAATTCTTGGGTGGGGAAAACTTATTATGAGCTGGGTAAGGAACAAATTTCTGTTTCTTTCCTCTCCATGCCCTTGCACAGACTTGTGATATATTATATGTTTCTGACTGTTAAGTTGTCAGATTCCCTTCCTCATCTGCCATAGGTGGCTGCCAGAGGCAGGATGTGAGCCTAGATGGAAAAGTGATCTGACCTGGTATGGCATCTACCATATTACTTAAAGAAAATACAGATGATGTGTCCATGGGAGAAATGTGAAAGTCAGAATCAGGATGACCATACCCACGATCAAAGACAGGCGTGAGTCTCAACATTCAGGGCCTGAACATCCAGCAAATATTTTAGTGCTTGTTTCCTTTTAAGGCTGTTGGGCTGCTCCAGGTTTGCTTTTAGATGTGTTGTGCTGCTTTTTGACTTTCATTAAGATCATTTAATAACTTATTTGCACTTACAGCCTCCTTGCCTTGGAAAGCTTAATCTGTCCCACCTCTTGGCTTCTAGTGCCATACCACTTAAGCCATACAATGTACTAGCCACCCTTTCCGAGCCCCTCCTGGCTGTGGCTTATTTCACTTCCTTATTGTTCAGCCTGGTGACTGGTTGCCTTTGTTGCAGCTAAATCAATGCTCAGTCTCACTACTGCTTCTACTTTGCTTTCTTCCTTTGCCTTTGTAGCTTCAAATACAGAGTTGGACTCAGAGGAGGCAAAGTGAAGGGAATAATTTGAGTGCGTGGATAAGGGAGAGAGAAATTCTGCTTCAGACTTTTCTAGAGGAAATGTTGTGGGAGGCATTTACTGGGGTGGAATTAAGAAAATCACTGGTGTGAAAATCATCCAAGCAAAACTGCCTAATTTGTGAGTTTAAATGAGGATACTTGGGCAGCCCCTTGTAATGTTGGCTCTGTGTGTGTGTGTGTGTGTGTGTGTGTGTGTGTGTTTGTACACTCACACTCAATGTTCATGGACCAGTGATGGTGTGTGAAGCTCATCCAGGTGGAGCTGCTTCTGCAGATGTGCTCAGTCACAACTGTGAGGCATTTCACTCTCAAGAGGTACTGTTCTCTCTTAGCTGTATCCCAGTGCAGGATTCTCTTTGGATTTTCAGGGACTACCTTGACCATCTTACTCAAAACACCAACACATCTCTACCTGGCTGTTTGTTGTCTTTCTATCTGTTACAGCTATTTCTGTGGTGTAAACTCAGCTGTGATGCTCTTTGTATACTGCACCAACTCTGGAGGGATAGTAGTTGCACTGGAGGACAGGACCAAACTTTCAAGTGTCCTGAAGTGGGGCTGAAAGCAAAGAGGAAAGCTTTGGGACTAAAAAAGTATAAAGCCTTATACACCTCTGCCACGATATAACGCTGTCCTCGGGAGCCAAAAAATCTTACCATGTTATAGGTGAAACCGTGTTATATTGAACTTGCTTTGATTTGCCGGAGCGCGCAGCCCCGCCCTCCAAAGCACTGCTTTACTGCATTATATCCGAATTCATGTTATATCGGGTGGTGTTATATCGAGGTAGCGGTGTATGTAGGAATAGGAAATAAGCAGTGCAAGTACAAAGCAAGGGGATGTAATTGAGCTGTCACACCCATGGCATTTAAGTTCCTTCTCAATATATTTTTAATGCAACCAAGCAGTGTAGCTGCTTCTTGGAAGATGTGAGATCGAAATTGTTTGATTGGGAGGGAAAGTGTCCATGAAAAGGTTTGTCTCTGCCTTCAAGGACTCCACGGTGTGAAAATATTTGAGAACAATTGTACTATGTGCACCTGGTCTTGCTGTGGTAGTTTATTCCATATATTAATTTTTTATGTAATGATCCTTCCATCAAAATTCATTAAGTGCTGGCTCCTGCCCTGGTATTGGGGCCCTGGGAGTAGTTTGGTATTTTGACAGAACATCCTTGCACATGTGTGTTCTACACCCCCACCCACCCTTAAGAACATATGGAAGGAATTCTACTTGGTCTAGCATCATGGCACTTGGCCTTCGGCTTCAGCAGGGGTTATCGGGCTCCTGAGTTAGTCAGTGATGCCATTGTGTTCAGCAGGACCGGGTAGTTGCTCCTTCTCTTTTCAACCCCATGGCTCAGTGCTCTGTCTCCATAGCACTCCCAGCTCCTTTTGGCCGAGGTGGCAGATTATTCTCTTTCAGTGAGGTCTTTTCTAGCTCCTGTAAGGTGGTGTGTGTCTAATCTTAAATTCTTGAGATGACTGCAGTTGAGGGGTCTTTGCTGTTTAAACACAAGAATCTGCTCTGTGCACAGCAATGCGTGGCAATGGAAGAATTTGTTTTCTTAGCCAAGGAGGGAGCTAATTCACTGCTTTGGTTCTGTGTACACCTTGCCTTTTTCACTGGCACCATTTCATTCCAGACTCAGCGCCTGAGGTGCATGCTGAGAATTGTGAGTAGTCTAGACCAGTGGTTCTCAATCTTTCCATTCTACGGTATCTCTTTCAGGAGTCTGATTTGTCATGTACCCCAAGTTTTTAAGTGAGGTGAAACTACTTGCTTACAAAATCAGACATAAAAATATAGAAGTGTCTCAGCACACTGTTACTGAAATTTTGCTTATTTCTCATTTTTACCATATAATTATAAAAATTGTACTTACATTTCAGTGTATAGTATGCAGAGCAGTATAAACAAGTCATTGTATGAAATTTTAGTTTGTACTTACTTCACTAGTGCTTCTTATGTAGCCTGTTGTAAAACTAGGCAAATATCTAGATGATCTAGATGAGTTGATGTACTCCCTAGAAGACTTTTGTGTACCCACAGGGGTATATGTATCTCTGGTTGAGAACCACTGGTGTGGAGGGACAGTAGTAGGTTGACCTAAAGGGTAATAATGTAACATGTTTGCTGTTGGTTTGTGTCAAAGCTACTTGCACAGCATCTCCAGCACACAGCCAATGCAATCTGTGCTGAGAGCATTGGCTAGGTCTCTGCAAGGCTAAGGGAATGGAACATGTGTCTAGGTGCCTGAATGCAAGTCTCAGGGTAAATACAAATGTAATTGTGCCAGCCTTCTGCATTGACTGTCCATGGTTGAGAGCCCGCCAGGTGGGGTTATTTCATAGTGCAGCCACATCACTGCTTTAGTAGTTTCCGTATGTTATATAATGTATGAGGGAATCTGTGAGAGAAGAAGAAACTCCAGAAGTCTTATTCTCTGTTTGCTCATCGGAATGACTCTGTGACCTCTGTTGCTGGGAAGAGGTAGGGCTGAAATTCCCCACTGAACTCCTGGCAAGTGGGGATTATAGACTGGAATGAAAGTGGTGGGGAGGGGTGTTTTTTTTGTTTTTTGTTGTTCCTTTCTTCAGCAGCCCTTTTTGGATTTTTGTTCGAGGGCCTGAAACAGTGCAAATGGGTTAAGGTTCACATTTTTATTGATTGGCCCTCTTTTGTGAATAAGAGGGATTCTTTCCCCCATTCCACCATCCCCACCTTGTACTCTCACATTCTCAATAACCAGTTGAGTGATGTTTTGTACGATGACACTGCGCAGCATAATGCTGCATTTCCCAGGATACCTGCAACCTAATAATTGAATATTTTGTGTTTATCAGAAAATTGCAGGCCACATGCTTCATTACAGCCTTCTCATTGACCTCCCACAGGAGGTAGAGAAGGATTGTGAGGAGAGAAGGAAAGTAGCCCACTCTAAGCCACATCATGTGTGTCACTCTGATAATGTGCGCAATGGTTTTGGACAAGTAACTCCCCCTCTCTGCCTCAGTTTTCCCATCTGTACAATGGGGATAATGATACTGACCTACCTCACAGGGCTGTTGTGAGGATTGATTAGATGTTTGTAAAGCACTTGGAAAGTGGAAACACTACAAATGCTGTGGAATTGTTAGATTTTGGTGAAAGAGTGCGTGGCCAGGTATTCGTGTTCCTTTGTTCTCAGGTTCCTGGGCAGACTGTGCCGTGGAGCTGCCATTTGCCTGGTACTAGATGGAACTGTCAGTTACTGTCAACTTAATTTTCACAGGTTTTTTTTCCTCAAATCTGCAAATGCAAAGGAAGTGTACAATGACCATTCCCAGTATTATATACAAACAATGTTCTGTGGAAATGTGCCCCTTTTTCACACTTTCCAAAAACAGAAGCTGATAATATTTCTGTACCAGGATTTTAAGTCCATTTCCTTGGGTATTTCTGGCTGGAGTAACCTAACCAGAAAACTGTGTTTTGAAGTCATCACTCGTACTGTAACAGCGTTTTTCAGGTGTCGGTCCAGGAAATAAAAGATTTGCAGGTGTGACAATGTGTAAACAGTATTTATTTATTTCTAGACTGTGAAATAGCTCCATTTCTGACCAGAGCTGTCATCATGGCCACACCCCTTCTGTAGATAAATTGCCAGGGCTACAGCAATTGGCTGAGCAAAGTGAGGCTCTACACTTCACTGGATGGCAATTCAGTTTGTTTGTCTAATGTGATAATGGCCAACACTGAACCCAAACACCTCCAGAATTTCAGGGAATATTCTAGGCTTCAAATTCACCTTATCTGTTGAAGCTCAGGAAATAGGACGTGGTGGGTGTGGCACACAAAGCACCTGCCGTCTGGTTAGCAGACTCAGCAGTTTCAGCCACCTCTGTAGTTGTCTATAGATCAAGGAACTGGGAGGTAGCTGCCGTTAACGCTTCCCAATGTAACAATACCCCCATCTCAGCTCTGCTGATTCTCCTAATTACAGTTTAAAAACATTGACATCTTGAAAGACTTCTCTCCCAGACAGAGAGGAAAGAATTAAGCATGATGGGAAGCCCATGGAACCCCTGGTGTGTGGGGAGGTAGGAATGGGAGAATCTTGCTATAGGGAGAAAGGGGGATGAGAACACAGCCCTCACCATGGTGTGGAGGAGGGGAAGGCGGGATGGGGAGGACACAGAGCCCCTGACATGAGAGAGGGGATAGAGAGGGGCTGCAACAGGTTCCTGAAATAAAGGGAGGTGGGAGGGTGATGCACGGGAAGCTTGTGGGGCATCTGTGGAGGGATGCAGGGAGTCTCTGGTGTGTAATATGCTCAGCCTACAGGCACAACACAGTGTGTGCCCCTGGTATATAAATGCCAGTATAAAACTGCAATTAGCACCCACTTGCTGCAAGCAGTGAATTAGGACTTATTGGTTTTCTGGGTTTGTGAAAACCACTCTGTACGATGTGTTCCCAGTGGTTCTCAGGTGATGGAAATTGACTTCAGTGGCCAGTGAAGGATTTACACCACATGAGGCTCTGGTCCCTTATCTTTCGCTCCCAGTCAGTTGAAATTAATCTCAGGATTTAATACAAATAATAGTTCAGTACTAATGCAAAATTATCTGCTAGCTGTTTTTAACAATACAGGTATTGTACCGGCTGACAGTAAACTCTGAATGATGTACATTTAATTCAAAGCTGTATTTATTTTTCAGATGTGATTGTCAGACACCAAGGACAGAAAGTTTAATTGAAACTATCATTCCTTTTACAAAGAAACCAAATTTGAGCTGAGTAGTTGGCATGTGTCTTAATAATGCTTGTTAGACTCAGTTCTCTGCTGGTTTAAAACAGCCTTATATACAGAGGAAATAAGTATCTCAAGTTTGTAATTTTAGAACAAGCAAAATATCTAGTAAAACGCTGAGGACGCTGAAGATCTGGCAGGTGCAGGAAGTGATATAGTGGTACGAGTACTTTAATACTTTTCCTCCTGAGCAGAAGACGGAAATGGTTCAGAAGTTACCAGATTTTCTCTACAGCAAAGGCATGTATTCTCCACTTCTCTTTTTAGTGTAATTTATACCTGGGGGAGGGGGGCAGAGGGGGAAGTAAGGAGCAGTGAGTTGGTAATAATGAACATTTAAATACAAAATCCAACTATCTAAGATGCAAAAAAAAAAAAAAAAAAAAACCCCATCAAGTTAACATTTACGTTCTATTTCACAATATGTTACTATATAGGGAAAAATCTCAAACATTTGAAAGGCTCAGGGTTAAAGAAAACAAGGAGCATATATAATGTATGGTTGGAAAATCACAGGGTCACTGTCCAGTTAATGAAACCAACAGAACAACACCACTGGAGCTGTGAAGCCACAGCTTGGCCCAGGCATTGATCCCTCTGTTCGGGTGGCACAAAGAGGCTGGAAGAATTTTACAAGGCTTTATAAATATATTTGAATAAAACCTAGTAACTTACATTGGGTTTTTTTGCAGGCACCAGCACATTTTGCCATCTGAACCTTGTTTTTACAGTTACTGATGTTAACTGCTACTTTAACAAGTACTTGCTTGCATTCCTTCTTGTCTGGAAAGGTAAAGTCCACCAGAACTGAAGCTTTGTACTATTCTTCACTGGTGCAGCTCCTTCCGGGGGAATCAGTGATTACACAGCCCCATATCTGCAATCCTTATGCAGGGGTTGCAGTCTCTCTTCTGGTTGGGGAGCTGATAGCTCCCCTGTCACCTGCACATGGGCAGATTTCAACCCCCAACTCCCAGGCAGGAACTCTGTGCAAAGCCCACTTACCTGGGCTGCAGGGAAATTTCCTAAGTGGAGTTTCACTATAACAGAATTAACTAGAAACAGGCTTTTTTGTGCTATTGACACTGGGCATTGTAGCTCAGCATAACTTCTATGTAAACTATCTCTGTACAAGTCTAGCAGAATTTCATCATATTCTAGATTCTTGATTCCTGTTTAAAACACAAACCACACCAGAATCTATAGAGTATCGTATGCCCTACATAACAACATTCCCTATTGCTTTTTAACCTTGTTTTTAAAGGTTGGGGTGTGGCTATAAGCTCCAGGCAGCCCTGGAGATCAAAAGCCCTTTGCTTATCTACAGATCAGATTCAGTAGCTCCTGTGGCAACGCCAGCTACCCAGCCAATGCCCCTCAACAGGAGCATCCGAGTGTTTTACAAAGATTTGTTAATAGCGGACTTGTGCTCTAGGAGTCTGGCAGAAGTAACCCATGGGCCGACTTTCAATCCTCTAGACAGTCAACTTTTGCCACGGTGCACCATGAACAAAGGGCCATGTTTGAGAGGGCGCTAGGAAGTCTCAGATATGGGTGGTTGGACTTGGGCCCACATAATGTAGGGTAGAAGATGGAACCCCAAGTTGAGACCCATGATTCAACAATCCCTAACCTGGCTCAAGCCCTAGGTTAAGATACTCAGGGTCTGCTAACCCTGGGCTTACACTGCAGTGTAGCTGTAGCCTGAATGACCTGTCTGAAGTCACACAGCATATGTCCACACTGCAATATGACTGTGGCTGGCCTGGGTCAGCTGATGCTGGCTCACAGGGCTTGAGGTGTGGAGCTAAAAATGGCATTGTAGACAGACCCCTAGGAAGACAGTGGCAGCACTAAGATTGGAACCCAAGTCTCCTATCCTTCAGCCCAGAGCCCCATCTGCACAGCTTATTTGGCAGCAGTGATGTACCAAGAGGTGCAGATAAATGGTTATTAACTCATGTTTGTAGAGTTTTGAGGTACCATTTTTAAAGAAAGACCATTAGGAAAATATGAATCTGTTAATTATATATACACAGTATTATGTTCTTTGCTGCACCAATCTCTGCTTGGAACTGTGCTGAACTAGCACTGTTAAGCCATCTGCCTTGCACATGTCCAAGAGGCATGGATTCTCTCAATCAGCAAATGTCTGGCCAATCTAAAATAACAAAGATAAATGTGACTGGATGAGAAAGTACGATGTGACCAAACAAAATATTAAGTCTACAGCCAATAAATTCAGCAGGCATGTGGTAAGGGTATTATTTTCTTGTAAAATATCAGGATTTTAAACACTGTATATTACTCTACCAAAGTGTTAGGAATAGTTTAATCTTTTTTTTTACATTCTCTGATTGCCTCTCAGTGTTATCCTTACAAGGTCTCTGAGCTCTTTTTGTGTGTGTTTCTTTTCACCTTTTAAGTTAGATAAAGAAAACATAACTTAGCTACTCTGGCTGTCTGATGAAACTGCATAAGAAATACATACAAATAGAAGACTGTCCTTAAAGTTCTACCTCCACTTACATGCTTTACTGGCTTGGACTGTTACAGCAAGACCAATCAAATTATTGCTGTCTTCTGGGTGGGACTGTTAGGTGTTTGGAGCCCCTTCCATGCCTTCTCCCAGGCTAAGAAAGCCCCAATTCTGCAAAGAGAACCATATGAAATTACCCCCCTGCACCTGTGCGGAGCTCCCACTGGAGTCAGTAGGAATGACTGTGCTAAATAAACCTGTAGTCAGTAGGGGGCTAAGTAGAGGCAGGGATCTACCCATGCAGCAATCTTTGAGGGCTTGAGGCCTCAGTGGTCAATGCAGAGTATGGAAATAACCCTTGCAGTTTCAAAACACTGCACAAGGGGTTTAGCCAAATGATTTCCCTAGACTTATTAAACAACTTGAGCATGGAGAGGAAGTGTGTCTCCTTAGCTATCTGTCCCCTTGAATGAAAAAGTTAAATGAATGCATAATGTCCTGTTTTAAACTTAGTATATGTGTGTGTGCACTTCACAAGAGACCTGTTTAGTACAGAACTTGGATTCCAAAAGTTCTGAGTTGTAGAGGTGGATGTTACAGTGAGTTGGGAATCACTGTTTCTATTCCCTCCCCCACATGATAGACTGCAAGTTTCAGGGTTTTTGAGGGGTGAGGGAACCAAATATTTTAGCTGAAAGTGAAATTTCTCTCCCTCATACACTCTCCCACACACTTTTAAAGAAACCTCTCACTCTCTCTTACTCCTGTATGTTTGACAAAATCTCACCTTTCTCATCCCCTAAAATGTCAATCAGCTCTCATAGCTATTGTGCCTTGCATGTCCAGTGTAATTCAGCTGCAGCATTTGGAAAGAAGCATGCAATTCACCTCATATTCTTTGTTGTTATGGCAACATTTCCTTGGTTCTGAAAAAGAAACATGTTCAGCCTTTAAATAATGTTAGTGGTGCTGAATTTTAGCAAGCTGCTGTATTTTCAATAATATTTATTCTTCTTTATTAACATCATTACTGTTTATTACTTTTAGGCACTCACAAGGCTATTACGCTTTCTAATCAACAGCTGGCTGGGGTTTTTTCAATCAAGTTGACAATTTCCCATTTCAATCCCAAAACCACATTTAGCAAATATTGAAAACTAGACACATACCACAATAAAAAAATTCGCAGCAGGAATCGTCAGGTCTGTGTTTTACCAGCCTCACTCCTGATTTCCATGAGGGCTGGCTTGGACAGGTCAGAGGTGAACATACAACAGTATTGGACTCATGGCAGATACAGCTATGACAGCTTGTAGCCAGATGGCTACTGGCTGGGGGTTAAAAACAGAAACAAAGACATCTAGTCAGTTGCAACTCTAGGAATTTTGTGCAATCCAGAAAATACCTGAATACTCTGATTTTCTTTATCCCATTGAGCTGTAGCAAACTGTTTAAAAATTAATGCATTGAAGTCATTGGCAAAACATCCATTGACTTCAACAGGGTCACAATTTCACCTAGTTTTGCCTGAAGACTGACATCAGTCATTCTGCTAGTAACCGATATCTGCTCACCTATTCTCAAAGCTCTAACTACAGCCCAGTATCTTCTCTCATTGCCTGTTTTCTTACTTGGATAAATCTTAGTCATATACAAAAGAAACAATCCTCACAATAATATACTGTGGTCCAGAGTCTGCTGTCAGCCAAACGTCTGCAATGGCGCTGGACAGGTGCAACTAGGAGCAGAATCTGGCTCTGAGGATTGTTTAATGGAGCATACATATCACAGGTTGCCATTCATCCGAATCCTTCTGCTTGGCTTCAGAACCTCATCATTTACGTAACAATCACATTGATCATTCTCAGTACAGATACCTTCACTATTTTCATATAGTCTTTCAGGACAACCACTCCATCAGCTGGGCTATTGTACATTACAGCTCCTCTCTCTCTCTGATAAAGAGCAGCAAGAGCTGTTGCAGGCTTTCACATTGTACTTGAAGACCTGACCCTTTTCACAAGCCTGTTCTGTTAAGCAGTAACAATGAGCAATAGTTTCACTCTTTCAAATATTTATTTGATTAGGTGTTTCATTTGGCTCTTGTTCCCTGTGTCACGGTATTATGCAGCTTATCCATGGGAAATGAGAAATGTTCGGCTTTTTAAATATTGTTTTAGGAAAAAAATTTGCCGATTACTATTTATCTATATAATATCTACAGTGCTACAAGCAGAGCATAAGACAGATGAAGAATTTACATGAGAAAATAACAGCAAAGCAATGTAGACAAGCAAAAGCAATGCCCACATTTACAAAGTCCCCAGACAGCTGGTTAGATATAGTTCAGAAATGCTATTATGCACGCTCCATGTCTCCTGGAATTCTTGTCAGGAAGTGCAGAATTTCTTCACAGTGCCAAAAAGTACAACTAGAACTGCCCGTTTTATTTCCCTTACAGCCCCGTAAAGCCTAACTGTGCAAGTCTAATGATGGCCACTAACATCTGTATAAAGATTAGACGACTGTATTTTTTAAATAGCATGTAAAGCTGAGAAGAGTGATACTATGAGACAACACTGTTCAGGCTATAAACAGTAAATATAAAGAGAATTATTGCCAAGTCCTGTTCAGCTTAAATCCTGGGAGACGTCAAGGGGACAGCTCTGGTTTAGGGACTGCAGGGTGGAACCCATAAGTAAAACCATTTTTGGGTCAGATTGTGGACCCCCCCTCCCCAGCCACATCTGCGTGTGGAAGGTCTTCCACACATGGGTCTCCTCTCCTCCGTGTGGAAGGGGGCTTAGGTGCCTCTGTGAGGATGAGTGAACTGAGCACAGTTTTCTTTTACAAACTTTTCTGTAATAAATAATATGAATACACCAATATGACATTTGTTTCTGTATGAGGTTCTTAAACTAGTTCTGGGAAAATAAATCAGTAATGGAGGTGACTATTTTATGATGCTGGCATTGTAGAGATTTTGTTTTTTTAAAACTGAAGATACATGCCTCATCTAGCTAGCTAGTCGTTAATTACTAAAATCCAAAACAAACAAATGTGTTAGTTAAAAACAAACACCACTGTTGAACAGGGTAGGAAGTTGAGACACCATAATTCTGATTATAGCCATTAACAGCAGAAGGTGGTGTATTGTTTGCGATATTTGCAGGGTCAGTCAGTCACCTAGCAGGTGCCTTACTGGCCAGTAGGTGATGCTGTTGTTCCATGACAATGTTGAAGATACATTTTCTTGTAAGGAAGAAGAGTTTTAAAACAAAAGTTTGGAAATCAGTTTGTCAGGATTTTAGCTCTTTTATTAAATGATTTGAAATTCATTAAACAATAATATCTATAGCAATCACATGGCCCAAATTCAATTACAATATATTTTTCATTTATGTTGGATGCCATGTATTGTTAAGTATATAATAGTGCAACATTATTGTTATATTAGTGCTCAATTATCCTGATCAGGCTCACTACTACACGTTGGTATGTCACTGTCTCTTTTGCGCACGCGCACCCCCCTCCCTTTTATCTATTTTTAAGTTACAATTATTCTCATGAAAAATAATGACATCAAATACTTCTGAAGGCCGAAATGAGAGTTGGCCCTTGATATTCCTTTATATAGCTTATATTTCTCATGCGACTGTTGCTAAAAGTATAACATTTTAAGTTAGATCACATGCAGTTGGTATCCCCCTCCCAAAGTGGAGTATAACTTGCGTTGGATAACAGTAGGTATTTTCATTTGCTGCGATACGCTGCTACATACAGCTACTAAAGCTGAAAAGCAGGAACAATGCACTGCTCAGCATATTATACAAAGAGTGATTGGTCCTGCTTTGAGCAGGGGTTGGACTAGGTGAGCTCCTGAGGTTCCTTCCAACCCTGATACGCTGTGATTCTGCTAATTCTACAGCAATTCACTTAGTTTCTTTTTTTACTTTGCATTTCTGTTTGATTTTAGTTTATTAGGTCAATTGTTTTACCCTAAAAGTTGGATTCCACCAGAAAATACTTTCCCACGTAATAGGGAAGTGAGCATACAAAGCTAAAAGTCTTGGCAAGTTAATGATCTGTCATCTACCAACGATGGTAACGTTACACAGGGAAAAGCCTTTTGATAACTGGGGCTAGAGTTTACTATGGAGTTGGTTAGCTAATGTAGGCCTATAAGGCCATGTTTTCAAAAGTGCCTCCAGGAACGTGGGGCCCAATTCCCATTGACCTTTTAAATATTATTAATCATCACTAGGGTCTGATACATTATAAATTGACCAGTGCTCAGTGGGACCTGGGGGACTAACTCTTTAGGTGCTTTTGAAAATGCCACACGGCGGGGGGGGGGAATTGCAGTGGGATAGATGGCGCAAGGAGCATCTTTTTTCTTGCACCCCTCCCCCACAGAATTACTGGAATTCAATAGTGGTTCGATTACTCAGGGAATGCAGGGGCTGACTTTAGTACCTGTTATCTCCAAAGAAGGATCTGTCCCATTATAAACCAGCCAACACCATAGGACATGTCAGAGCACTGTTGCAAGGGTGGCTCATGGGTCACATTCCTCCTGTTGTTCCAGCAGCATCATGTCTATCTGAGCCATGATACCTCCCAGCGCTATTAAAGGGGCAGTGGACCTCTGATTACTCCCAAGCACCTTCAAAGCACAGCCAAGCCCATAAACTACTGCCTTTTTCTATGCTGGCACACAAAGGAGGCCTCACTTTAGGACATGACATCAATTCCCAGGAACTTGGAAATGCCTCAAATCACCTCCAGTATTTTCTGGCTGGACATAAAACTGGCGTCCGCAATGTTTTTGAGTGATTCACAGAGCCCTTTGGATTTTATATACATATATATATATTTTCCATTTGTCATACTGATGTTTGCTATATGTGCCACTACACAATAAAGTAAATGTCAGGTGTTTCAAGAGTTACTTAAATGTTCAACTAGCCTTATTAAATACAAAGAAATGAACCAGCATATCTTGCACAGGGTCCAATATAGGTATGAGCAGCTGACCGCTTACGCTTCGGTGCAGTTCAGTGCTTAGACCATATTTCTCGCTTGATACATCCAATATGGCAAGAAACATCTGAATCACACTATTCTACATTCTGAGCACCCAAAGGGGCCAGTTGCTACTAGTGATACAAGAAGAGGACAGTTTGGCGTGTGGTTGTAATGACACCTATCAATGACCCCAAGCCGCCCTACATATATATTATGTATCCTACTTCTTTAGTGTATCTGACTTTTCATATGATCATGTATGGCAAGACAGGAACCATGTATAAAATCAAACAGGACAATTATTTATTTAATTTGTCCATTCATGAACAAAACAAAAGGCTTTGTTTGTGTAACTTCTATTTTGTCTTTTGTTAAAAAAATATATCAAAAAGTGATGTTTGAAAGTTTAGAAAGGAAACAAAAGGTTTTACAAGACGTGTTGCCAGCAAGAATAGTTGTTTATCCCCCAAAGCCCTAGCTTAGATATTAGAGCAGTGGGCTTAAAATTGCAACATTCAGCTTCTGTGTATGGGGGCAGGCTTCAGGAAATGCTTACACTAGGATAAGAAAATTGATAGTGTATATAATTAGCTTCCCCATCTGCTCTCTTAGTGCCAGAGCCAACTGAAGTCAGTGACAGACTGCCATTGACTTCAGTGGGTTTTGGACCCGGCCCTTGCTGTTCTGGCATTTTAATGCCTGCACAGCGTGAAATTTGAAAAGACATACAGTAGGGTTAGAGCTCAAGAGTTTACTAGGGGAAATAACCGACAAGATCAGGCTAATTTGGGAGTGAGGCAGCTTCCACAGCACTAGGCTGTTATGACAGTTTTCATCTACAAACAAAATAGTGGCTTACACCATAGCTTCCCAGAGAAAAATCCACAGGACGACACACGTTAGGCAGAAAACAAGCACTGTATCCCCACGCAGTTCTAATGGTCCTGGGTGGGAGTATGTGTCAGCAATACTGAGGATAGCAGCAGCAACTTTATCAAGAAAATCCAAGGAGCTTTCTGGGGGATGATACTGTGAAGAGAAGCTGTGTTGCTTCAATCCCCATTTCACTAATGTTCTTGGGGAAAGGAATGGGTTTTCTGTTCCTTTCATTCCCACTATGGGAAATATTAGATCAGATGCTATAGCCTTGTACGTAGATCAACTTTAACAAACAATGAATGGCATTAGACAGTTCAACAGCAGTTGAGAATATTAGACCTCAAAATCAGGGAAAATTCTCAATCTAATTTCAGAACTTTCATTAAAATAAAATAATTCAATCCTCAGCTCTACAAGCTATAAATGTTAAATATAAAAGTTGTATTAATTCTAGAACTCATAATTTAGGAGCCATTTCCCAGTAACCTGAGGAAAGGTTAAAAACTAGGTGTGTTTAGTCTTGGGAAAAGAAAACTAAGTGGAGACCCAATAAATTCTTCAACTGTGTTAAGGACTGTTCTAAAAAATACAGTGATCAATTGTTCATGTCCATTGATGGTAGGAAAAGAAATTTATTGCTTAATCTGCAGCAAGGGAGATTTAGGTTAGATATGAGGAAAATTTGTCTAAGGCTAGTTAAGTACTGGAATGGGTTCAAATGGGAGGTTGCAGAAACCCCTTCAGTGGATTGTGACAGTACTGGGGACTAATAGCTGAGCCAGAACTCTGATCACTTACACACCAATTAATTCCCCTGGGATGGACCTGACTGTGCCTAATTAGCATATTAGAATGGATGGCAGAGGATTAAAGAACTAATTAGCCAATTGGTGCAGAGGCTAGGAGGCGGCGTAGGAAGGCTGTGCTGGGAGACAGAGATGTAGGTTCATAGAGCCAGAACCAAGAAAAATCCTTGGGTGGTGAAATCTCTTTTCTCTTCTTGGTAAAGGAGAATTAATGCTGCAAATGCTGTGATGTCTGGGTCAGTAAAGGTGGTGGGTATAGACAATGTAAATAGCTACACAGAGGCGTTTAACAGCTGAGCATCCCAGAGGATACACAGAACTATTTGTACACAGAATGTTCCTCAGTTTTCCATGAGGTGGTGCTTGCTCTTTACAAAGATTAATCATGGATATCTTTTTACAATGTCATTAATCTGGAACTACTGGGTTGTTTTGAGAAGCCAATTAAAAATTAATTTATAGATGAACTACTTCCATAACATTTGCTAGAAACTAATAAGTAGATTCAATTTAATTCAAAGCCAATAGCCAGGAGAGGAACAGATAGAAAAAGAATCCAATATTCAGCTGATGAGTAATCAGTTCATGGTATGGTATGTCTCTTTATGAAACACGTTTAAGTCAAGTACACAAAATAATTGAGATGCATTTTTTTTAAAATATGGGTTTAGTTAATTTTTTTTTGTAAATTATGTACAAAAAATAACTGTATTCAAAAATAAAACTGTAAAAACTTTAGAGCCTACAAGTCCACCCGGTCCTACTTCATTTTTTTTACATTTAGGGGAGATAATACTGCCTGCTTCTTATTTACAATGGCTTCCAAAAGTGAGAAGAGGTGTTCGCCCAGCACGTCTGTAGCTGGCATTGCAAGGCATTTGTGCGCCAGATGTGCTGAACATTCATATGCCTTTTTATGCTTTGACCACCATTCCAGAGGACATGCTTCCATGCTGATGTTGCTTGTTTAAAAAAAACCAAACCAAAAACATTCATTAAATTTGTGATTGAACTCCTTGGAGGAGAACTGTATGGCTCCTGCTCCATGGTTTTACCCACATTCTGACATATTTTCTGTTATGCTAGTCTTGGATAATGACCCAGCCTATGTCACTTGGTTTAAAAGTACTTTCACTGCAGATTTGACAAAACACAAAAGTTCCAATATCAGATTTCTAAAGATGCTGCAGTACTCAACCCAAAGTTTCAGATTTTGGAAGGTGTTTTAGAATCTTAGAGGGACGAGGTGTGGCGCATGCTTTCAGAAGTCTTAAAAGAGCAACACTCTGATACTGAAACTATAGAACTGTGAACCACCAAAAGTGAAAATCAACCTTCTGTATCAGCAAAAGAACCAGCACAATCACTAACATTGCAGGAAACTTGTGCCACTACTTCCCCATCCCTCCACTCAGACTTTCTATTGCTGATGGCTGTAATCTGGGTTCCACAAGCTGAGGGAACTGGACTTACGTTATACTCAACAGTCCATCAACAGCATAAAAGGCTTAGGGAGCAGGGCTGCTGTAACACAATTCTAGTACTGTGACAGGCAGCGGAAAAGGTATTCTCTTGTTATGAACAGACTTCTGCAAAACATTTATAAGGTGGTTGCAATATTGTTATATTTAGCATGTTTTCTCCCCATTTGAGTCCTAGTGGGTCACCACTGTTATGAGCCTTTTACCTTTGAAACGGTGGTAACTCAACTATCAAGAAGAAACAATTGTCAAAGTTAGGTTGGTTTGACAACTTTCTACATCACTCTCTGTTAGCATCTGAATAAAATCACTTGCTTCTGGAGGAAAGCTTAAGAGCTGATATAAATAGAGGTATCATAGGCGTGTGCCGTACATTTTATTAGAATGTGCACCTAGGGAATTTTTTCTTTTTTTAAAGGCAAACATTTATTGAATACTTAATCATAAAGGACATTATTTTTCTTCATCAAACAAACTAAAGAAACTAAAACTTAACTAAACTTATTTTTTTTTAAATTAACAACTAGACTTTACTTAAAAAATGAGACACAAAATACCAAATTTTTGCTGTAGTGATAACCAGGTGTATACAAAGATACAGTCAATTTTCATGATCTTTATCTTTAACCAGATAATGAGCTAACCCCAATTGACCAAAACAGATTAAGGTTTCTTCATCTTCCTATCCTAGAGAATGAGACATTGCTCACCAGGTGTTATGGATTTAAATGCCTCAGTCACATCACTGTAATTAACTGACAAAGCCAATTCTTGTTCAGTGTACAAAATTATGAATGAGTCGAGGCGCTGTTGGAACATTGTACTTAGTTTGTTTTTTACATGTGCTCGTTTCGAAAAGGTTCTTTCAAACGAACAGCTTGTCTGCTCCTTTTTTTATCTTAACGAACTGATACATACTTTAAAATTTAAAGCGAGCGTCAATCACACGAATTTATTTAACGTTAAAGCCCACACGCGTTGTTATAGCTATTTCAGTAGAGTACACGCGACAAAGATTACAAAACTGTAGACACTGCGCTGGGCAGGCCTGATGCAGCCGCTATACATAGGTCAAAGAATTTTCTAGAATAGTAGTTGGAGGGAGGCCGAGGACACTGGTAATGCGGAGCTGAAGATATGGGACACATGCTGCAAGCGACGTGGGCTTTTCTATATAGAGCGTATCATGAGATTAAGTTTAAAACATAAAGCCACTTTTTTTTTTTTTTTTTGATTATCATTAGGGCAGTGTGGGCCAACCTTTTTGGCCCACCGAGCCACATCAAGGTTCCAAATTGTTATGAAGGGCCAGGTAGGGAAGACTGTGCCTCCCCAAACAGCCTGGCCCTGCCCCCTATCCAGCCCCACCCACTCCTGCCCCTGACTGCCCCCCTCAGAATCCCCCGACCCATTCTGCTCTCTTATCCCGACTGCCTCCCTGAGGCCCGCTCAACCACTACCCCGGGATCCCACCCCCCACCAACCCTCCCCGCCTCCCTGACCGCCACACCCCTATCCACCTCCCACCTCCTTACCAACCCCGGAACTCCATGATCCAACCCCCGTTCCCTGTCCGCTGACTGCCCTCCCCCCCCAGAACCTCTGCCCCATCCAACTCCCCCTGCTCCCTGTCCCCTGACTGCCCCCAGGACTCTTATCCAACCCCTGCCCCTTATCCAATCCCCCCGGTCCCGGCCCCCTTACCATGTCACTTACCTCTGCCTCCCTCCTCTCTTGGAGCTTCAGCAAGCCGCATCCAGGAGTGACCCTGGACAGCGCTGCAGTGGCATGGCTCTGGTGGGACTTGAGCTCCTGCTGCTCAGTCTGCCGGAGCTCGCAGCTCCACCGCCTTACCACACGGCTCCGAGCGGCAGGAGCTCAGGTCCCACCGGAGCCATGCCACTGCAGCGCCGGGGGGAGGGGGAAGGCGGGGCTGTGGGGGAGCCTCCCTGGCCAGGAGCTCAGGCACGCTGGGCAGGATGAGCTTGCCCACCCTGCATTAGGGTGTGCTGGGGCAAACCCAGCACACCCTGTACACATGCCTAGGAGAGGGCTACTCAAATTGCAGCAAAATCAACCTGCAAAAAATGTCCGGTCACAGCAAAAATAGCAAATTACATGGATGTGTAATTTATGCCATGACCACCCTGCGAAAAATGTGATTTCTCTATAACAATTTCTCAGACTGGGGGTCCTAACCAAAAGGGAGTCGGAAAGCCTATTGTAGAAGGGTCACAGTATTGCCACCCTTATTTCTGTGCTGCCTTCAGAACTAGGTGGCCAGAAAGCAGCAGCCTCTGGCCAGGCACCCAGCTCTGAAGGCAGAGTAGCTGCCCTCAACAGTGGAGAAGTAATTATAGCAATACTGTGAACACTCCTCCCCACAACAGGCTTGTGACCCCTTTTGGGTCAGGACCACCAGTCTGAGAAACACTGTGTACTTCTGTATACTTTTTACCCTACACTATAGGGTAAAAGTTACGCAAAAAGACCAGATTTCACGGTCCATGACACAATTTTCATGGCTGCGAATCTGATAGACTCCTGCACATAAGCAGTCAGGCCCCAGCTATATAGAAATTCTGTGAGAAATAAAGCCTACTATTGGAAAATTGTCCATGAAAACATATATCCACAAAATAGTGTTCCAATAAATAGATACAAGGCTTACACTTCAACATGATCTATAAACTGACTTCAGCACGTGAAATATCAGATATTTAAGTTTATTTCTTTATGATAAAAATAATGTATTTTTGAGTTATAAAATCCCATATAAATAGCATTATTCATAGCACATTATACAACACAAACACATTATAAACAGTGCAGATACAAAAAGACTCCAAATAGCCAAATACGGATTCATTTTGAGAAGGTTCTATGCTCTCTGTTATCCTAGTTTAGGAATTATTTATAACTGTAAAAGATTGGAGGGAGGGGGACCTGTTTGGTGGGAACACCTTGCTCTGCTTGGCAGGAGACAAAATTTCAGAATGACTTTGGGTTTTTTGCTCCCTGGCATTGCAGGCTTGTTATGGTGAAGATGCTCTTAGTCTTAGGGCTCGAGAAAAGTGTCTGTGGTCTGAAGGACAAAGTAAGGCACTGAGTCATGCTGTCAGATAACTGGATTAATGGATATAGAGCAATGAAATGATATCTCCAGAATAAAGGTAGGTGTGTGTGTGAGCAGCTTCACCATGGGGTTACACAAGGCAAGAATTAGCCCATCTTAGATGCCTGCAGGCTCCACTACATACTCCAAAAATATCAATATAAGGTGCTCCTAGCAAGGCTAGATGGTAAACTTTGCACACATGGTAAATATGAATACTATAGTTTTTGTTCTTTTTCAGACTGAGATCAGCAAACTGGACAATTCTATTGCATGAATACTCCATAGGCACTTTATAGCACATTGGATGGCTACCTGGGAAGAACCGTGTCATACCACATTCTGTGCACAGCTACATTCATAACAAGAATTTTACCCTGCATTCTCCCGACCATGCAAAGAGAGTTTGTAGAATTACATGTGTTAATATGTTATGAAACAATAGTGTTTCTGTGAATGAGATTGCATTGCCCAGTGCCAGGCATACATTCAGTCAAAAAAAGCACTATCTTCAAAGACACTTTCATTCTGAATTTTGTCTTTGCTGTTGCAGTGCACAGCCTTTTATGAACAGACTGAAAACTGTCAAACTCTAATGTACATAGGAAAGAAAAAAGCCTGACCTATTCAGCCTGTGCTTTGTAAACTAGGCTGTATACATTCAATCAAAATTATTAAAACACGAGTTTAACAATATTAACCATCAGTAAACTTCACATATGCAGGTAGCAGAATATATAGTGAGCCCTAACCTTTGCTCTCATTTACAGTGTCAACTTAATGAAGTTACTCTGCATATAGATGGTTGTAACTAGGAGAAGAATCTAATCCTCTGGAGTCACTCTGGATTTATGCTGGTGTAACCAAAATCAGAAACATACCAATGAAGATACTTTGGATTTATATCAATGTTGCTGAAAACAGATTGAATGAATAGTTTTGACTCCTTCAAAATATTATAAAAATCAAAATATTATAAATAAAAGTATTCCTTATTTCTTCTGATATTTCATGATTTTGAGGGATGACAGTCACTTCCCTTTGTTTCTTAAACACAAAAGTAATGTAATATATAGTAAAAGTTTAAACCAATGAAAAACTGGGAAACAAGGTGACTCTCCACTCGTCTCGGGTTCCTTAATCCAAAGAAAAATTTCTCATTTTTTCTGCCAGTTCCTGTCTCACTTCAATGTGCTTTTTCAGGTTCTGTACTTCATGGGGCAGCTTAATGTCCCACACAGACATACACGACTGCAGCTCTGTAAAAATAATTAAAAAAAAACATTTAAAAGTACTACACAGATACAATTATCGCATTACAAATGTGACTCTGCTGCTTTGTTTTTAATTACAGTCAGAAATAACAGATCTGGAAATGTAAATGAGCTTTAGCGTGAATGAGATTCAGGCCCAAATCATTAAAATAGAATTAAAGCAGATCTGAACCCTAAATTTACTATGGCTCAGACTATATTTGGTGGGAGCCCAGTCCCACAACCCTTATGCAGGGAGTAAGTCCCTTCTTCTTGAAGCAGTCTCATTGGTTTCAGTGGAGTAAGGGGATGAAAGGACTGCTTGCATGAAAAGGGCTTGCTGGATAAGGCTTCCTAGTCTCAATTCTGATTACTGTAGGTATAATTTTGGATATTGTTACAGTTATAATCAGGGACCCTTAAAAGAGGTTCTGGTTCAGTTAGAATTTTGGGCAAAGGTTTGTCTGGTTCTTCTTTTATCAAAATCAACCCATCCCTAATATCACATTAAATTTTATATTGATTATGACATTGCTGTATTTTACAGGCTCAGTTTGGCAGGAGTCTAGAAACACACAGACAACAATAAATCATCAGAAAGCTGCAATGAAAATATATCTAATGATATAATCAAATTCCTAACAAACATCTTCAAAAAAAAAAAAGTACAGTATTTTTTACAACCTAAATAATATGGATTAGTAAAATAAATTACCAGATACCTTTCTGATGTTTGTTGTCTTCATTACATTTATAGCAGTATCCCAAAACCAGCATGACATTCTTGAGGCTCCCTTTTCAAAAATAAAATGTTAGATTTTAATTTTAACTAGCACTTGGATTTCCCTTCATTTAAGAGCAGAAAAAGCAGATTACATGCACAATTGAAAGAACAGAAAGCAGATTTCAGTAAACTAGCGCATATTATATATTTTACTGTTAGAAAAAATCAAAATTCAACATTATCAATCAAAGTGACATGAAAAAATGCAGAGTGTGTGTGTGTGCTCGCTCCCATTTAATATGAGGGATTTATCAAAGATCAAGGACAAATTACATAAATATTGTAAATCATTTATCTTCGTTTACATCCATCCAGCCTCAAGGGGAAAAGAAAAAATTGCAGTGAAAATATGTTAAAGTTTTATGAATGTGGGAGTGAGGACAGGCTTCGTCCCTGTGTCTTACGGAGCATATATAAGGCTAGATTTTGGTTTACTACCAAAACTGGGATTGTGGAAGGTTTAAGGGGCCATGCTGGAAGTCCCAGGAGGTATTCTGCCTGAATCAGCCAAAATTCCTCTTGAGTCTCACAGGGAGTGCTTGCTAGAGCAGTGTTATCCCACTGTGAAAATAACAGTGCGCCCTCCTCATGCTGGGCTAGCTCTGCTTGTTATGGGTGACTGACGTCTGGAACAGTATGCCTGTCCCCTTCTGGATTGTATAGATTTCCCATTTCAGGATTCTAGGTAAGTATAGTATGCATTTTTGTTACAGAAAACCACTAGAGGAAATTCTGGGTTATCAGTGTATACAGTTAATGTAAACAGATTGTAAAGAAGATGCTGTTTGTGAGTATACTACAGATTGCCAAAAGTTTAAAAATAAAATAAAATCAAAATTGCAGTCAAGTGAGAATTTTTGGTGACAGATGCCATACTTAGCTTTTAGTGTTGAAGCATGGAACAATATGAACTTTTATTCAACTCACAGTACAAACAGAGCAGACTAAGCATGTCTACACAGCTGCTAGCAGGTGTGATTCCCAGTGTGGGTAGACATACACATGTGCTAAAAATAGCTGTGTGGCCATGGCACCGTGGGCAGAGACTTGGGCTAGCCACCCAAGTACAATCCTGCCCACCTGCCCTAGGCATGTATGCAGGTGGCTAGCCTGTGCCACTACCTCCACACGGCTATTTTTAGGCACTAGCTCAAGCAGAATTGGCAGATGTATGTTTACCGGCCCTGGGAGTTACATGTCCCAACTGCTATGTAGACATACCCTAAATGTTCTACCAAGTGACATGCTGTTAATCTTATTACATATATGGAGAATGCAGAAAACTAGTTAATTGTGATACAGAAGGCTCAGACTCAAACTTTAAGGCTAGAAGGGACCATTGTGATCATTTAGTCTGACCAGAGCGGATTAGGGTCACTTTGGTGTCGAATTCTACAGTGATAGGATCCTAACAAGTACATTTTACAATAATACTAGTTTGTTGAAGGGTTAGTCAGAGTGAATTGAAATTTATTCTTCCCTATGAATCATCATCATCATCACCAGCTATGTCTGACTGTAGAATATATTTAATAGAGTCAGTGCTGCAGACAGAACATAGATTGGGTTTTCAGATCCCAGGTTAAATTTACAGTGATGCCAATGAGAAGATATCAGAGCTTTAAAGTATAGAATTAACTAACAGGAATATAGTAAGTGTGGGAACTCCACAATGTTAGCTTTAGAGTCACTTTTCCTACTATGGGTATGCTTTATTCCATGCTGACACTGGAGATGCAGGTCAGGGGTGTTTCATAGAAGGTGAATGTAGGCCATGTGCAGTATCCCAGAGTATTTTATTATAATACACATACTTCAGTTTTCCATCCCTGCACTATAATGTATTGTAACCTGGAGATGTCTAGATTAGTCTGGGGGACACAGAAGAACAGTGAGGATGGAGAAATTACTATACCCCAAATCTGACCCCTCTGCACCTGTGCTGCTGTGGCTATGTATAAAGCAGAAGTAACTCCTTGAAAACTACCCACTTTCAGTCCCTGCTTCCACATTGGCTTATAATAGAGGTGGCCATGGCGACAGGAGCAGCTCATATATGCAAAGTTGTGGGCTCTGACAGCAGCCCCCTAACCCAAGTTTCTATTCCCTGCTCCTACTTCAAACAGCTGAATTGCAAGCTGCACATGTAACTCTGCCCTATTGAGGCACCAATTAGAGTTTTGCTGAGTGGGAACTGAGAGTGGGCACCACAAATCAAATAAGCAAAAAAGAATGATTAGAAAGCAACAAGATTATACATACATATATACATATTCAGAGAGAGAGAGAAAGAGAGAGAGAGAGAGAGAGAAAGAAAGAAAAGGAAAAAGGGAGAGAATGAAGGAAGAGAAAACAGGCAGACAGAACAGGAGAAATAAAGTGGACAGATGGTGGCAAGAATGTAGGGGCATGGCACAAAAGGGGCATAAATGAGATGCTACTGGTCACAAGTGGGGCTTTCCTAGAAAAAGTGCATGAGCCACTGCTGTCACATCTAGCACCAGTAGCACAGTCTTTGGTATTTACTCACATAAGGATTTCGATTGGTTAGATTAAACATGCAAATAGAATAGAGTGAAGGAAAAAATGAATATTCTAATTAGTTCATGGAATGGCATCTCAAACAGGAATTGTCAATAATTCTATAATGAAAGATTGTTTCTTTTGAATATTTACCTAGCTGGGCTGGCAGCATGACTCGAACAGAATCACAAAAATCATGTATTATTCGTATAGGACGACGTGTTGTTAAATCAAGCAGCAGGATATGTCCTCCCCCTGTTCCTATCCAGAGGGCAGTATTTTTTTGTAGACAGATGGTCTTCACTCTTCCAGAATAAGCCACTGTATTTTTTGATTCTTCATCTAGTTTCACCACTTCCTCCCTAAAAATATGAAGAGATTTTGTATTAAAATTGCTTGCATGCATGATATTTCATTGGATAACTGCTAAGTTCACACCCTTACACAGGACAAAACATTTTACATCTGGTGTCAATGCAGACTGCATGAATCCCAACCTAAGAAACTTCCTTAAATTAAACAAGTTGGGAAGAAAACTACTGAAGTTTTAAGAACCATCAGTCTTAACTTGGGCAACCTGAAAAGGGCTTTAAATTGGACACGGGTAGCTCTCCTTTCTCCTTGAGTCTCAAAGCTGTATTTGAATAATACCCTGTTCTAGTCTTTAAAAGGAGAGGATGACACTGATGTTACTGCTCACAGGAGCATGAGACTGAACCAGACTTGACATACAACACTCTTTTTCACCAGCTTTGTTAAGTAAGAAGATAAGTGTGTACAAAGAGTTAAATTAACTAGGCTTGTGTAGCCTATTAGGAGGTAATTTGAGGATGGGGACTCTATTTTAAGGTATTTTGGTTGCCAGTTTAATTAGTACTGTTTATAGATTGGGGACAAAAGAAACTCAGAAACGAAACCTTCCCTTCCATATTCTAAATTCTCTCCTATATGAAAAAGAAAGACTGGCAAGGCAATGGGGAGGGGAAGATAAATCCCTGTACAGACAAAAAGAAATTAAAACACCCTCCCCCACCAAAAAATGCAATCCCTTCAGGAGCCAGGATTTCCTCTTGCAGTGTGCTAATATGAGTAATTTTAATCAGCATGAGTAGATTTATTTTCAATTAATGTACATACATATAGTTGTGTGTACCATATATGTGTAGTTGTATATATTTACATATAGTATATGTGTTATAGTTATGGTCTCCAGAGGATCCAGTATGTGCATTTTATATATTGGAGGAAAAGCTACTACATCATGGATTAATACTAATGGTGATCACTTCTGGCATCTTAGAACCTCTTTTCTTGAAGGCAGAAGCCGTGACCTGTTGAGTAACTCCTGGGTAACTCCTGATATGCCCTCATCTCAGCATCACACTCTCAGTTTCTTGAGTTCAATGAGATTTGAGGGCACTCAAAAGGCCCAGGAGGAATTTAATACCTTGCAGGTTTAGGCTCTGAAGAACAGGAGCAATAGATAGCAAAATTAAACCACCCTATCTGAAATTCTGAGATATGTTGTCTGTGTTCTCAATCTGGGCATGGAGCAAAGAGTGTGAGATAATAATGTTACCTAACTATCCTATGTCAGTCCATAGCTTTCATGGCATGGACAGGAGTCCCACAGAGTTAAAGCATTAATCTGGGGTCATATGTAGTCAGTGAAATAAACATTTGATGTAAAATTAATAGAAGCTGAAGAATGAAGGCCATGGAAAAAGCCTGAGAGCCTGCCTGGACCAGTCCAAAACTTAAGGCTAGAAGAGGGGGAGGGAGAGCTCAGTGGTTTGAGCATTGGCCTGCTAAACCCAGGGTTGTGAGTTTAATCCTAGAGGGGGGCCATCTGGGGCAAAATAAGTACTTGGTCCTGCTAGTGAAGGCAGGGGGCTGGACTCAATGACTTTTTTTTTTGATGAGCCTGGCTAGCTCAGTTGGAAGCATATCACACTTTTAACCTGAGGGTCCAGGATTCAAGTCCCTGGTCAGGCGGAAGAGACAGTTCCCCCTGTGATATCCCTCCACAATCTTCAGAGGGCATCTCTTGAGGACTCTCCTTGAATTCAGTTCTTCCTTTTGTGGGGGGAGGGGGGATAGCCCAGTAGTTTGAGTGGTCCTGAGAGCCTGCCTGGACCAGTCCAAAACTTAGGCCCAGAAGACAGGGGGAGGGATAGCTCAGTGGTTTGAGCATTGGCCTGCTAAACCCAGGGTTGTGAGTTCCATCCTTTAGGGGGCCATTTAGGGATCTGGGGCTAAATACATAAAATAAAAAAATGGGGATTGGTCCTGCCCTGAGCAAGGGGTTAGACTAGATGACCTCCTGAGGTCCCTTCCAACCCTGATATTCTATAAGAGGGGAAGGAAAAGCCATGCCTGACAACAGAATTGGTGTCACCGGTGATTCCCTTCCCCACCACCCCCAAAATGTGAAGTACCTTCACTAGACAATCTCTCAGAAGAATCCACTATTCATCTATTACATACAATACCGACAGTATAAAATAAGACACTTACTTTAGAAAATGTGCACAGTCAATTAGTTCACAAAGTTTCTCTGTTTTCTTATCCCAAACTTCCACAAAATGGCTGTTTTTCTTAGCCAAGTAGATAGATTTGTCCACTGCTATTGAAATAATGTTTGCATCACTGTAAGCCTTGTGACAAAATCTAAGGAAGAGGAAAAAAATATTAAACATATACTATATTCCTAACAGGTAAGCTCTGGCTACAATTACAGACACGTGAAGCCTAAAAACAAAGCGGGCCTGGATCAATTTAAAAATAAACGAGCTGATATGAATGTTTACAATCTGTGGAGTTGCACCAGTATAAAATCATTTTAAGTGAGATCAGATTCAGGCCTATAATGTAACTATTGGTCCAAGATATGGGAAATCTCAATGTGCTTGCTCCTGCTCCCAACAAAGTCAATGGATGTTTTACCACTGAATTCTGTGGAAGCAGAACCAAGTTCAGTATCTATTAACAAATTTTCCCTAAACATAACTGTCAGGTGACAACAGAGCAAACACTGCTTCTTCCTATTCTAACAAAGGGCCAGATCCTGCAAGCTGCTAAGGACTTCTGACTTCCTTTGGAAAGCTGATCAGCACAACACAGGACCAGACCCAAAGGGGTGCAGCCTGATTCTGCCCAGTTTGCTTTACGTCTGTTTTTAACTCTAGTAGCAACTTTTTTGAGTACTTAGTAATTTGAATCTCTTACAAATCCCATGATTGTGCACACTTTTATCATCATATCTCTGCAATTTGAAAAGAGCATCCGTCTGCCTCACTGATTTTGGGTGAGGACTGTACGCTCAACAACTCAGCCTCACAGTCTCATATAAGAATAAGACCTTTGCTATCTTCATCACAATAAAATTTTAGCCTCTTAATAATTAGAGGGAAGGAACCATATGCAATGTATGTATATTGGGCAAAGACGTATACACATAACTTATAACCAGTGGCGAGCTGGAGCTGGTTCGGAAGAACCGGTTGCTAAATTTAGAAGCCGGTGTAGAATTGGTCCCGAAACAGGTGGGCGGGTGGGCAAACTCCGGCCTGCGGGTCACATCCAGCCCCCGGGACCTTCCTCTCTGGCCCGCCTGAGCTCCCAGCTGGAAAGGCCAAGGCTCCCCTGGCCCCTCCCCTGCTCCCCCCACCTCGCAGGGCCGCCGAAGGCCTGGGGGAAGCGGTGGGGCTCCGGAGGCTATTTAAAGGAGCGGAGAGGCAGAGGCAGCTGGAGCCCCCCGCTATCCCAGGGTTCTGGGGGCAATTTAAAGGGCCTGGGGCTCCCCTGCTTCTACCACCCTGGCCCTTTAAATAGCTGCCAGACCCCTGGAGTAGTGGCAGCGGGGCTCCAGCAGCTATTTAAAGGGCCAGGGCGGTAGAAGCAGTGGGAACCCTGGACTTTTTAAAATAGCCCCCCGAGTCCCCTTGCTGCTACCCCAGGGCTCCAGCAATGGGGATCTGGTGGCAATTTATAGGGTCTGGGGCTCCAGACTTGCTCCGTCTGAAGGACCCGCTGCGGAAAAGCTGGAGCGAGCGAAAACGCCACCAAGGACCCAATAGGGAACCGGTTCTTAGGATTTTGGGAGCTCATCACTGCTTATAACTATAAATATATAGGGTAAATCCTATGCTCAATGCATGTACATGGCTCCCAGTGAAATAGCATTTATACATTCATAAAACATACATCTACTTCCTGCCACATTTGTAAAATAAAAATGCACACTAATTAATGTTTGCTTTAACACTAGAACGAATACCTTGAGTATCAGCTGATCTTATATTTTTTTTTTATTATTAAAGGGAAAAAATGGAAATAAGGTATTTACAAAGAACAAGCAATAGGACAGGATTCTCAAACAAAACACTGACAGAAAATGTTAATGAAAACAAGAAGAACCAAATTACATTAGTATAAAAAACTCACAGCTGACTTGTCTTTGTCTCAATCAGTTTTTGAATAGATATATCACCAGATAATGATATGATCTTTGTTCCACAGCTTCCCCAGACTACATTTTTTTCAGATGCATATGTGGATTCACTTAAGCACATAAGCGGTGTGCTGACATTCCCTATAGTTAATATCTTCAAAGGTGCTGCACCCTCGCACTGTAAAAAGAAATATACACTCCATTAGAAACATACAGTATATACTTATACATGGCAACTTAGAAGTTGACAAACCAAACACACACATACAGGGCCAGATTTTCTATACCTTTAGAACAGCTTTGTGCCACTGGGTTTGGGTTTTGGTTTTGGCAAACCCCCCCTCCCCCAATTACCTCCCCATTTTTTTGGTAAACTGCATGAAAGAAAGCTATTAGAAATAGTTACTTTACATATTACTGATTATGTTTTTTTAAAGAGAGTACTATATATGTTAAAGCAGCAGAGAATCCTGTGGCACCTTACAGACTAACAGACGTTTTGGAGCATGAGCTTTCGTGGGTGAATACCCACTTCGTCAGATGCATATATATGTTAAATTTACCTTTACTGCTTGGTCTTCAAAAACTGCTACTTTGCCATCAGCTGTTCCCACCAGAAAAAAATTCTTCTGTTTGCTGAAATGAAATAATAAGTTCCAGAATTGCCTCATGAAAGGACGTTCATTGAAGAAGATTTAAAAACAGAAGTGCCTGGCAGATTAGGGGTTTTGCTGGTCACTAAAAGTGAACAGAGGGCCACATGTCCAAAAATATGCATTTAAGCTGTGCCTTTGAGCAAGCAACACATGGGCATAGTATGTATTGTGCCTGAAGCTACAGGTACAACCACCCGCTTTGTGAATACTGCTGTGAAGTCAGATTTCAAAATGTAGCCCATAATATTTAAACTCTAAATGATACCTTTGCTTTGAAAACAAGTTGCAGTATAAACAGGTAACAGAATCTGACATTTTCTGAAGATGGTGTTTGTTTTTTCCATTTTCTGTATTAAATGCCCACAGGGAACCAGACTGTGTTCCTGCCACAACCCAGTTTTCTCTCTCTGTAGGAAGAGTCACTAAAGCCAAACACAAGGTTCTTCCATCTGCAATGTCCTGTGTCAACAAAAAATAATTAAAAGCAGCCTGGTTATTTTTCAGCAAGGATTACACTACTGAATTGCATAAAGTAAAAACACTAGGCCCTTCTGGGAAGATGGCCTTTCTTCCCCATGGAAAGAAATCCCCAATTAGCAGAAGATACTTTCAACTTTTCCTCTTGCAACCCCTGGCATTCAAAATCCTGAAAAGAAATGATTAATAAATAGCTATGATCCATGGCAGGCTGATGCCATGCCTGTCCTTTTAAAGGAAAAAATAAATAACTGGAGATATACCTATCTTCAAGACCTAGAAGGGACCTTGAAAGATCATTGAGTCCAGCCCCCTGCCTTCATTAGCAGAACCAAGTACTCATTTTTATCCTGGATCCCTAAGTGGCCCCCTCAAGGACTGAACTGACAACCCTGGGTTTAGCAGGCCAATGCTCAAACCACTGAGCTATCCCTGCCCCCCAAAGAATGCACCATCTGTCTGCCCAGTGCTGTGAGAAGACCAGCAGGGTGCTCTAACACATTAATTAACTAACTACCAGGAACACATACATTCTCAGCATATAGCAGCAAATGAACATCTGAAAGCTGTTGTTAGAGGAGCAAAGACATGGAACTGCACTTACGATACTTTCTGTGGCACAGTTTAATTGATGGAAATAAAGCACAGATCCAAATATTTCATTTTAAAAAATCCCGTCCTCCCCACCCCCGAAAGCAGCAATTTCAAATGTAACACAGTATCTGCTATTTCACGCCTGTGTCTCACTACTGTCTATTGCGTCACAGAAATCCTTCTTTTAATATGCTCTGTGATGAGTTATATCCAGCGCTGGTAGTGAAACACATGTGCAACTTTGCATACCTAGCCTGGGTAATCCATCTTCCAGTTTGCAAATCTGCTTCTTGTGACAATATTGGATATGGGAACTCCAGAAACTAAATGGAGACATTTGGTGGGTGCATCCCATGGCAGTGAGAGTCTCCTGAGAGGAGTGGGAATTACAGGAAATTGTATTGGCATGGAGGGTTATCAGGATTATTGGTCTGTGTTCTGGCCTCAGTGCAAAAAGGCTGAGGGTTGGTGTACAGCCAGCCCACTGGAAGAAAGAAATGCATTGGTGGTAAGACAATATTGTGAGGTTATTGGATGGACAGGAGGGAGGGGAAGATGATCACAGAATGATAGAAATGTAGAGCTGGAAGGAACCTTGAAAGATCAAGTCCAGATCCTACGGGCTTTTCCCCTGCTCTATATTCCATAAACTAACCAGCTTCACTTGTCAGGAAGTCTCATGATAATCAGCTTAAATTTCACTTTGCTCAGTTCCATCCCATGACTTCTAACTATGCCCCTCCCTGAGACACCCTCAGTAACTGCTCTTAAAAAAGAAGCATTTCTGTGGCCTTTTTGATCTGAGGATCTCAAAGCACTTTTCAGACATAGGAAATTAAGCCTCAAAGTCCCCACTTCCCTGTCGGTACAGTAACTATCAATTCTAATGTTTTATAGTTTCATAAGGTAAGTCTATGTAGAGAAAAAAACCCAAAAAACAGTGGCAGCTGTTCTGCTTCATCTCATGGTATCAGTGCTGATTCTTATATCGAATGCCTTTGGAATTCTTGACCATGAGAGTTAGCTGATATGGTTGTACAGCATGAAAGCAGTCAAAGCTGGGAGCTAGGCCTTCCAGATGCTATACCCTATTGTTAAAATGTATTTAAATGTATGTAAATATAGAAACATCAGACCTATCAATGCCAAGGAGTTCGTAATAAATGACAGCTTTCACACCTACCTCACAAGTATGGTCGTCTGTATTTAAGTCGATAAACGAAACCTGGCCTTTTTTTGTATTTCCATGACCTATCCAGACCCCTGCCTTCTTGCAGCTTTGATTAGAAGCAACCATGCACTCTGCTGTAAAGGCACTGCGTATTGAAATATGTCTCATCAAACAGATAAGCTTTGCTGAGTTCAAAATATCATAAACCTGTAAAGGACACCACAAGATAACCAAGATAACAACAGTCTGTAAATAAAGAGATAGCACTTTTCATTCGGAAGGGTAACAAAGTACAATCTATGTACACAGTATCACAGCATGTAATGGTTACTCATGTACTGCAGGTACACAAGCACGATGCACTACATTACTGTTTTTCAGGTGGAAGTGAAGAATACATTTTCCCAATTGAAACTACAGGACAACGTCAATGGGACTTGGTCTCCTAAATTGCTTAAGGTACATTTGAAAATCTTACTCAGTATCACAGAGTAAGGTAGTATAATGACAGAGAACACACTAGGGTAGCTTTTAGATCTATATAATTTTAGATCTACGGAGTAGTGTAGATGAACTGCATCCATAATTTTATAGCAAGTTCTTGTTGGGTAATGTTAATTGAAAATGTCTGTCTGACACAAATCCTATGTGGTTAGCATATATGAGTATTAATTACCAAGTAATGAAGTGGCAGAAACATGATTGGATGATTCATGGCAAAATATAAAAGAAAATGGCCAGTTTGTATGTTGCACAAATGTTTCTGTTCAAAAATAGGGAGGAGAAAATATTGTACTTCTTACAAAAGGCTTGCCCACACGGTGCACCACTGGGGTGTAAATTCTAGTGCACTGGTGAGTAGCACACTAACTGGCCTGTATGGACCCTACTGTTGCACCCCAGCAGTTCCGTAGTGCATGTAAAATGCAGTCCCGTTTCAAACAGGACTTCACTAACACCCACTACAAAACTTTTAGTGCACACCAGCAGGATCCTCATGGGCCAGTTTGTATGCAACTTGCTAGCATGGAGTAGAATGCAGGCTATGCCAGAGGTGTGTACACTATAGAAAAGTTCTAACTTAAATTCACCACTTCCTCTTGAACTGGTAGAGCATAAGAAGTCAACAGCAGAAGCTAACACAGAAATTGTATAATACAATCACAAACTACCTGGGCAGATGTAGGTCTTTCCTGCGGGTTTTCTTTCAAACACTTGTTGATTAAACTTTCAACTTCAGGCCAGGGGGTACACCCGTATTCTTTGACAGGATCTAAAATATAAATTTTGTACTGCTAATTAGATAATTGCCTAATTATTGCAATTTATCACAACTAAGGACTGAGAGTTATGAATACCATTCTTCTTACCAGAATTTCTCACAACTTCTTACAAAGCTGCCCAGAGATACATCCCACACTAGGGTAAAATTTCAAACTGCATAGAGATTAAGTTCTATTAACAGCAAATTGGCATTACACAGCTAGAGTGGCTGTCATTACCAACAATCACATCATGATGCCCGAGACATAACTATTTCCCTAATTTTAGAATGGGATCTAAGCTGTAACTGCTGGTGAATGCTGACTTTTTAATGGGGATTTCAGCAATGCCCATGCACTTTCTTTTGAAAATTTACTAGTCTGTGTTCGGCAGAGAGAATGGTATTAAATAGAATTAGAGGAAGTCTTTCATCATACGGGTGAATTTTCAGCACACTGCACAGGAACTCCCAACAACATTTATGGGATTTATGAGGTAAATTCTCACATAGAGATTTACCTCATCATCTTAGGCACTGAGAGTTCTAAACCCCAAATTTAAATATTAATTATGGTGAATTTTTTTTTCCTGTCCATCAAAATGCATAGTGATATCCCCAGTATCACCTTATATGGACATGACATTAAACAAGGTTAAAGAAAAAAATGCAGCCCACAAAATGAACATATTCTCTCTTAGACCAGGTCTGAATTTAGTTCTAAGCATACAAAAGTCCTGTTTCTTTACGGAGTGCACCAATTTGATCCCTGATGTATCTTTAATAAAGTTACACCAGGGATGATGTTGGCCCAATATCTCCAAATCTGAGTTTCTCATTGTCTGAAAACAGAATGTACTTTTAGACAAATTCAAAAACTGTTCATTCTTTTTGCATTATCCTCCAAGTAGTGGTCACAGTCAGACATAAGATACAACACAAGTGGCAACATTTATCTTAGCCAGTATGACAAATCACTGTAAGAACACAAGTCCATCTAGCCCAGTATCCTGTCTTCCAGCAGTGGCCAATGCCAGGTGCCCTAGAGGGAGTGAACAGAACAGGTCAAGTGATCCATCCCGTCACCCATTCCAAGCTTCTGGCAAACAGAGACTAGGGATACCATCCCTGCCCATCCTGGCTAATAGTTATTGATTGACCTATCCTCCATGAACTTATTTAGTTCTTTTTTGAACCCTGTTATAATCTTGGCCTTCACAACATCCTCTGGCAAGGAGTTCCACAGGTTAACTGTGCATACTGTGAAAAAATACTTCCTTTGGTTTGTTTTAAACCTGCTTCCTATCAGGGCTGCCGGGGGGGGGGGAAGTGGGGCAATTTCCCCCCAGGCCCTGGGTCCTGCAGGGGCCCCCACAAGAATATAGTATTCTATAGTATTGCAATTTTTTTTTATGGAAGGGGCCCCAGAAATTGCTTTGCCCAAGGTTCCCTGAATCCTCTGGGCGGCCCTGCTGCCTATTAATTTCATTTGGTGGCCCCTAGTTCGTGTGTTATGAGACAGAGTAAATATCACTTCCTTGTTTACCTCTCCACACCAGTCATAATTGTATAGACCTCTATTATATCCCCCCTTAGAGGTCTCTTTCCCAAACTGAAAAATCCTAGTCTTATTAACCTCTCCTCATACGGAAGCAGTTCCATAACTCTAATAATTTTTGTTGCCTTTTTCTGAAACTTTTCCAACTCCAAGGCATCTTTTTTGAGATGGGGCAACCACCTCTGCATGCAGTATTCAAGATGTGGGCATAGCATGGATTTATATAGAGGCAATATGATCTTTTATGTCTTATTTTCTATCCCTTTCTTAATGATCCCCAACATTATGTTTGCTTTTATGACTGCCGCTTCACATTGAGTGGATGTTTTCAGAGAACTATCCACGATGACTCCAAGATCTCTTTCTTGAGTGGTAGCACGAAAAATAATAGACAAGCTAGGAATAAAAGGTCAGTTTTCAGAATGGAGAGAGTTAAATAGTGTGTCCCCCGGGGATCTGTACTGGGCGCCGAAAAATAATAGACAAGCTAGGAATAAAAGGTCAGTTTTCAGAATGGAGAGAGTTAATTTTTTTTTTTTTTTTTTTTTTTTTTTTACACGTTACCAATCCATGAGAGGACCTTCCTTCTTATCCCATGATGGCTTACTTTGCTTAAGAGCCTTTGGTGAGGGACCTTGTAAAAGGCTTTCTGAAAATCTAAGTACATTATATCCACTGAATCCCCCTTGTCCACATGCTTGTTGACCCCCTCAAAGAATTCTAGTAGATTGGTGAGACATGATTTCCCTTTACAAAAACTATGTTGACTGTTCCGCAACAAAATCTATGACAATTTTGTTCTTTACTATAGTTTCAACTAGTTTGCCCAGTACTGAAGTCAGGCTTACTAGTCTGTAATTGTCAGGATCACCTCTGGAGCCCTTTTTAAAAATTAGTGTCACATTAGCTATCCTCCAGTCATTTGGTACTGGAGCTGATTTAAATAATCTTTCCCTTCTGTATGTTCCAGTGTTAAATCTTGAAGAAACATGACATACCTGGTAATTTTCCACTAATTGCTAATTCATCAAATTCATTTGGAAACTTCATGCCTTCTATTATTCTACCTCCTGCTGTTAAAATGTCATAAAGAAGCAAGCCAAATGAATACACATCAGCTTGCTGATTGTAAATAACATTTCCTCTGGCAACCTCTGGTGCTCGAAATCCTGGAAATAAAATGATTCATTAATAGCTATGACTCATGCCAGACTGATGCCATGCCTGTCCCTTTAAATATAAATACCTCTTGATGAAAAATGCCACAGGAAGTTAAAAAAAATTACATACTATTTTGGAACTGGCAGCAGTCCATATGCTGAAAATCACAGAAGAAATGAGCAAAAAGAAGGTCAGTGTAAAAGAAGTACTGTATCTGTAAATCAGTTAATAAGCTTCTATGCTATTAGTCTAACCATCAAAAGAGCTTTATTATTTAATAGTGAAAAGGAAGGACACGTCCTGCAATCCTAACTCAGGGCCTGATACTGCACTATGGGACTCATGCCCTCATGTTCATGGCAATGGGCCCAATTCTCATTTACTCTAAGGCTACTTTTTCATGGCTCTAGCAGTGCAAAAGGGTCTTCAAATGGGTGTAAATATGATCCAATTAAAGTCAACAGGAGCTGCAGGTGTTCAGCACCTCTGAAAAATCAGAACCCTAAAGCGCATATTACTGACCACTAAAACCCAACCACTTTTAGAATATTGTTTTAATAAACTAATAAGCATAAAAAGATTCAAACTGAATATATTTGTACAAAGAAAAAATAATTAAGATCAGTTAATGTAATTTAACTTACATTCTTTTTAACAGCCCATTTACACTGCCAATATTGTGTAAAAGGCCCTTGGTGTAAATGTGAACAGGCCCAGGATATATAAATCTGTTTTAATCAGTTATAACATGGTGAGAACCACAGCAATGCAGACTGTCCCTTAATTGTACACTTCTTATGGTGGAATTCCAAAATACTGTCTTATTCTTTTTAACAAAACAAAAAATACAACAAAGCATTTTTTGCCATACCTGGTGTGCCTTCTGAGGTTTTTATCCCCATTCTGCAGCAATACTGAGCAATGCCATAATCAGCAATCTTTGCAATGACTGCTGAATTGGGATATAATGTAAAGAGCAGCACATTATGAGGCTTTAAATCACGATAAATGATCATTGAGGAATGCAGATACCTGTTAACAAAAAAATACTTAGGTGAAAGCATTTAAAATCTGAATCTATCTATTTGCACTGACTGCATCAATAATACTACAGTAAGTCATGCTATTAATTTTAATCATTCTGACATCAAAAGGAAAAAGTTCACTAATATGATATCAGATTGCTGGATTATGGTTTTGGAATTATCCCAACATATCAGTTGTTGGCACATGAACAACTTGGTATTATAGTTCAAGACATCTCACTTAGAGTGACACCGCCAACTAAACAAAAAATAAACAGTTTCACCTACACCTGCCCCTGAGCTTCCCTGCCAGATTTTGTAATTTTAAAATCGTATTTCCCTAGCCATTATGAAGACATTCACAGATTTTCAGGTTAAAAAGAATGGGACAAGTTAAAGTTCCAGAATTCTGCCTTTTTCTCTATTCATGTGAATCCCACTTGTGAATAGAAAAAACACAAGAGAAAAGACAGTGAATAGACCAAATGTAAAAGTATTGACTGCTTGTGAGTGGTTTTCCGGTTCCTGGCCCTACAGGTGAGGTGGCACTTCATGCTTTCTGCCTTTATTCGTTCGTTTCCTTAAAAACCAACAAAACAAATAACCGAGACTACATTAAAAAAAAAAAGTATAGAATTCTCTCTCTTTTGGGACACACACATTAAAAATGTATGATAGCCTAGCCCTACAGTTGATTGAGATCTTGAAAGGAGAAGCTAGTAAATGTCATCAGATGCCCAAATAAGTAATAGTAGCAGATACCCTTGACAGAATGTTCTTCTTGTAGCCCATATCAACAAATCCCTTATAGAAAACTGCTATAGAATTGAATAGAAATTATAACCTTTCTATAGAGTTTTTTGAATGAGCTTACATAATTTAAGTGTACTGAAGTGTACTGAACTGTATACACTGCTTGACAGGACTGTATCCTCTATTCAATTAATCAAATATAAAAAGATAGAACTTCTTTGACTAAGCGAATACACCCCACTGAGAGCCAAGGACAGGAAAAGAGAAAGCTTTCCTACTTTCAGACTGTCAATATTTTTCAGTGCCAAAAATTAGCATTTCAAGAATATTTACCTTAAGCCATCTGCTACATGTAAAGCTATCCTGTGCTGAAGCGTTTTAGTTAAGCTTGAACTATCTTGCTGAAGCAAACGATCCAGAGAACCCTTAGGGGCTAATTCCATTACCAACATCCGGGGACGGATTGCAGCAGCCAGCAAAGACACTAAGCTAGGGTGATGGAGATGACAAAGCACTGCAAGCTCCTGTAAATTGTAAAAATCAAGTGAAATATTGCATGTATTATATTTACAGTTCTGGGGTGAACTGGGTTTGTTTCAACAATATTAACTACTAAAAGGCAGAAAATTCAGAAGTAAGGCAGAGACTATGCTTAATTACTATTAAATCCTTCACTATTGTAGTTTTACTAGTGCAGCACTATAAAAAGAGGCAACATTTCTTACTTGTCGTAAGAGTCTCAGGGAAGTATGTTTATTAAAAATCTTTACAGCTACTTCTTCTCCACCATATGATGCGCGGTACACAGATCCAAACCCACCGTCACCTTTTCAAAAAGAAATGGAAGGGTATATAAAAAAATAACAGAACATCTATCTTTTCTCAAATTGACTGGGCCTGACTCTAAAAAGCACAGAGCACCAACAGTTTTAGCTTAAGCTAGTGAGAGTAGCGTGGGCTCAGCACATCTAAAAAAATCAGGGCCCTAACATACATATTATTGGCAGTTAACCCCCCCCCCCCATAATCCATAAGTATCATTTAGCAGCAGAACAGACAAATCAAATAGAAAAATACCTCAGTAAAATGATTTCAGTATGTTTTATAATTTAGCCCGATAGCTTAATTTATATAAATGTTACACTTTTAATATCCTTGCCGCATATTAGGTATATAGGAGGGACTAAAAATTAATATTCACCCAACAGAAATTCAGGCGCCTGGTCAAACTCTAATTCATCATTGTTCAACATGATATTTCTAGGCAAATCAGCCAATATCAGGTCAGGAGCAATCTGGGCTATTGGAATGGTAAATCTTGGTTGATCTGGATTTACTAAGAGATCACCTAAGTAAGCAATAAAAAAAAATATGAGATGCAGTTGAAAAGCAGATAAAATAGCATATTCACCACACTACACCGAATGAAGTGTACATCTATCCATCTCTGTTTATGTATACAACCAATGCACTTCATATGAACTTTGCATAGGTGTACTAACTAGTGACACTGAATATACTTCTCCAGTTTATACACATTTCTTGCATGTGTACAGGATCGGCTCTACAGTTTTTGCTGCCCCAAGCAGTGCACCGAATTGCCACTGCAGATGGCGGGGGCAGTTCCTGTGCCCTTCGGGAGGCAGGTGCATTTCCGCGACGGCAGCAATTCGGCGGCAGCTTCTATGTTTAGCTGAAGCCGCCGCAGACAGCTAAATACAGAAGCTGCCGAATTGCCACCACTGCGGAAACGCACGTGCCGCCCTAAGGGCACACGGACTGCCCCCGCCATCCACGGCAGCAATTCGACGCGCTGCAAAATAACAGGGACTGCTGCTCCTTGAAGATTGCTGCCCCAAGCACCAGCTTGGAATGCTGGTGCCTGGAGCCAGCCCTGCATATGTAAATAATTTCAAACCATGGTTTAATGGCATATGCAGTGGTCAACATTAAAAACTAGCCTTTATCAACAGTTGCCGTAAAGCATTAAGCTAACTGAGATACTACGTTTTTTCCTCTATACCTAGAAGAGGAAATAACTCTAGTAACTATGTGTTACCTAATATTGCCTTTTTAATTGTGGCCACTGTTCAGGATCCAAACAATAGGACTAATGGCCACTGCAGTACTAACATGAGTCAGAATTAATCACATGAATAAGGGTTGCTGGAACATGTCCTGCGGATGAGCGGTAGGCGAGTGTTTCTTTCAACCCTCCCACTTTGTACACCAGTGCAGGGGCAGCACAACTTGGCCCATACTGTATTGTAATACAATGGCATTAGGACAAAAAAGTTGTGGCTGTTGAACCACATTATGACGACGATATTCTTTATTTTAATCAAGTGTTCCTAAATAATGTAAGGTGTCTAAATGCTATGGCAGTGGGCATCATGCAGAAGATACCAAACTGGGAGGGACTGCAACTGCTCTGGAGGAGAGGGTCAAAATTCAAAATGATCTGGACAAATTGGAGAAATGGTCTGAGGTAAACCGGATGAAGTTCAATAAAGACAAATGCAAAGTGCTCCACTTAGGAAGGAACAATCAGTTTCACACATACAGAATGGGACAGACGACTAGCTAGAAGGAGTCAGACCAGAAAAGATCTAGGGTCATAGTGGAACCACAAGTCTAAATATTGATCAACAGTGGTACTCGTTGCGTAAAAAGCAAATGCGTTTCGTAACAAGACACGAGAAGCTCATCTTGCCGTTTTACTCTGTGCTGGGTAAGGCGCCTACACTGGAGTATTTGTCCATTCTGGGCACCACATTGTCAAGAAAAGATGTGGAGAAATGGAGAGGGTCCCAAGAGAAGAGCACAAGAATGATTCAAAGTCTTGAGAACACGAATCCGTACTGGACGGAAGCTGAACAGACATTGGGTTTTGCCATGGTAGTTTGAAAAGAGACGACTGAGAGGGAAATAAGCATTTTCAGGAGCCTAAAAGGGTGTCACAGGAGGAGGGAACACACTTGTTCACACCTTAGCCTCTAATGATAGACACAACTGAAGCAATGGCTTTAAAACTGCATGCAAGGGAGATTTAGTTGGACATTAGGAAAAATGTTCCTAACTGTCGTGTAGTTAAACACTGGAATAAATTGCCTAGGGAGGTTGTGGAATCTCCATCTCTGGAGATATTTAAGAGTAGGTTAGATAAATGTCTATCAGGTATGGTCTAGACAGTATTTGGTCCTGCCATGAGGGCAGGGGACTGGACTCTGACCTCTCGAGGTCCCTTCCAGTCCTAGAGTCTATGAATCTATGTACAGTAACTCTTCACTTAACATTGTCCCAGTTACCGTTGTTACACTGCTGATCAATTAGAGACCATGCTTGTTGCGCAGTGCTCCCTTCTAATGCTGTTTGGCAGTCACCTGCTTTGTCCTCTGCTTGCAGAAGAGCAGCCCATTGGAGATAGCTAGTGGGGCTTGGAACCAGGGTGGACCAACAGCCCTCTCCATGAGCTCCCTGCTCCTCTATGTTTTCCCTGTGCAGCAGCCGCCCAGCAGGCTATAAATTGCTGGGCAGTTCAGCTGTCCCTCCCCCCATTGTCCTGTGCTGCTCCTGCCCTCTGCCTTGGAGCTATGCCTGGGAGCCTCCTGTTTGCTGTGTGGGGGTGGGGGGGGAGAGGGAGAAGAGAGGTGCTAATGTCAGAATGTCCCCTTTCCCCCCGCCACACTCCTGCCCCCCATTTCTATTCTACGGGGGGGAGGACATGACAGGGTCTGGAGAGAGGGAGCTTGCTGGCAGCAGCTGCTGTCTCAACTTGTTGATCTACTTAAAAAAGCAGTGTACTTAGAGCGGGGTCAGCGTACTTAAAAGGGGCAACACACGTCTCTCTCTCGCTCACACACATGGTGTGTCTCTCTGTATCTCTGCGCCATGCTGTCTCCCTCACTCCATTTGTGCTGCCTTATGGAGTGTGAGTCTACGTTAACAACGTGTTAATCCTGGAGGGCTCAGCCGAGTGCTAGTTCATCATTTAGCAGCAAGGCATTCCCTGGGAAATATCCCATCCTCTTCCATCCTCTGACTTCACCACCTCAACCAAATTCCATACTAATCATTGCTGTGTACAATATTAAACTGTTTGCTTAAAACTTATACTCTGTGTGTGTGTGTGTGTCTGTGTGTGTATGTACATGTCTTTTGTCCGGTGAAAAAAATTTTCCTGGAACCTAACCACCCCTATTTACATTAATTCTTATGGGGAAATTGGATTCGCTTAACATCGTTTTGCTTAAAGTAGCATTTTTCAGGAACACAACTAAAACATTAAGCAAGGAGTTACTGTATAAATACTTATTTATACGGGTACTCTAATTAACTTAATTAAAACATTATATACCTTCTTCAGCTTTTTTAAGTAAATCATCAAGTAATATTTTTTGGTGTTCTTTGCCATCCTCAAAGCTACACAAAGCCCATTTCTTCAACAGTGTTTCACCTTCTCCGCATACATCTATATCCAGTAAACCCGGAAACCATTCTTCCACAAGAGAATCAATGTGATCCACAACTTGCCCCAAAAGGACACAACCTGTAAAAAGCCAAAAAAAAAGTCATTAGAACCACAGTCTCATATCTGCGATTATAAAAACAAACTGCATGTTCTGAAAGGAGCAAGCAAAATGAACAAATGCACCAAGTTTAACTCAAACAGCAGATACAAGAACATATTTAGGAATAATTTAACCTTTTCTGCAAGAAGGAGCTGTAATTTTCAAAAAACTGTCTGGATTGCTATCAAATACTGCTGATTCCACTAGACAGTAAGCTTCAGGAGACCAGTTCAGGTAAATGCCTTGTCTCCAATACATTCTATTAGGACGAAGAGCTCGTTCTAGGAAAAACAAAGTTAGTCAAAGTCAGACCTTTAATATGAATTCTATAAATTGGGCTGAACATTCCAAAAATACTATTCTAAGCATGTACTTGTGGTTTTACATATTTATACAACACAAACAACCAATGCATCTTTGCATGCAATTGTGCATCACCAGAAAAGCTGAACATACTAATCACATTTCTGACCACCCCAACAATACATATACAAGAATACTAAATATTGACTCAGCTTATGGACTAGTTGGTGAATGTAGGTAAAGTACAGATCTTGAAGTGCTGGCACACTGCACTCAGATATAAAGTTTCTTAAGCAATAAATAAAATCATTTGGTGTCTTCCATTTTCTCCCTAGTGGACATGTCTACATTAGATACACACCACAGTCTGATGAGACTGGAATGGTGTGCCCAGGAGAGATCAGTTGCCAGAATAGCAGAGGTGTAGTAAGTCAAATTTGAAGGGCATTACCAAAGATACATTTGTGTGAACTGTCTAGCTGCAGCTAATGCTCGTATGTTAAAAAAAAAATAAAAATTAAAAAGCCCAGTGAACTGGCTTAATTAAGAAAGGGGTAGGGGAGGAGTAGGCCCTTTGTATGGACTGAGAGCGTTTTAAAAATAGCTCTGATAAGAATAGAGTCTGCAGAATTTTTTTAAAAGGGAGGAAGAGATGGGCACCAGCAAATGTGTAAGGGCAATGAATTTCATGCCCCAGGAGTCAATGCAACAAAACTGATTGTCAGTGGTAGAACTCCTAAAAGGAGATGGGTGTCAGAGTGCAGGTATCTCCCAAGATGAGGCTCAGAGGATGTGTTTGATATAGCCAGGTTTTTCCCCTTAAAGGCAGAATTCTGTCATATAGCCATAGCTCTGTATCGGATGCCATGTGGAGGCACGCTACCCTAGCAGGAAATCCAAGAGGCACCATGTCTAAGCAGGCACAATGTTTTTTAAAGATGAGGGGAGTCTCCAGGGAAGACCAGCAACTGCATTACCCCTAGGGTGACAAGATAGCAAGTGTGAAAAATCGGGATGGGGGGTAATAGAAGCCTATATAAGAGAGAAACTCCAAAATTGGGACTGTCCCTATCAAATCGGGACATCTGGTCACCCTAATTACCCCTGGTGTAGCATCTATTCCCGCTGGGTGATGTGGAGTAGGAGGAGACAACGACTCCACTTCCTCCCTGCTTTTTCCTACCTTTTTTGCAGAAAGTAATCCCAACAGTGCTTAAGCGCAAAGATTTCCTCTGTGTCTTGTCATATGTGTGTGTGTGTGCGCGCAAATGGTGGTGCTGGGGAGAGATGGGCAGAAGAGAGCAAGAGCCTGCTTTCATTCTCCCTTTCTCACTCACACTGAGGGTAGGCACAGTGTTCCTAGGAGTTTTTAAGTTATAAGTAAGGGCCACTATTTTATCTTCTTACACTTGTAAAATGGCCAGAGATGAGCCCAAAACAAAAACATAAAACACAAAATTTCAGGAAAGTGATAGGAATTAGCATTCGAATCTGTAGATTTGAACTCAACCCTGTGGCTACTAGGTGTTCAAGGTAAACACACACATTGATAGGTTTGAAGTTAAATGTCAGTACCTCTTCCTGAGAGCATGTAAGAAGACACTTCAAGCAATCTGTTGATCAGTCTGGACCAGAATCCCATGGGAAAGTACGGCATCTCATACAGCCGAATGATGATTTCTGAGTTTTCACAGTGGGGAAGCTCTATCACAGGTCTGTGATCAGACAAACTGAAAAAAACAGGAACATTATTTTTTAGTATTTCATCATTTACTACTTCCAGAATTACTAATTACATAGACTAAAATGAGAATTATTGTACAGCTGATTATTTGTTAGATATATTGATGAATGAATGTCAGAAACGAATGCATCCCCAAATCACGTAAGCAGGCGGCAGATTATTGGGGTTTATCTGTACTAGTGTGTGTGTTATTTTTCATGTTTATGGACATTTTCTGCTCAATTTATACTGCATGCATTCCCAGTGATTTCAGGGAGCTATCCAAGGACATAAGCATGTGAAAATATTGACGTAAATATAATGCTTATCTTGCACTTATATAACATCACCCATCCAATGACTCTGAGGAGTTTCAGAGGGATTAATCAATTAATCCACACAACACTCCATCCTTTAAGGAAGGTAAGGGTTAGTATCTACATTGCACTGATGTAAAAGCGGAGGCAGAGAGGCCATGTGACCTGTCAGTTCATACAAAAATAGGGTGTCAACACTGGCATTACAACTCATAACTCCAAATTTCCAGTATTATGGTTAAACCATCAGACGATTCAAAGGCATAATGCCTCCAGGCATCACTGCTTGGGCAGTGCAATTCCTCCCTATTGTGGCCCTGACTTAAACCAAACAGTTTATAAATACTAATGTTTATGACATATTGAAATAAGTATCTGTATATACTGGTGCTACCTGAATTATTTGATCATTAGTCATACGGGATATTTTGCTATTGTGGTCTCATTGTAAAAGAAATTGTATTCTCACAAAATATTTTGCCTTTTATATGTGCCATTTTTCGTTGTGCTAATCGGATACAACCAGGGCCTTACCAAATTCACAGTCTATTTTGCTCAATTTCATGGTCATAGGCTTTTAAAAATCATAAATTTCATTATTTCAGCTATTTAAATCTGAAATTTCATGTTGTTGTAATATTAGGAGTCCTGACCCAAAAAGGAGTTGGGGTGGGGGTTGCAAGGTTATTGTAGAGGAGGCTGCGATACTGCTACCCTTACTTGTGTGCTGCTACTGACAGCAGAGCTGCCTTCAGAGCTGAGCAGCTGGAGAGCGGTGGCTGCTGGCAGAAGCCCATCTCTGACGGCAGATCTGCTGCAACCAACAGTGCAGAAGTAAGGATGGCATGGTATGGCCACCTTTACTTATGTGCTGCTGCTTGCAGAGCTGTGCCCTCACTCAGCAGCCCCCACTCTCTGGGTACCCAGCTCTGAAGGCAGCAGCAAAGAAGTAAGGGAGGCATGGTATGGTATTGCCACCCTTTCTTTTGCGCTACTGCTGGCAGGATGCTGCCTTCAGAGCTGGCCACCTGGCTAACAGCCGCCACTCTTTGGCCAGCTCTGAAGGCAGCACAGAAGTAAGGATGGCAATACCAAGACCCCCCTACAACTCCCTATTGGGTCAAGACCCCCAATTTCAGAAATGCTGGTGTCCCCCCGCGATATCTGTATAGTTTTAAGGTAAAAGCGCGCACACATACACACACTCACAGAAACAAAACAAAAACCCCCCAAAAAACAGATTTCATGGAGGGAGACCAGATTTCACGGTTCGTGATGTGTTTTTCATGGACGTGAATTTGATAGGGCCCTAGATATAACTTTGTTTACTACAAGATCACTTTAACTTTTATGAGAAGAAATGTAGTAGTATACAAATCTAGTATAATAAAATCAAAGAAGATTAGGGTTGGAAGGGACATCAGAAGGTCATCTAGTCCAACCTCCTGATCAAAGTAGGACCAATCACCAGACAGATTTTTACCCCAGTTCCCTAAATGGCCCCCTCAAGGACTGAACTCACAACCCTGGGTTTAGCAGGCCAGTTCTCAAACCACTAAGCTATCCCTCCCCCAAAGTCTTGCTCACTGGGGAAATTGCTTTGATATCAAACAGCTAGAAATGCCATTACAGCACAGAATATCAGAGTTTTTGATCTTAGTATATTTCTATGGCACATTTGTGGTTCTCTCTCTTTTTTACCTGCTTGGAACAAGGAGTTGATCTTCTCCTAATGGCAATGCAATTTGGAACTTTTCCAGAAGCTTAAAGTATTGTGACATGTAGATCTTAGGGAATCTGCTCTTCTTTAAAAGGAATTTCTCCACATCTGAACGCATTATAATTCCTTTGGGGTATTTAGAAAAGCCTTCCACCTTCACTGTCAAAATCTTTTAAAAAAGTAAAATAATTTCAACTCTGCAGTCATAACTGGATTGCATTTTTCTGACAAAAATAGTTTTCTGCAATATATTACCAGTATTTACAAAAATTAATAATCCTATTTATAGTAAAACTCAGCATTTCAGCAATGACAGCCATCTGAGCACAAGCTAACAGTTCTGAACAGTATATCCCATGATACTATTTAGCTATCTCTTCATTCAGTGTAGTGTACTTTACTGGCTCCTCGTACCACATATCATATGGGAGATTATTCCACACGTTAATTAGTGAAGAACAAATCTTTAAAGATTGGGAAGTCTGAATAAACATCTAAAAGTTTGGAAGCTTTTCCAAACTAACCAAACCAATGGTGGACTCTTTCCAGGTAGACCCTCCTATCAGTCCTTTTTCCCCTCACCTGTCCCAATATACAGGTCAGTACAACCCATCCCCTCTTCTTCCTTTGACAGCAGGGTCCAATTACCCTTCATCTCCACCATTCCAGGTTACGGTTGTTGCTTTTTGCCAGAACTCCAGCCTTTAATAGTTTGTTGCAGGATTATGCTGCCTCTCACCTGGGAACTCCCATTTCATTTTACTTATGTTCTGGGACCTGACTAACTGTGAGCACTATCAGACACCAGAGAGTAAGAGAACTGAGAATGGAGGCACTGGGGTACACTTGAACTCTAGAATGCATATTTAAAAGGCAACAGGAGCCATGCGGGCCAAACTGGGGAGCTGTGAAAGGGAGTGGGTCATGAAACTGGGAAGAAATAGAGCAAAATGAGGCTAGGTCAGCTACAGTAGTTGGGGATGGAGGAAAGAGTTGAATAAAGGGATACAAAAAATATAATGGGAAGCTAACCTGTGCCATGATTTTACACAGCCACTTAGGGTCCACAAAATACAGATCTGTTAGCTGAAGTGCTGGGTCTTGAAAATGTAGCAGTACGCCTATATAAATAATATTGTAATTAGAATAATATCACACAACACCCATATGAAACAAAAGAAAAGAAGGACGTTGCTTTTAGACAATTCTGGGCTGCCTATTTCCCGCTTTTCTGATTAGGGGCATATTAAATGGTAGATACCAAACTTAAGAATAACTCAAGGTAACAGCATCAGAGCACAGTCATGACATGGTCATCTTTTCCATTATTTCCTGGTGTTGTATTTATAGTCATAATCTGACTAACTCCTTTCAAATATCTAATATGCTTAATGTGAATGCTCAATGTTGATTATTATTTTAGTCTAAGTATCCTGAATTTTATAGTCTGCATAGTACTGAGATACTGTGTTAACTATGCTGTATAACTGCTGTCCCAGTCACAGGTTATCCTAGTGATCTTATTTTTCCTTCTGAATCCTCTTCTCTGTTCTGCAGGTTTATTACTTTCAAATAAAGTTAAGGGACATAAGTTGTTAGCAGGTTAATCCTTCACACATGATCTTTCCCTTAGGTTATAAAATTTTAAGGTAAAATGAAATCATAAACAAGAATAACAGCACCTAGAGGATAATAAGGTGATAAGTAATAGCCAACATGTAATGTCAAGAACAAATCATTTCAGACCAAACTAATTTCCTTCTTTGACAAGGGAAGTGGCAGAAGTCAGATATCTTCATTTTAGTAAGGTTTTTGACAGAGTCCAACATGACATTCTCATAAACAAACTGGGGAAATGTGGTCTAGATGAAATTATTATAAGGTGGCTGCATAACTGGTTGAAAATCCATACTCAATGAATAAGAAACAGTAACCTTCCTTTCTATAACTATTGGTCTTTGAGACGTGTTGCACATGTCCATTCCAATGCAGGTGTATGTGTACCTCATGCACAGATGTTGGGAGACTTTTTTCCCCTTAGCAGTACCTGTTGAGGTGGCTCAAGCAACCCCTCTTGCTGGGCACCACCACGTGCTGGTATAAGAGGGTGGAGCAGCCCTTGGCCCTTTGTACCAGATGCACTTCAACAGACGGGAAGGCGGGTAGGTCATGGAATGGACAAGTGCCACACATCTTGAAGAAGAACAGTTATGGAAAGGCAGATAACAGGTTTTTCTTCTTCAAGTGCTTGCGCATGTCAATTCCACTGTAGGTAACTCTCACACAAACAGCTATGTAGGTGCGCTGAGCATCTATCTGAACAGTGATTGTAGAATCACTGTCCGAAACTGGCATCATCTTTGGATTGAGGGGTAGTGATGTAATGAAAAGTGAAGGTGTGGACTGAAGACTGATCACTGATTTACATATGTCGATAATTGGTACTCGAGCCAGGAAAGCTGCAGAAGTTGGTTATGCTCTAGTAGAGTGCACCAGCATGCTAGTTGGTGAGATCATGTTGGTCAGTTGGTAGCATAAACGGATGCAGGAAGAGATCCAGGAGGAGATCCTCTGGGAGGAGACTGGATTGCTCTTAACACTGTCAGCAACCGCGACAAAAACCTGTGTAGAATGCCAGAATGATTTAGTATGCTCTAGGTTGAAAGCTAACCCTCTTCTCACATCCAGTGAGTGAAACCTCTCTCATTGCTTATGGTGATGGGGTTTTGGAAAAAATGTGGAAAAACTGGGTTAATGTGAAAATTAGAAACTACTTTTGTAAGGATTTTGGGTGCAGCTGGAGATAAACCTTAATCCTTATAAAAACTGTATAAGGGAGTTCTGACAACAAAGCTCTCAACTCATCAACCCATCTTGCTGAGTTGATCACTACTAAAAAGGCCACCTTCACATACAGATAATGGAAGGAGCAAGGTTGAGTGGTTCAAAGGGAGGTCCCATTACAGTTGCTAGGACTAAGTCAAGATAGCAAGGAGGGACAGGGTCCCAAACTTTAGAGTAGAATCTGGCCAGGACTTTCAAGAATTGAGCAATAATGGAGTTAGGAAGAGAGGGGCCTGTTATCCATCTGTATATGGAAAGCTGAGATAGCAGCCAAATGCACCCTTCCTAATAGTCAGATTCTGTTTTAGATCAGAATATAGTCCACAACAACATTCAGGGGTGCTTACCAAGAAGACATGCCTTTCCCACAAGGCCAACTGGAGAAGTGCTTCCACTTAGCCAGGTGGTCCTAGTTGAGTGTTTTCTACTATTTAAAAGTACATTTTGGACATTCTGTGAGCAGGACCTTTCAAAGGCCATCAGCCATGAAGCATCCACACTATGAGATAGAGAACTTGGAGGCTGGAGTGGAGAACATGACCATGGTCTCAGGAAATTATATCTGGATCCAACAGGAGGGATAGAGGAAGCTCTATCAAGCATATCAGTGGGACTGAGTACCAATATTGACTTACAGCGCCAGCATGGCCCTATAAGAATAAGATGAGCATGGTCCCTTTTTATTTTGGATAGGACTCTGTGGAGCAAAGGAATCGGAGGGAAGGTGTACAGAAGGTAATTCTCCCTGGACAAGAGAAAAGCATCTATTAGGGAGCCTGGGCTGGGACCTCCCCCCCTCCCTCCCTGCAGGAACAGAACTGATGACATTTTCTGTTGGCCCATGTCCCAAAAAGGTCCGCTTAGGGAATTCCCCAGAGCTGGAAGATGGATCTGACTATGTGTGGGCATAATGACCACTTGTGTTGATCAGTCAACCTGTTTTGTTTCCCCAGAAGGTAAGTAGCTTTGAATTGAGGAGGCTAAACAGAGGTCCCAGAGATTAATTGTTTCCTGGCAGAGTTGGTTTGACCATGCCCCTTCTTGCATGTTTATGTAAAATAGAGACGCTGAGTTGTATGTCATACTCAGTAGATTTTCCCCACTATGTGTGGAAGGAAGGTTGAGCAGGCTAGATGTACTGTTCTTAACTCCCTGACATTTAAGTGAGCCTCTAGCTCTCAAGATAATCAAAGACCTTGAGTCTTCAGGGACCCAATGTCAGCCCACCAACCTGGAGATGATGTGTCTGTGACTAGGATGAGTATTGGTCATGTGGGAAGGAAGGGAACTCCCATGCAAACTTTTAGAGGTTCTGTCCACAATCCAGAGATAACAGGACTAGCTCTGGCTTGGAGCATATACTGATGTTAGCCATCTCTGCAGCATCCTGAACTGCAGCCTGGCTTACTACACTACACAGGTACATGCTGCTATGTGACATAACAGGCTGAGGCATTTGCATGCTGTCATGAGTGGGTAAACTTTCATTTCAAGTACAGTACTAGATATCGAATGGTTTCAAATCTGGTCTGTGGCGTGAAAATCTTAGCCTCAGTGGAGTCAAGAACTGCTCTAGTGAATTTTTTCTTGGGTGGATCTTGGGAATGGGGAGCAAAGGTATGGCTGTCAAAAAGGTTGTTGACAAAATGCTTTCTTTTTGTCACTGGAGTGTAGATTCCAAAAGATTTGAGTGTTGCCCTGGAAGATGTATGGCTGTGAAGCTTGTCAGTTTTCTTGGAGAGTAGGGCCTTCAAACGAAAGGTGCTCTGTGGTCTGTTGGACTTCAGCATGTATTCTGGATGACTGTAACCATGAACACAGTCATCGCTGATGCCATGGTCTGAGCGGCCGAATTTGCACTATCCAGACTGTCCTGGAGGACAGTCCACACTCCTCCACAACTACTGAGAACTTTTGCTTGCAATCCTCTGGTAAATAGTCTTTGAATTTAGCAACATACTCCCAGACTATATAATTGTATTAACTCAGGAGTGCCTGCTGGTTTGCGACTTTGAGCTGCAGGCCCACTGAGGAATAAAGTTTGTGACCAAACAATTCTAGTTTTTTTTTTTGTTTTTTGTTTTTTTGTTTGTTTTTTTTAAAGTCCTTGCTTATAGGTGTGGTGGCTTGCTGTGCCTAGCTTTCTCATTTTGCTTTGGGAGACAGAGAAGACAGTTTCTGCCAAAGAGTTGTCATAACTAGATAGGTAAGGTAAGGGTTAAGTTTCTTTTACCTGGAAAGGGTAACCAAACACCTGACCAGGGGACCAATCAGAGAACTGGATTGTTTAAAGTCAGGGGCGGGAATTTGGATACTCCGGGTCTTTTTTGGTTTTCTCGGCGTGAGTAAACAGAGTCCTCCTAACTCCTTCTTATTTCAATAAAATAGACAAAAAGTCTGTGAGTAACAATAGAACCCCAAGCAAGTGCGGTCTAATAGTGAGCTTTGGGTTGTACGAATAAGATGTGATGCGATGTCTTTGTTGTTTGCATCGCTGTGATTTAACAACTCCATCCAACTGCATCTTATCTGCCAAGTGTCTTCTACACATCTGTAAGATACAAGGAACCGCCAGCAATATCGCGTATGAGGAAGCTGGGTTAGTAGTTACCTGTATGTGAGAATTGGTTGGACTGAGTTTAATTGCTATCGTTTTAAATCAAAGACTGTTCTTCATCTCTTCTATAAGCAAAAGCCTGTATTGGAAGTTTCCTTAATGCAAAAATTTTTATTATTTTCTTTCTATTTTTTATATAACTTTTCTTTTTAAAACGGTTGGAAGTATCTTTTCTAGGGAGCAAAGGGAAGGAAAACAGCGCTGAGGGCTATTTCCTATTGCTTTCAGAAAGAGCAGCAAGGGAAGCAAAGCCAAGCCTGTTGCTTGTGCATCTCAATTGTCCTGAGGGTAAGAACGCTATCTCTTGGAGCAACGAACAACCGTTTCTTGCGTACTCGCAGCTCGACCCAAGAGGCAAGCCTGGAAGGCGGGGGGGGGGGGGGAAGGAATTTCCTTCCCTGCTTTAGCATCCAGGATTGAACTGTGTCCACCAGGAGGTGTGGCACCAAGAGGAGAGGAAGGGGAGGTGTCAGCCCCTAAATAAATTACCGTACCTGACCTGGTGGCAGCCCAAACCCAAGCTGGTAGTGAGCTTGGGGGAGTTTCAGGTAAGCCCCCAGACTTTTGGACGCAAAAGTCCAGGTTTGGGACAGGACCAGGCTGTGGACGCTAAAGTTCAGGTCTGGGACTAGGAGGCTAGATTACCACAAGAGTCTTGACAGGCTCCATGATTGCCTTGTTGATTGGCAGAGCAACCTTAGCCAGGGTGGCAGACACCAGAATGTCTCCCAACTTGTGAGAACTCTAACATACCTCTTCTGGCTGGATGTCAAGGATCAAGGCCACTATTTTCAGGAGGTCTTGATGGGTCCTGTGTTCTTCTGGAGGAGGCGAATCTCCCACTGAAACAACAGCATCACCTTGGTGATGAAGCGGAGGCTGCAATCTGAACCTGAAGTGGAGGCCACTCTCCCCATGTAATGCCTCAGCTGGGAGTCAAAGTGCTGCTTCCATAAGCAAGCCCTTAAGCCTTGCTGCTCTATCCTTTTGTGAACAGGGTTTGAAGCCCTTGCAGATGTGACAATTGTCACTAATGTGGGCCTCACCCAAGCACTTCAGGCAGGTCAGAGGACGATCACTGATCAACATGGAGTTTGAACACATCCCATAGGACTTGAACCCTGGGGAGTAAGGCATTGTTCTGGTACTGAGCCTAGTACTGAAAAGAAAGGAACAATCTCCAAGGACACAAAACACAGAAATCTAGCGCTAACTAACTTGAAAAACTAACAACTAACAATAATTAACTTCAACTATTTACAACGAGGGAAGCACTTGAGTAAACAAGTCTGAGACTGCTTCAACAACTATCACTGGCCATAAGAAAGAACTGAGATGGGTTAAGGGCAGCTCTGCCTTTTAATACCAGCGCTCAGTGACACAAGGAGACAGAGGGGTTCTTGAGCCACCCCAATGTGTACTGATGGGGAAAAAAGTCTCTGACATCTCTGTACAAGGCATGTACACACCTACAGTGAAACTGACATATGCAATCACTTGAAGAAGAATTATCAGTGATTTGCTGTCAAACTGGAAGGTGGTATTTAGTGGGGTCCCGCAAAGATCAGTCCTGGGTCCAGTACTATTCAACATTTAAATTAATTACTTGGATAATAGAGTGAGGAGTATGCTTATAAAATTTGTGATGACACCGAGCTGGGAAGAGAGTGTTGCTTGCACTTTGCAGGACTGGATTAGAATTAGAAAAAACTTTCACAAATTGGAGAATTGATCTGAAATCAACAACATGAAATTCAATAACGATACTGAAAGTGCAAAGTACTACATGAAGGAAGGAAAAATCAAATCCACAACTACAAAATGGGGAATACGTGACTAGGCAGTAGTATTGCAGAAATGGATCTTACAGTGGATCACAAACAGAATACCAGACAAAAATGTGATGCAGTTGCAAAAAAAGACTAATATTTTGGGGTCTATTAAAAGGACTGTCATATGTAAGATATGGGAAGTATTTATTCTGCTCTACTTGGCACTAGTGAGTCCTCAGTTGGAGTACTGTGTTCAGGTTTAAGAACTGTGCCAGACTTTAAGAAAAATGTGGATGAACTGCTGAGAGTCCAGAGGACAACAACAAAAATGATAAGATTTAGACATCTGACCTATAAAGAAAAGTTAAAATAACTGGATATGTTTAGTTCTGAGAAAAGAAACTGAGGGGAGCCTGATCACAGTTTTCTAATATGTTTAGGGCTCCTGTTTATCAGAGTTTAATAATTTAATTTGTGAAGGTTTATTTTTTTAGCAATTTTTGAGTTTTAGGTAATTGTTCAGAAACGGAGGAGGGTTTCAGGTCTTTCTCTTTGCATATACTGTAATGACTAATGTGTATTATACATATTGCTCATTACAGTATTAATACAATTATATCCTCAATGCTTTTTGTAATGTGCACTAGAGAACTTCTAGTGTGCAATAGCAGGGTCTACCCAGACCAATTAATGTGCAATATGTTAGCGCGCTTTACAAGTCACATCCCGGTACTCCATGTTACTGTTCCATGCACACAAGTCCTTAGATACAAATAACCATTTCTAATGTTTTTCTGGTGTTAAACACCAATTTTATGTTTTTTTTTTGTATTGGGGTTGTTTTATCTGTGCTTATGGGTTAAAACCTAAAATCACAATTAAATGTGTTAATGGCTGTTATAAAGAGGACAGTGATCAATTGTTCTCTGTGCCCACTGAAGGTAGGAGAAGTAATGGGCTTAATCTTCAGTAAGAGAAGTTTAGATTAAGTATTAGGAAAACTCTTCTAACTATAAGGATAATTCAGTACTGGAACAGGTTATTAAGGGAGGTTGTGGAATCCCAATCACTGGAAGTTTTTAAGAACAGACCAGTCAAACATCTCTTGGGGATATAAATATACTTGGCTCTGCCTCAGTGCAGGGAGAAGGGATTGACTAGATAACCTCCTAAGGTCCCTTTCAGCCCCACATTTCCCATGACTCTATTTCAGTCAACCAAGTTCCAGCAACCTGCTGAAGGCCTGGTGCACATTGCTGGCACCATACTCTCTTCTTTGGGGTAAAGTTTAGTACCTGATTCATTCAGAAAGTGAACTGCATGAGGAAGTTCATTTTCATCCAGCTGTAACTGATTTTCTTGCACCAGTAATAACAATCGCTTATGGTCAATCACAGGAAATTCAGTTGGAACATTTTCACGCTCAAATAAAATTATCTTCTCAAGTTCCAGATAGCTGTCTGGGATTAGCTGTCCTACTACTGGCTGGTCTCTGATCTGTGTAATTATGAATAATAACCTTAAAACACATTTTATTTAGTTTTTCTTTTAATTTCAGACAGATATATGCAAGACGTAAATTAAGCAGAGAACAAAGGTAACCAAATGTCAATAGAACAAAAAAAGAGTTATCTGATGACTAACCACAGCTTTTAACAGATTCGCAGAAACAAAAAAAATATTTCAAGATACACTATGAACATATTTTAAAAATTAATTTTTCATAAAGTATTTCCAAAATTCACTAATATACAAAAGTAAATAATTATAATTATATACCAGGCATCTGAAAAGATTTTGTTTTTCAAATCTTTCTTACCACAATAATGAGAGTTCAGTTAAATGTTGAAAAGATCTGAGTCAGGAATCCTGTATGTAAGTGAAGCATGCATACCAATGACTAAGGCTACGAGTTTTTCACGAAAGTCGCAGATTCCGTGACCTCCATGACTTCCGCAGCCGCTGATGCTGGCTCAGGGGCCGCTTGAGCCGGGCAGCCCCATGGCCAGCAGCAGCGGTTTGGGTGTGTGGGAGGGGGCTAGGGGCAGTGGGTTGGGAAGGGGGGGGCGCTTGCCTTAGGGGGAGGGGAGCTCCCCAGCTCCCATGGCCCTGCAGTTCCTAGATGTCAAAGGGGCCGGGGCATGAGGAGGCTCCGCATCATATGCTGGTCACGCTTGCAGGCCCCACCCCTGAAGCTCCCATTGGCTGCAGTTCCAGGCCAATGGGAGCTGCGGCAGCTGACGCTTGCGGTGGGAGCAGCACACCTAGCCCCCTGACCTCTCTGCCACCTGGGAGCTGCAGGGACACGGAGCCAGGTAGGGAGCTCCTGCCAGCCCTTCCCCCGAAGCACCAGCAGGGTTATTGGCCACGTCACACAGCCCAACCAGCAACAGTGAGGGTACCGGGCTTCGCTGCCCGCCCCCACACCAGCAGGGTCCCCCAGAACACCCCTCCCCCAGAGCACCCGCAGCACCCTGCCCAAGTTTTAGTCATGGATATTTTTTGTAAAAGTCATGGACAGGTCATGGGCCATGAATTTTTGTTTACGGACTGTGACTTTTACTAAAAATACCTGTGACTAAAACATAGCCTTACCAATGACATACTCTCAGCAGTTTAGAATCCTAATGCTGTTCTACGTATCATTGGGGCAAAATCCTGGCCCCACTTAAGTCCATGGAAATTTTGCTATTGGCTTCAGTGGGGCCAGGATATCATCCCTGGTGTTTACCTGGAACTAACCTAAACTGAAGCAACTATGATTTTTTAAATATCTATAAACAGCCTTTCAGATTCTTATATATGAAAATGTTCATATAAGATTTGTTCCAGCTCTTTTTATCTTTCCTTTCTAGTTCTCCACGATCCCTTATTGGAATCAACATTAATATTTTGGGGAGCTTGCGAACAGGGGACAGCCAACAGGGGAGTTTGTGAGGGAGTTTGGGAAGGAGTTGGGGAAGCCGCTATGGTGAAGAGGAGGCGCGCTGCTTGTGCTAGCACCCCTTCTGTCTCCTCCACCAGCGCCTGTATCCAGACAGACATTCTGTCCATGGATGTCTCTACCCAGATCCTGGTGTGGACTTGCAGGGACTGTGGCCTGCACTTCCCACTTGTTCACCATCAGAATTCACCACCCTCCCTAGGAACTCCATTCAATCCTTCACACCTCTTCCTAGTCAGAAAGTTTTTTTCCTAAATATCACGCCCGACTCCGCAACTGCAAATCAAACCAATTGCTCCTTGTTCGTCTCCTCACAACTGAAACACCTAGCTCCCCACGTTCCCTTGCTTGGACACCTTCAAGTAGTGAAGGTTGTATCAATCCCCCTTAGTCTTCTCTTCTGCAGCTAAATAAGCCCAGTTTCTGTCAGTCTCTCTTCATAAGTCATGTGCTCCAGTCCTCCTATCATTTTTGTTGCCCTCACGTTGGACTCTCTCCAATTGTTCCACGTCTTTTGTAGTGTGGCGGCCAACTGGACAAATTTCCAGATGCGCCTCACCAGTGCCAATAGAGGGGAATAACTCACATCCCTCGATCTGCGGGCAACACTCCTCTAAACACCAGTACATGCTATTAGCCTTTTTGGCCTACAAGAAGCAACACTGTAGGCCTCATGTTCAACTTACCCATCTACTGTAACCCACAGATCCTTTTCTTCAGGC